>NC_046345.1:5814002-6142124 GCF_000738735.6 Corvus cornix cornix
AGCTAGCCTGTTACTGTAATTTATTGACAATGGATATTCAGTATTTTTGTTTCACCTAGTTTGTGTTTTGTCAAATTGTTTAGGTGTTCTTGTTGGGTTGCGTGTTTGTCAGCTGAAATAACCAGGTATTTGTAACTACCATCTGCACACTTGGAGGGATCTTTAGTGGGTGTAAATTGTACAGGTTCATTGAAGTCAGTGGTGCTGCTACACTTTAAATGAGTTGAGGCTCTACCCCTCTGTGTTTCGGGTTGAGAATTTGCTGTACTTCGCTGCCTTCTCGTGGTGGATCCTCTTTTGTTTGTGGAAGCTGCTTGTCCCTGTAACTGCTGGAGAATTTTGCAGAGTGCAACAGCAAAAGCCTTAATGTGTTTTCAAGTGATGAATTCTTCTGAAAGATTAAGACATCTTTTGAGTATGTTCTTTGTATTTTTTTGTCGTCTTCTGTTTTATTTCCCCCTCCCCCTCTTTATCACTTTCTGCTAAAGCAACATGCTTCATCTCTTGCCTGGAAGGTTGATCTCTTTGGGAATTCAAGGGGAGAGTGAATGGTGGCTGTGCTCATTGCTTAAGTAAATGTTGAAGCTCTCTTACGTTCAAACTGTCTGTCATGCTAATTTGTTGTCCGTTAGCAGCAGCAATCATTAAATTTAAAACACACTTTTGTGTTAACTGGATTTAAGAAAACATTTCCAGTGATGAGAAGTCACAATAAACAGTCAAGGCTGTGCTCTGTTCTGCTATAAAAAGTAAGACAGAACTCTAAAAATGGGCTGTGCTCGAAGCAAGCTGCACTGATGGTGGTTTAGTTATTATCCCCTCTTCAGTGAGGTGCCATCAGTACCAAAGGAGTGTGTTGAACAGTTAAAAAAAAGGAAAAACTTTTAAAAAGAAAATGATTCTCCCTTCTTTTTTTTTTCCCAAAATATTTCTCTCAGGTAAAGGTTGTGACAGGAAAGGATGGGCAGACTGGTACTCCTGTCGCTATAGCAACCCAGCTTCCTCCAAATGTTTCTGCTGCTTTTTCATCCCAGCAGCAACCATTTCAGGTACTTTTCAATGGTTCTAAAATGTAGTTTCATCCCAGATTTTTTTTCTTCATTCAGATTTGATATTTCTTAGATGAATTAGAATTTTCCCAAAAGCCCATCCCTTATCATCTAAACAAAACCAAAAAACCTTTGCAGTCTTCAAATGCATCAGTATAACTGAAGCCTTGAGGAAGTTAAAGCTTTGTCTCCAGGTTGCTGGCTTATTGCATTAACTTTCAGCTTGAATGTTTTCACTTTGGTTTGTTTGTCTTTTGTATCCCTAATGCATTTGGTTCATTTGTGCATTCTGCGTAGTGATAATATGGATTCTTTGTCTGTGGCATTGTAATTGTGGATTTCTTCTAAAATTCTTTTCTTTTTTTTTTTTTTCCCCTTATGTATTAAAGGTTTTAAATGTGGCTACAGAAGGTTTTGGATTTGCCTTCCCTGAAATGTGTTAAACAACACTACTAATCCTCTGACAGAATTTGTTTTAAATAATTGACTGCTTTCCATTAGCTCTGCTGTAAATGTTGGGAAGAAGAAACAGAAGTGCTTATTTTTATTATAAAGGTCCTTTTTAACAGTTTTTTTCTTTTTTCATGAGGAATGCTGAAGAAAGTCAAGAAATAAATGTGATCATCAGTTAAAATTTTTGTGTATCAGTGATAATGCAACTTTTTGGTTCAGTGTGGTTTTATGCAGCTGCCTTCAACTCTGACATCACCGCATACATGCCTTGAGAAGTAATACACCCTAATTCCATCTGCAACTAAAATATTTACCTTTTAGCTCAATGACATGCTCAGCAGGTGTTGTGAATTACTCTGCTGTACCACAGCAGCTGTACAGTCTGTGCTGCCTTCATCTAGCTTTGGAAATGGGAAGTTAAATGAAATACAAGCTGGGTTGTGTTCCTGCGTGTAACAAATGGGATGTTCCCTGTGATACTGTACAAAGGAGTTGTGTAGTGAAGGGGATTGCACTGAGAGTTCTTCCTTATGGCCAGTACTGGCGTGTCTTGGAAGTCTCCTTAGGTAGTCAGGCTTTATTTAAGCTGTTTAAAATAGCTAATGTTCTATCAGGTTATTTACTGTAGTGATTAGGGTTATCATCAAGCTGTAGCTGCAGCAGTGATGATACTTTTGAAGGTGTTGTACCATTTCAGACCATTTTCAGAGAAATTGGTTCATGCTAAACATGTACAAAACTCTGTGTGACACTGACATTTTAGCACAAACTGCTAACAGAAAGTGGCGTTTCTTTCCATCAGTCTTGCTTTTTGCAACTGTTTATGGAGAAATAATGTGTCCCAATCAGCATCACCATTCAAATCCCAGTGCATAAACGCAGCACTCAGAGTGATTATTGTGTGCATGCTGCATAATCATGACCTCAGGAGAGCTACATTATTTTAATTAAAGTTGGGGCAGTTTTAGTCTAATATTAGTGGTATGTGACTGCAATTTATAAAGACATAACATGTCTGCTCTCTGAAGAGTCTGACCTAAATTACACGGTGATAATGCAGACAGCTAGGAGGCACGTTCTTAAGAAAATGTCAGTCAAAAATCCTAAAGTAGAGATACAGCCTGAAACTGTGAGTATGCAGTCATCCAGAGGGAGAGTGCAGGTGAAATAAATGGCATTTAATGTGGAGTTTGAGGAATGTACTTTCTTAAACTGATGTCCCAGAAACATCTGATGCAAATGGGACATAAACTGAATTTGTTAGTCAATTCAGTAGCGTTTACAAAATCAGTTCTTGTGGTTTATTTTGAAAATTCTGTAAATGCCCAGGTCTGTGGTGCTCTGCCAGACACTGGCTGTTGGACCTGAAATACGCTGCATGTCTGCCTCGTGAGAAGACAAATATTTGAAAACTTAATCCCTATTGAGTGTGAAATGGCAGTGAACCATGAATATGAGTCAGAGATTCTTAAACCCCAAATTTACATCTTAAAGCTGTAGATGTATTGCTGAAGTGGCCACAAATGCCCTCAGAGCAGCAAAGAGATTAAGTGTTATTAATTCATAGCTATTGATTGAGTCTGAGGGGCATGAGATATATTCAGGTCAAAAAGGAGCATTTGAAACCCAGTCATTGTAGGTGATGTTGGCTGTGATTATTAATACCATGCAGTGAAGCACTGAAGATGCAGGATGTCACTGCTGTGATTTAACTCAATATAGGCTGGTGTTTACCTCCATGGATTTAATTTACATTGGTAAAATTTCAGTTAAAATCAGAAAAGAAAATACCTGTGAATAAAGTAAAAGATTCTTATGGGAAATTATTGTCTTTGTATGTTGTCCTAAAAATTTTTCACATTTGCAAACCCATACTGTACCTCAACACGTTTAAGGCTCTCACCTTCAGAAAATTACACTTTGAGAACTAGAGTGCTAAATGAATTCATTTCCTAGGATGCAGAGACTGCCTTACATAAAGTCTGTGTTTGTATTTTCTGATGGAATCTTTTAAGACGTTTTTTTGGGATAGTCCTTATTTTTCTCATGTTAAGTTTCATAGTAGAATATTTGATACAACATGGCCAAATACTGAGGAGAATTTAAAAATGACTTGGAAACTCAGTGAAAGGAATTGGACTTGCACAGACACTGATGGACATTAATAAGTACTTGCCAGTATGCTGAGGCCCAAAGAGTATGAAAATTGTCATGTACACAAATTTGTTTGCTTCAGTAATCCTGTACATGAGACTGTCACCTGTGTTTGATGCTGAAAGGATTTTCTGGGATATGTTCTTGCCATCATTGCCAGTATTAAATGTAGTGATTTAAAAATAAAAGTTTGAATGTGCTGTGTAATCTTACTGAAGCTAAATTCCAACTTGCTGAATCAGAGCCCAGTGATTCCTTTTGCATCTCAGTATCAAAAATGCTCTTCCAGGCTTCTTAATTCATAGTTTGTGTGCTGTTTATCCTCAGACACAATGGATAGTAATTTCTGATGAGCTCTTATGTCACCTTAGCCTTATGGCAATATTGTTTCTCCTCACTGAGTTTATTAATGAAACTCATTTTGCCAGCTGTGCAAACAGGTACAAGTCCAGCTTCTGGAAACCTGTAACTGGAACTTGTGTAACTTGGCTGAGGTTATTTATTCCATCTTCCCAGCTTTCTCCTGAAATATTTCAACAGTAACTCTCACAAAGCTCTATCCTGAGAGTGAAAGTGGTGGAGACTCAAAAAAGCTTAAACTGTTTTCAGGATGAGGATGAATTTGTGTGTTATGATGTTCCACACAGATGTACTACACTAATGAAAATTTCCATTAATTAAAAAAAAAAGTAGCAAAAAATACTGGGCAGGTTTATTTTTTACATATCCCATTTTCCTGAGTTTGGTATCTCTTAACAAAATGTAGGTGTGCATTATATATAACCAACTTCATCACTGTAAAATTTAAACACAACGAAGAGTATCTGTGCATTGTGGACAACTAAAACTTCATAGCAGATATTGAATGAGTCTTGTTTCCTTTGTTGTACAGCTGTTCTGAAGGACTCGTTCTGTGCTGGCCTCCTTAGATCCCTATGTAAATTCTGTCCTGGTGTTAGACCATCTGCAGATTGAACTTCTGTGATTTGTTTTCTTTTCCCTGTAGCAAACGCATACAGGGACTCCAGGGACGGGGACTGTGAGCACCATAGAGATTGAAGCTTTTAAGAGACAGCAGCAGGCCCTTGCACCAGCAGGTATGTTCCACAGGCACAATTCCACTTCAGTTCTCTTTTCTTTCCTTTCCAAACAGTGATTGGAGCCCACTGTTCTGTAACTGTTGAAATACATTTTTGCCTCACCTTGGGAATCGCCAGATCCTTAGGACTATCTACTGTGACTGGTGCTGTGAGAAGAGTGCACTCCACTCCCAGTAGATAGGCCTGGATTTGTCAGGCATGGAGACATTGTTAGGTTGATTGTTCTGGCTGAGAAGATTGGAGATGGCCACCTTGAAGTCAGAGGGACTCTGCCCCTGGAACATGTTCTTCATAAATGCTACACATGTACAGTAGTCGTAGCTTTTGGAGCTGATGTTGGAATCATGTGTAGTAGTTTGCTTTGTGAAATTGAACCCATTCCATTATACCATGCCATAAATGGAATTTGAATATCACAGATTCGTCTAAGAGACCACGAATTGAAGTGGGCCGTCATGGGATGGTTTTTCAGCACCCGGGTGTGGCTTCAGGAGTTCCTCTTCAACAGCTAATGCCAACGGCACAAGGTACTGTGTCACCACATGCCAGTTGCACATTAATTTAACAAGGAGATGTTGGTGATGGGACTAGAAACTTGGGCTTCCGGCCTGCCAAGATCCTAGTCCCACCACACACTTCTCCATGTAAATTAATACTTGGTATGCAATGCCTGGTTTGTTTAAGGAGCTGAGTGACGGGCTCCAAAGGTGCATGTGGGCATGGAAATACGTCACAGGTGCTGATGCAAAATGGCCAATCTGAGAATTCTGGAACTGAGCCAATGATTTATGAAAAGGAAACCACCTAATTGGAACATCATGACAAATTTTTATTCATTAGTCATGCCAAGCTTTAGAGTACGTGTTAGAGTGAATGTGTTAAGAACCAAGTAGTATTTAGCCTTGATGCTGTTTTTTTAGGTTAAATTCCGTTAGCTCACCAGTCCTTTTTTTTGAGTATACAACATTTAGAAGACCTATAATGACATGCTCTTTTATAGTTGCTGTGCTCCAAATTTTAGTTACAGTCCTGTGCATGAGCTACTTTGTTGTTTATTGTAATGGTGATTTATTTTGTGATTGTGATGTGGTATTTTCAAGTGATGGTGTCTTGTGGCAAAGTAAGTAACAAAACCACTCTATTCGCAGTTGATTTCCTCCTTAAATCAACAGAGAGCATTGGACATTTTAATCTCATCTGTGCCGTGTCTCCTCTTGCCCTGCAGGTGGAATGCCTCCCACTCCCCAGACGGTGCAGCTGACGGGGCAGAAGCAGAGCCAGCAGCAGTACGACCCCTCCAAGGGCCCTCCGGTGCAGAACGCGGCCAGCCTGCACACGCCGCCGCCGCAGCTGCCAGCGCGCCTGCAGCCCGCCAACGTCCCCATGGCGTCGCTCCCGGCCACCCTGCAGCTCCCCCAGCAGCAGCCACAGCTCGTGGAGCCTCCAGCCCAGCCACAGATCCAGGTGAAGATCCAGCCCCAAAGTGTGCCCCTGACGGCCGCTCCGCTTCCAGCGCCGCTCCAGCAGCAGGTGCCACCAGCAATCCACGTGCAAGGACAGACGCCCAGCCAAGTGTCGCAGCCTCAAGCTACGATACAGCAACAGGTATGGGAGTGTTAGTGGGGTGGCAATGTGTTTGTTTCCATGGCCAGTAAAATCTAAGAACGCTGTCTTCATTTTTTAATTCCACTGGACACTTAAATCTTTTCCTTGTAGAAATGCAGGTGTACGTTTGTTATTAAATTAAAGTCTCCATTATGTTCTGCTGTAGTGTAGACTAAGTATTGAATCCTCAACTCATCAGTAACCAGTGTGTTTCTTGGGCAGACTGTGACTCTGACACGACCACCTGCGGATCCTGCTCAGAGTTCTCAGCGTCTTGCGGCAAATCCACTGCCACCTACCTCATCCATTGCTCCAGCAGCGATCCCAGGCACAACACCGCCTTCTCCATACCCAGTGCAAACGAACAGGACCTCTCCAGCAACCAACAAGTCCCTGTCTCCCATTGCATCCAAGCCTCCTGGCTTAGCAGTAGCAGCAGCAGCACCTAAAACACAAAGTCCAGCTCAGAATGCAGCAGTGTTGCCACAGGAAAACTCTCAAGACAAGCTGGCTGAGCAAGTAAAGCTGGTAAGATGTTTTCTGTGTCCTGCTTTTACACCTTTTCTTTTCCTGTCAGTTAGTTTAATGAAGTAGGAGCAGTTACTGTTTTCCTATGATTCTACAACTTCGCATGCGTTCTGCAGCTTCATTGTCATTCTCTGTACTTCTTTTCAAGGAAAATCAAATCCATCAGCGGATAGCAGAACTGAGAAAGGAAGGTTTATGGTCCCCCAGGCGACTGCCTAAACTCCAAGAGGCTCCAAGACCAAAATCCCACTGGGATTATTTGCTGGAAGAAATGCAATGGATGGCAACTGATTTTGCCCAGGAGAGAAAGTGGAAGATGGCAACTGCTAAGAAGGTACTTGAAAAACATTTTTTTAACTCAGAACAATCAATGTTGATGTGACTCTCTTTGGCAGCAAAGCTATTGAGATATCTTTTGCTACAGATAGAAGTGATGGAAAGATGAGGTGCTAACTTTTACCTTTAAGAAATCATGTTGTCAGTTTTGGATATGGCATCTGAGACAGACTGGATAATTGTACAGATTGTGGATGCAAATAACAGTTTGTGGATTTTATTCCTCTGGAAATCAAATAGCTTGTTTAGGGACCCACTCAAGATGTTGACTGGGTTATATTTAAATAAAAGATAGAGTTATCATGCCTGTCTCACAAATGAGTTATTTCCTCTCAATGAAGAGTAAATGTAGAATTTTGTAAATAACTTCCATTGGGTGTGGTTGTCTGTCTAGTTCTTTTTTCTTAATCTCAGAGAGAAATAAGAGTAAAGAGAGCAGTAAGAACATGGTAGAGAACTTTTTCCATAAGGAAAGAGAGCAGCACAGCAGGAATACAGTAGTGGAATGAAAATTCGTATGGTGTGAGATGAAATATATAAAATCTGTTAATTTACAATGAGCAAGGGTTTTCTATGGATACCAGCAATGTTGCTTCTTTTTTTGATACATTTATGACCAGTTTAGGATAATGAAGAAGCAACTGAAGGACATTAGTTTAAGTTGCCATGTTGTTTTTTACTGTATGTTCTGAAATGATGGAAACTCAGCAGCAAAGTATTTAAATAAGTGTATTGTTGTGTGCAACAAACATCTGCATTTTGAATATAATTTAAATCTGGATTTCCATTTGTGGCCAATGGTAGGTTTTTAAGAATAGGAGAAACAGGAAGGGCAAATGTGAAATGATCCTTCCCCTGGCACTATGCTTCAAACTTCTGGAAGTCAATGTTTTAGGGACCTCCTGAGCTAAAGGTTGCAATCAAGTCAGTCTTAACAGCCATTGACTGATCTTTCACTCATGTATGTACACTCTTTTTGAACTCATTTTAGCTTTGGTCTCTGACATTTTGTGGTGTGATTTCTGTGACTTCATATGTGCTGTCTGAAAAAGAAGTTTTCTTTTGTGTGTTTGCTGCTAATTTCAGTGGAATTTTTTCTAATTTTTGTATTCAGAGAGTGAATTAAGAGTTTCCTACTTGATTGCTTGGTTATAGTTGTTGTATTTTTTTTTTCTTTGAGTTTCATGTCTGTTGCTTTACTGGCATGGTAAGAATTAGAAATACTGGAGGTAAGTGCTATGTGTGTAAAGCTATGGTCGACATCTGGCTGCTGATAACCACTATAATGTTAACAAATGCAGTGATATGTATTTTGAAGTAACCTAATCCAGTATTTCATGGCATTTTAGATGGTAAGAACTGTGGCTCGTTATCATGAAGAAAAGAAACTTAATGAAGAGCGAGCTAAAAGGGAAGAACAGAACAAACTGAGGAGGATTGCAGCATCCATTGCTAGAGAAATAGAGTATTTCTGGTCTAACATTGAGCAGGTGAAGTACCCACTCACTAAGACTTGTGTAATTTGTGCTGGTTTTCTCATCTTCACTAGTTTATTTGTAAAATAAAAGTGCTTTACTAGACTTGCTTTACATTTCAGGTTGTTGAAATTAAACTGCAAATTGAATTTCAAGAGAAAAGGAAAAAAGCTTTGAATTTAAAGAGATTTTCAAGGAAAGGTAATTGTATTCCATTTCATAAGAAATACAGTCTGAATTCTGATGTTATTGTTTTATATAATTTCACTCAGTGCAGGCTAATCTCATTGGTAATAAAATTGTGAGTTGCTAATAGGTTGTGAATAGATCTGAGTGATGAGTTATGGGGTTTTTATGTTTTTGTGCTAGATTTTGTTTATAATTCTTGTGTTTTGCTTTGAATACAGTTAGAAGTTCATGTAAGAAATGTAAAATTGCTAAGTGATGAATGCATGCATCAAGTGTAATAATTTTCCAGGTAAGGATACAAAAGAAGACCTTTATTTGGAAAAAGAAAGTGAAATGGTAAGCCTTTCTGTTTTTTGAAAAACCCATCAGATAAGTTTAAAAGTTACTACATATGTGAAAAAGTTTTGGTAAAGGTGAATTTTTTTTTAAGTACATGGTGATGATAAGTAGATTTCACTGTAGTTACTGGCAACTGAATGTTCAGTCACAAGCACAAGCATAGCTTTTTTTTTCTGGTCAGGAAGGGAAGTGGATTATGGTCGATACATGGCTTTAGTGGCTGTGAATCGTTCATTTTGAGTTTGAAGACCAAAAAGCTGTACAAATTAATTGCCAGACCTGGGCAGGAGTTTCATCTGCAGTAGCCAGGGCTAGACTTTGTGGGGCATGAAGCATGTTTTCAGGTGTTCAGCAGAGATTTATCTGCTGAGAGATGAAGGTGTATGTTACAGAATGGATCAAACTGAATGAAGCTTGGATATCTTTTTCCCTGGATGAAATGTGTGCTAGGAATCCTTGGCTGTGTTTGTGCAAATGGAAAAAAATGGACAAGGGATCTGAGGCCCTGAGCCATCTGTTGTGGCACAGCTGATGCCCATGTGCTGAAATACTCCCCCTCCACCAAGCAGAATGCCTACATCTGAATTTCCTGCTAGGAACAAACCTTAGCATGTGTTATCAGCCAAACTGTGGCCCAGCACTGGCTGTGAGAGTTAATTGGCACAGGCTAAACAATTCTACAGAGTGCACTGGACAGCTGAGACAATTGTAGGCCTGTGCCATATCCCTGTTTTATTGACTAGTGAAAAAATTTAGTCCTTGAGCCAGCCTAAGTAAAAGTTTTGTATCACAGCTGGACCTGAATGGTTTGACCCATGAGCACTGGAAATGGCTGATTGCACACTCCCATCAATTCAGAAGCAGAGTTTCTGTTTCTCCATGACCAGGGAAGTGCTAATAGGAGTTAACTGTCTATCAGCAAATGCTTTTGGGACTGCAAGGCATGTTTTGTTGTCTTTAAGAACTAACCAAAGCCCCCTGCTTATCTTTGTTTTCTATGATTTTAAATATTATAATTATTTAATGCTAGGGGGGTTCATCATCTGGAAGGAAAAGAAAGGCAAGCACGTCTTTGACTGATGAGGAAGGTAAGTCACTTCTCAAAATTTTGCACCCATAGCATAGTACATGAGTTGAATATTAAACCCACAGGTTTTCAGTCTGTTACTTTCTGGGGGCAGTGCTTTTCACAAACCAAATACCAACCTTCATCTATTTCTTAGAAAGGTTAGATAGTCAATTAAATAGTAAATTATCCCTAAAAGAGCTTCAGTGAAAATTTGAAAACAACATTTTCCTTGAAATTATACGGCCATTATTATTGGTGGATTTTAATTCTTTCTGTCCTCATTCCTTTGTTTATCAAGCCTTACTAATGGTCTTGAAGTTCTTTTGAAGATTTTAGACTGAAGTACCCATCTGCTTTGGGTCCTTTCTTGTGATAACAACTCCATCATGTTTCTGACAAAGGAACTCCCCTGTTTAAAGCTACAGAACAACATGTGGTGAACATTGTCAATCACCACTTAACTGCCTTTTGTCCTGAGGCAGAAATGCTTCTCTCCTTATCACTTAAGTACTACATATAGTTGCTTTCAGATTATCTTATTTTCCATACATGTTTAATTCTTTTTAAGTCTTGCAGACATAAAATATTCTCTGCTAGTTCACTTCAGGGCTATATAATTACAAGCCTCCTGAATTATTATACAATTTGAATTCCAAGATATGCATTTGTTTTTCTTGTAGTTGAAGATGAAGAAGAAACAATTGAAGAACAAGAAGCTAAAGAAGGAAACATAAACCATCAAACTGAATTGTCTAATCTAGCCAAAGAAGGTAGGCATGTGGCTTGGTTCTTTTCTGGGCTGGGCTCTGAAACAACAGCTGGAAACACCCAGCAGTTGTATTTGTAGAGGATTGGAGGTGGGAAATTGAGTGTATCCAGATGTTCAGTCCTGTGTAGTCTGTACTTAGTTTTTTGTGTTTGGAAAGCTGCAGCAGTTTATGGGATGATGATGGACATCTGTACTTTATAAAGCAGTCCTAGTAATCACACAAGGTCGCTTGAGAAAAAGCAGTTCTCTAGTGAAGCACTGCGTTAAAACCTTCCACCAAGACTCTCAACCTGAGTTCTGGGAGTGCATGATAAGCACTTAAAACCAGGGTTGTATCAGATTGAACAGGGACATTTTATCATTTACTGTCTTGAGTATCTCAGAAGGGTTTTGTGACCGACTTGGTAGGTCCGAAAGAGCCCTTAAGTGCTGGTCTTGAAGGGGGGGGTATAAATATTTGAAGATAAGGGGCTTTTAGGGACAGTGCTCTGGCTAGCAGCTCTCTCTCATTAGCAATGTAATTGCTGTGCTGAGCTTGATGTGTGCAAAGTACCCCATAGAGATGTGTCACTTACCCTGGTAAAAGCAGATTTTTAGAGGCAGGCTGCCCATTAGGCTGAGCCTGCCTGGCAATTAACATGCGTTTTCCAAATCTGTTTGGTTGGTCTGTTTGGCAGCTTAGTGGCTGCAGTGAACTGGCCAGTTGGAGGGATTATAACCCTTGGCCAGTCAGCCAAGTTCCTAATGAGAATGTTTGCTGATTGATTGGCCACTGCCAGCATGTACATTCCTAGTTTACCGGCTCAGACAAGGGATCCTGGAGTTGCTGGTTAGAGGAGCTGAGGTACAACTCAGTTTTGAAACTTTTGAAGTCTTGAATTGTCTTCCAACCACTCAGCTGGATTTGATGCCCGTACCTTCCCAACTGGGGGTTTTCTGAGGGTTGTAGGGTGTGTTTGTAATACAGTAAAAAGCAAGGTGTGAGAGCAAACTGCTTGGTGTAATGCCAAATGTTCTCTGTAATCGAGGTTATTAAATAAATACTGCCATCATTCATCTAATAATTACCTCTGAAGTTAACTTCTGATTAGAGAACTGGCTTTATGCAATTGTGAAGAATGTAATGAGATGAAAATTAATAGTATCTATTGTTTCAAGTTTTGGTATTTTAAGACTTAAATCCTTTAATAACCTTCAGCTGAATTGCCTCTGGAAGATCTGGTAAAGATGTATGAAGGTGCCTTTGCAGAAAATTTTCACTGGCCCCAGCCGAAGCCTGACAGTGAAGAGGAGAGCAGTGAGGAAGGTAAATTACTCTTTGTTTAGAAGAAGTTGTGCTGATTTACAAGGTGAAATAAGTTCCTTGGCTCATCAGGACTCTGTGAAAAGACATTTTGTTCTAGGGGAAAACACATATTGAGTGAATCACATCAAAAATTTCTCAGTTTGTGAAAAGAGGGCAGTGTTTGCCTGTCTTAAAGTGAAGATGTGTGAGATTTTCAAGAACAATACTGAGCCTTAGAAGAGCCTCTCTACACTGAATTAAACAGCACACTTCATAGGTAGCTTTAATTACATCTCTGTTCTGTACTAATGTGATGATAGGTCTACATACTTGAAGACAGGTTTTAAGTAGTATGATAGGACCTCCCTAGAAGCTGTGGAAAAGCTAATGGTCATGTTAGCCTAGCTATTACCACAGGCCTGGGCCCTAGGGTATATCACTGTGTCCTGCAGCCATAGGGAGGAGGAGGAGAGAAGATCCAGCAGGCAGGAATTGTGCAGCAAGATTGATTTATTTAATTATTTTACAAACTCTTTTATAGACTTTTTTTCTTCATAGTCTAATTGGACAAAGGACCAGCCACCCCTTGGGGGTGATTGGCTAAAATCCTAAAACACCCATTGTCAAAATATTTTTCTACTGTACCATAAACAAGACTTTCCAAGGTTGCAGGTGGCTTGGTTGTTTACATTCCCTGCTACCTCTTCTGTGAGAGAGAAAAGTCTCTCACGGACTTAGAAAATAGCAAGAAAATCCTTGCTAGCGGCATTCTGCTGTGAATGTCCAGAATGTGTGCATGAACCTCAGCTTAGGCTATCTGCATTTTACTTGAACTAGCTTAAAAATCATAGAATTCCTTTTAAAAGTTAGCTGCCTCCTTTAGACCATGTCTGAATCCTGGTTATTTCAGTTCCTTTGTGTAACTGCTACTGAACCATGTTAGACGCCACTGTAATTTTCCTCTCTCTCCTAGAAATGGAAGACCATATGTCTGATAGGGAAAGTCCCCAGAAGGAAGTTGTCCTCATAGACTCCCTTCTCAGCATTGACCAGTACAAGGGCATGGACAGATCGAGTCCTCCCAAGAAGCACATGCGAGACATAGCGGAAGTCGCTGCTGCAGCGGAGATGTTGTTACCTAAAGGGAGCTCCAGGATAACAACAGCAGTAAGAGTCCCTATTTTCTGCTACTCTGTGTGCTGATGTTTACATAAAGAATGATTCATTTCTTCATTATTTTGTAGCTTTTAGCAAGAAACTGCGTTTGTTTTTTTTTCAAGTTACCTATAGTTTATGCTTTATGCCATGCTCTGTGAATTTAACTCAGGAAAAAATATCATATTATTCACATTACAGGTAAAATACAACACTCCATCACTGTTGTATGGGTCTCTCAGAGAATATCAGAAGATTGGGCTGGATTGGCTGGCAAAGCTATACAGAAAGAATCTCAATGGCATCCTGGCAGATGAGGCTGGGCTTGGAAAAACAGTGCAAATTATTGCCTTTTTTGCCCATTTGGCTTGTAATGAAGGTAAGTTCATTTGGCTAACAGTTTTAGACAGGTACTGGGCCAGCATTATCTTTGTGAATTGTAGCCTAGGGTCACTTTTTTTCCCCTGCTGAACCATATCAGGCTTTAGTTAATGATGGGAGTAAGATTATGTCAGAATAACTTTCTCATACTTTGTGACATAGGGGTGCCATCTAGTCAAGTATAGTGTCTGATCAATCTGTTACCCCCTAGAGATTCTTCTGAATACTTGTGAATTCTTATTAGAATAGAAAAAGCCTTACAAATTCTTTAATGACCAGGAGCAGATTAGTCATTAGAATACCTCTGTTTGTTGTTATTGGATCTCATTTTCAATGATTAATTTAGTGCTATGCACTTCAAAAATCAAGGGAGAATATAAGGCACATGCATTGTAAAGAGTCTCTTTCCAGTGTTAACTGCTGTGTTTCCCCTTCTGTAGGGAACTGGGGCCCTCACCTTGTTGTTGTCCGGAGCTGTAACATATTGAAATGGGAACTGGAATTGAAACGCTGGTGCCCAGGGTTGAAAATACTTCTCTACTTTGGGAGCCAAAGAGAACTTAGGGCAAAAAGACAGGTGCTGTATTCTGCAACTCTTACGCTGTTGCCTAAGACCTTTAGCCTGTATTTATCTCTATGTTCCTTCCATGGTGATGTGATATGAGGAGTTTTAACACACTTCATGTTGGTTTACAAAGAGATTCACACCTAATGGTTCTAGATTTTCAAAGGCATTTTTTGAACCCTTTAGCATTGAGCAATACTTGCAATACTTCACCTGCTTTCTGAACTGACAAAAATTCAAAGACCAAGACTTACTTTTAGAATGTGTTGGGTCATAGTGTCTTTTTTAATGAAGAAGTAGCTGGTTGTAAGATATTTGAGAGTTTTGCCTTAACTTTTCTGTCTCATCCTTTCTTTCCTTTTCCATAGGAATGGATGGAACCCAACAGCTTCAATGTGTGTATCACTTCCTACAAGCAGCTGTTCAAAGGCCACACAGCATTTATGAAAATGCGATGGAAATACTTAATAGTAGATGAGATGCAACAAATAAAGAATATGACTGAGAAGCACTGGGAGGCACTTTTCAGTCTTCGCAGGTACGGAGCAGAGAATTGATTTCCTGCTGGGAGTGGGTTTTTCTCTTCTCATGTGACACAGTTCCCTTCTTAAAAGAAAACTGATTAAAAAAAACCTCTTTTGACTTGGCCTGCCCAAATTCCTGAGTAACGTGCACCTATAGAGAGATAACTTTATTTGAAACCTTCAGGATTCAGAGAAATGCTTGAGTTCTTTTTGTTTCCGCTATCATAACACTGTAATTCTTCTTTGCTGGTATTCTGTGCTCCCAAACAGATCCCCTGATGTTCTGATACTCTGTGATGAAGCAGCTAGTTTGGTGGTATATTCAAGGTTGAAAAGATACTTTATCCTAGGTTTAATTTAAGTATATCTACATGATTCTTCTGTGTATCTGACAAACATAAAGGCGTAGTAATCAGTCAATTAAAAGTCCTCTTTTGTTCACAGCCAGCATCGGTTGCTTCTGATAGACACTCCTTTGCATAACACATTGATGGAGCTGTGGACCATGGTACATTTTTTGATTCCGGGAATCTCCAGACCTTACCTGGATTTTCCAGTAAAAGCACCTAATGAGGAGAACCAGGATTATTGCCATAAACTGGTCATCAGGTTGCACAGAGTATGTTGTCATTTTTTCTCATGTGTCCTACTGCAGAAGTACTGCTGTTGAGGAGAGGGGGAATAAAAATACGTGGTTCAGATCAGAATTTGTGTCCTTTCTTAACACTTTGTTCAGTTTAGACAGAAAATCCTGCTGAAAGCAGGGGGTTCTGCTACCAGAAGAGTCAGGAGATTTTTAAAAAAAATAATACAGGGCTCAGATTTTGAAGCATGATATGCAGAAATTAAAGAACAAATTAATGTCTATACAACTGTGTGCATAGCAGTATGATTATATATAGCATATGCAGTTTATCACATCAAATCTGTTCGGTGTGAATAGGTTTAGCTTCCTGTTGTAAACTCTTTGAAGTGAGAATTCTTTTCCTCTCAATTCTGAAACGTTTCAGATGATTCAACCGTTTATTTTGCGGAGATCAAAGAGAGATGTTGAAAAGCAGCTCACAAAGAAATACGAGCACGTGCTGAAGTGCCGTCTGTCTAGTCGACAAAAAGCTATGTATGAGGATGTCATATTACAACCAGGGTAAGGGCTTAAAACAGTAAATGTAAAATGCTGTCACTTTTAGTGCTTAGGCAAGTAAATAAATGATTGTCATGGTGGGAAGTGTTTTAGTGTTTCTCTGAAATTTTCCATTATGGCCCATGAATAGAATGTGATTGCCTTATAGACTAGAATTACAGCAGGTGATGCTATGGCCTTGTGGAAAACATGCATTTACTTCTGGAACCTAAGAATTGAGTTATGATGGTCAGGTCTGCTGCTGCACTGTTTTAACATTTGTCTCTAATGAGTAGTTCTTCATTTTTTTAAAACCCAGAGTTTTTCCTCACCACCCCCCTGTCAGTGGTAATTGACAGGTGCAGGGGTGAAACAGAAACAAAGGAGGGAGAGAACAAGGGAGCTGGATAGGCTGTATTTGATTGTAAGGCAGACCTAGGTCTTTAAGTTCCACTTTTCCAAATTTACTTTGGTACAGTGCTGCTTAAAATACTGCAGAAACCCTTGGTGAAATCTAAACTTGTTTTAAGACTTTTGCATAACATACTGCATTGCTCATTCTCACCTTGCTGATTTAGGGACATTTCCATATAAGCTGCACATAAATCAGCTTCTTTCTGTATAATTTATTTGGTAGAACCCAGGAAGCCCTCAAAAGTGGACACTTCATCAGTGTCCTGCACGTCCTGATGCAGCTGCAGCGGATTTGTAACCACCCTGATCTGATAAACCCCCGACTTTCAAGCTCCTCTTACGTATCAGAAACACTGGAATACAGAACAGCCTCTCTGGTGCTGCGAGCCCTGGAAAGGGATATTTGGAAGGTTGGTAGAAAATGTTTTTTTCCCCTCTTAGTGCCCTGACAGAATTTCAGTACTTACTATTGTTTTCTTATATGTCATAAGTCTACCTGAGGTTTATAAATAGAAGGAATTCCCTCTTCCATAACTGTGCCTACCAAGTGTGTTCTTGCTGCATCTCTTTCTTTTTTTTGTCATAGTGGTTTGAACTTTTCAAGTGGTTTGTAAACAGTAATTTTTCATGAACTACTTGGTCAAAGGGAAATTAGCTTTGCTTTCATCATGCTCATGTTTTCAGGAATTTTCCAACACTGAAGTCACTCTGGGTAGCGCTGTGCTTATTTATGGCATTCTGCAATTTTCTTTTTGCTTTCAGTAGCTGAAGGAAAGCAAGATTTACTCTTTTTCACCTAAGAGTGAACATTCTGTTAAAGTGACTAATTAGTACCCTTCTGTCAATCCATTTGAAGTACCATTATTTCTGTTATTGTTAAACAAGCGATCGCACTGCTTGAGATGATTAAAAAAATATAATTAAAAGGAGTATGAGTAATGGAGCAGCTGAAGTTTTTGTTTCATTTTATTTCCATCCTTTATATTTTTCTACTCCTAAATTACAATTTGGCATTTAAGCTTGATAGTTAACCTTCAAATAGTTCTATTTAATTGTTTGGAAACTACGATATATGAAGAATTGTTAAGTGTGCCTTGCTTTGATTTCCATAAGTGGCTAGTGATGTCAGCTCTTTTTCTTCTAATGCTTAAAATGGGACTGTCAGTTTAAGATTTATTTCCAACTTTTCTAGACAGTTTTGACTAATAATTAATAGTTTATTTCTTAAACTTAAACTATTTCAAGTTAAAAAGTAAATATATATCAATTTAATTCAACATCGAACATAAAGAGGACTTAACTGTTTGGGTCATCACATAAAACAAACTTAATTTTCTGAAATCCCCAGGAATCGGACCTGTCTCTTTTTGATCTCATTGGAATGGAAGACAAAATGACTCATTACGAAGCACAAATGTTGCCAAAACAAAAAGTTACTAGAAAGTTGATTGAAGAAATCTACAGCTCCCCTCCACCACCGGCGAGGCCCAACCCAGTGAAGCTCAAACCAAGCAGGTATGTGCACCTGCACTCCTTAGCTAGAATTACAGCAGCAAAACGTGATTCTCTTGCAATCTTTACTGAGTTCTCTCTGCATCTCTGCTAATGTGATTTACACAAAAGCTCAGGCTTACCTTTGCATTTAATTATTCTCTTGCTTTCTTGTTTACCTCTGAAAGCAAGAATTTTTGTTTTTTGAGGCATGGAGTTCCATTTGAAGTTTGTTAATGGATTTCCCATAGTCCTTACTGCACCAGCAGATGAGCTTTGTTCTTGGATCTTGTTTATGGCAATGGAGTGTTGTTTTGCAAAATTAACGTGAGGATAATTCAAGACTTAGTTGGGCCTACAGTGTCAGCTGTGGTCTCACTGTTATGTAAGAGACATACGAAGTTTTATAACAGTAAATTTTTTCAAAGTATTTCTCTCCTAGTAAAGTAGTGTTCTCAAAGTAATGTGGAACTGTTTATCTAATGCAAGAGAGCTGCCTGATGACCTGCAGCATATTGATGTCTCTCTGGAGATTATATGGGAGCCCTTTTTTTCAGCTATCTTCAGTATCTTTTTCCAGATACTGACCTAAGCCTCTTTAAGGTGTTTGTTGTAATCGTGAAGCATCCTGCATTAAATTGGGTGTATGGCAATGAAAGTTTTCTTTCTTGGATTTAGCAAAATCACTTTCTACAATGTTTACTCAGGAAGTTTGTGAAGTGATGAGTCTTGCCAGCTTCAGCCATCTGCAAGAAAGAGATTAGCATCTGACATGATCAGTTTATATGTTCCTTGGGTGACAGAGGTTGTTTCTAAAGGCCAAGCTATGATCTTCCTATAGCCTTTGACTTTTCCTGTTCTTGTCAGGTTGTTCCAGCCCGTTCAGTATGGTCAGAAGCCCGAGGGCAGGACTGTAGTTTTCCCAAGCACTCAAGTCCAACGAACGGTGACCACGGCGACGGTGACTCAGCAGGGACAAGTGCGAGGCAGGTCCCCCATAGCTACGGTGTCTTCAAATCAAGGTAAGGGACTCAGTGCCACCTTGGTCACCTGCACCTCTGCATAGACAGATACAAATTAGTCTGTTTAATAGCACTCCTTTTCCCTCTAGCTTAATGGTCTAGAATACTAATGGCTTAAAAATACCAACAGACTAATTGCCAGTAAAATTCCCCACTAGTTTCTACAGTATGATCTGCCAGTGTAATGCAGAACTAAACTTTGTGTAACCTGTTAGCATATGGAGTAAATATGCCACAGTTGGTATTTAAATCCTGAAGACGTGTAATGTTCTGTCAAAGATGGGATTGTACAGTGCTTCTCTGTATTTATTTAGCCTTTAAACAATGCTTTCCAAGTAGATAATGTTGTAAAAATAGGATGGAGTTAGAGGTGTGGCTAGCAATCCCAGTCTGTAAGGACAAAGCCGTTCTTGTAGCCATTTGATTATCCTGTTGGAAGGTTTCTTTTTAATGCAGGTTGTTTAAAAGAGCGGAGTTAAAACCTCTAACAGCTTGCACAAACAACCCTTATTGATTGCAGCTGCAGCAGCACAGTTTCAGACAACTCAGGCTTCCACCAGTGCTCCAAGACACCAGCCCGCAGTGACCTTCACCACAGCAACTAGCGCAGCCAACCCTGTGAAACCGCGGGGCCAGACCTCTGCGCCGGCCCCGCAGCCGGGCCAGCCCCAGCCACAGCCACAGCCCCCCCCGCACACCATCCAACAGAGTGTGCTGCCTCAGAGGCTCGTACTGACCTCTCAGGCCCAGGCACGGTTGCCTAGTAAGTGGCCTCCCCTTTCAAGGTTTCTCCCACCTTTGTACTACAATGAGGTTAAGTTACTAGGCACCCTAAAATGTGTACAGAATCGTTGTTTTTTTTTCACTCTTCTGATTAGCCTTGCTCAGTATGTTGCTTATGACCAAGGAAAATCGAAAATTGGATAAGAAACAATAGAATTGCTGTGGACATACATTAGCGGTGTCAACTTAATCTCCTATTTCTGCATGTTTCTTCTGCTGGCAAGACTTCCTTCAGACCAAATGTTTTAGCTCTCTCCTAATTATTCCTTTCATGTTAAACACTAATCCATCTGCTAAAGGCCTCTCTGGCAGAGAGGAGCGTCGCCACTGTTAGGCAGAGAAAAGCGATGAGGCTTTGCTTTAAGGTTGTATGTGCACTGCCTATTAGCATGTGTAGAGAGTACTGAGCACTGATGTATTAATTTTATCTCTGGGGTAATGCACTGCCTTTACAAAAGCTGAATTTTGACACCAATATTTTTTCAGTACCATAAAACTTAATGCTGAAATGCCTCTAACCTTTCTGCATTTAAATCACAAAAAGCTTGGTGCTTGCCACTTTGAAGCTTTTTGGTTTGTCTAAATGCAGATTGCTTGATATAAATCATGTTTCATCAGCAAATTTCAGATGTGTATTGACTGTGCCACACATACGAATATTTTAATTTCTTCCTTGAAGCTTCCTTCATGCTCTTGAAAAGGCAGTGAAAATCACTTTAATGTCTATACTTGTTCTGTTACAAAGTGTCACATGAGTTTTCAGGTAGCTCTTAACTTTTTTGCTAATGAAAGTGGTAATTTCTAAAATGTTGATGTTCTTACCCTTTAAACAATCAGCTTCTTTCCAGTTTGTCCAACAAATATAGAAAGCAATACCTGCTTAACTTTTATATGACACTTTTGATGCACTAAGTATAATTATGCATGGAAGGCGCTTCAGCACCAGTTTACTAACCAAAATGTAGAATTGTGAATATTGAAAACTTGCCTACCACTTTGATTTTTTTTTTAATGCCTGTTTCCCTCCTTAACAGGTGGTGAGGTAGTAAAAATAGCCCAGCTGGCTTCTATAGCAGGAGCACAAGGCAGGATCGCTCAGCCAGAGACCCCAGTGACTTTGCAGTTCCAAGGGAACAAGTTCACTTTATCACACAGTCAACTCCGCCAGCTCACTGCAGGGCAGCCCCTGCAGCTACAAGGTACTTATTTCAACACAGGCAGTTTGCCATTATTCAGAATGCTCATGTTTTGATATGGACACCACGTTCCTTGTTGCTGTATGTTGTGGAGATTATTCCATCTCCAGTGGTTATACTGCCCTGCTCTTCCTATTTTCTGCGTGAGACAGGGGTGTCAGGGTAGCTCTGGTTTGAAGATAAATGCCTATCAAATGAAAGACATGGTTACTTCCTTTTTCTGTATTGTATTTCAAAAATGTTACTATTTGATCTGTTTTCACACCCATGCAGTACAGCTAAAGTAAGGTGAGGCATTATTTGATATGAACTCCCTGCTGAGCAGAAACAGACAAAACTGAGAACATTCTTGGTTTGTTCTGAAATTGTGTAAATAATACTTAAAGTTTGGCGTGCTTCTGAATTTTGACCCAACTATTGCCCTGAGCTGAATGCTCTACCAACAATATATTTTGTTCTCAAATCTTCCTTGCTGGTGGTGTGTATTGCCAAATTTAGGAGAATCTGCATATCTTGATTCTCTGTGGCCAACAACATAAATAGAGGGACTGTTAAGTGAAGATTTTTTGTTTGATTGGATTTTGTCCAAATTCTGTATAAATACCTAGATTAGAATGATACCCCTATGACATGAAACTCCTCTTCAGCTGTGAATACTTGGGTGTTTCCCTCCTTTTTAGCAGATTGGTGTAATGAACGTGTCTGGTAAACTTTAACATAGTTTGAAGTAGTAATGATCTGTTTGCAATGGTAATAGATTCTGCTAGAAAACATGAATTCTTTCCCACTCTTTCCACCCTAATGTGGTTTAAAATCCTCCACTGCAGGAAGTGTCCTTCAGATTGTGTCAGCCCCTGGGCAGCAGTACCTGAGGCCTCAGGGCCCCGTGGTCATGCAGACGGTTTCCCAAGCAGGAACTGTGCAGAACGCCCTGAATGCTTTAGGAAACCAGCACCAGGCAGGTGTCCCAACTTCCACTGCAGTCACACAGCAAGGTGGGTTTTCCAGCCTGAAGAAATGTCTCTGTCTAAATATTCAATTGCTAAAATCACATTCATATATAACTCAGAATTCTGTAACTTGAGTTCAGAAGTGGGTAAACTATGAGGCAAATTCTTCCAGTTTGTACTCAATGTGTGCTAAAATTTTAAGAAAATTTTTAGTACAAACTTGGAGAGCATGTAACTTAATTATAGGGGGATTTTTTGCTAGTTTCGCCTTTGGTTAAATTTTTGTGGGAAGAAGTAAATTTGAAATACTTCGTTAATTTTTGCAAGGAAAAATCAAGGGTGATTATTTTTTATACTGGCAGAGAATGTCCAGTAATGCTCTCCATTTTCCCACTCTGATTTTATCTAATTTCTTTCACTTCTCCAGCTGATCAAGCTGCAGTTTTCCGTTTCTCTCTGTGAATGTTGCTTGGGTATTTGGTGCCTTGCTGTAAATGTGGTCAGTTCCTTGCTTAAAAACACAACCAAGATATTGATCAAAAATAATAGAAAAATTAATGCATTTACAACAAAACAGCAGATTATTAAATGAAGGTAAATATAACACTTGGAGTTCATTCCCTGAAAATAGCCATCTGCTGTAATTTTCTTGGGATATAAACCATTCCTTCAAAATGGTGTGATGTTCTTACAGTGTAGTTAACTGTCTGGGAAAATACCTGCTAACAGTTGAATTCACAAGAATGCTACTGAGATTCCATCATATGATTTCACCAATTTGTAGATAACACTGAATTGATGTGTTTTCTGAAAAATCTGAGATGATTTGCTTAAGATAAGTTAAAACAATCTTTTCCTGAATTGGAACGTTTTCTATTTTCTATTGTGCTCATATTAACATTTTCTAAATGTTAACATGTATTGCACTGTACATGGAATTTTGAATAAAGTACAAATGCAGCACAGCACTTTGCTTTGTACAAAGCAAAGTAAAATTCCTTTGATCTATCTTGGATTTTTGTGAGAACAGTTAGTGTAAATATCTGTCAGAGATGTGGTGTGTAACAAAGTACAAATTTACAATACCCAATGGACATTCAGACTAAAAATGTGTCTGCAACAGTGATGTGTTACAGCTATGAAATGTCTACTTATTGAAAATAATAAATGAGAGCAATTTTCAGAAGAATAAATATATAAACACAAGGTTTATCCTCAGTTTGTATTCCAGGTAGAGCTACAGTGACTAACTTGCCATCTGGTGACATGGGAGCAGTGTTAAAACCAGCACCTTTGCATGGACAGTCACAGGTACTCAATTTTTATTTTCTTGTGGGAGCACAACCTTTCCGAATCAATTGTAAGTCCACGTCATAGTTGGAAGCTATAATTTGCAAAGCTGGAATCAATTAAAAACTTTGATGATTACAGAAGAGGTAAATAGCCCAACTTCTGTCCATGTTTCAGGTTGACAGAGCTGATGCATTTATCCATAGATAAAATAAATTCTGGTGTATAAAAGCAGCTGACAGCTTTCTTGTGCTGTGATAGACAGGTTCTTGTAACTGTTACATATTTTAATTGTGTAGGGATGCATAAATAAAGAAATCATAAGTTCTTTTTTGTGTTTTGAACACAATGGCAAATTGGGCAAATTTCTATAGATTTCTAATCTTAACAAGTTTTTAGAAAAGATACTCAAGCAACTTACAAAGCATAGGGAAACATCAAGAATATATCAAAAGCTATGAAAATGTACTTTTAAAAAGCAAGAAGATACTAAACTAAGGTAGAATTGACTCTTCAATCTGAATTGAATTCAGCTGTAGTCTTTAGATTTTATCTGAAATTTATGCCTTTAGTAATTGGCCTAAGTAGCAGTTCTACTTGAGGATCTATACTCTGATCCTGATAGTTTCATTCTAAAGAACCTCGAACCCCTCATTTATTGTGATGAGCAGCAAATGTGGTTTTTATTCACCTTTTCTTGGCAAAGGAGACATATGAGGAGAAGAACCGGCTCTTGAAGGAGCGCCTGGACAGGATCTTCTCCGGCAACGAGCGCCGCTGCTGGCGGGCCCCGATGTACGGCCGGGACGTGCTGAGTGTTTGCTCTCTGGCTGGAGACAGGAAGGCCTCCCAGCTGCCTTCCAGTGAAGGCAACAGCTGGAGGTGGGCTGGCTTTGTCAACTGCTGCCTTTCCTCAAGTGCCTCTGGAGGCCCAAGTAACCCCTTGCGGGAAATGATCCTGGGTTTGGTTCAGCAACAGGAATCTGTAAAGGATCTTGTTAACAGGTAATGTGTGACTCTGCCTGGCATCTGGTTATTTCGAAAACACCTTTCAAAAAGGCTTAAGTTTCTCTCGATGAGCTTATTTGGTTTAGACTGGTTTATTTAGCAGTAAACAACATGCAGCATGAAAGTAAAAAAGAAGCCACTTCTGTTTCCTTTGCATCTTTATAAGAAATGTTTTCAGGGTCTCTTTCCTAATTTCAAGCCCAAATTCAGCTGACCATACTTAGGCTTACATTTTTATGCTTTGGATTTACTTGAACAGGTACCTCTTGGACCCAACTAACAAGAGTTAAGACCCAGAGATACAGAGAGAAGCTAGTTTAGCCAAGACTGACTTTTATTGCTATGCCTATGATTATTGATAATCAATTTATGTGTTGCTTTTAAATTGGAATTCCTTGTTTTGATGCTTTTCACAGGGCTCTCTTTGTGTTGCCAGCTGCAGTTGCTGCTCCCCCATGTTTGTATGTAGCAAATCCTCCCCCTTCATACAGTCACAGACTGAAACTCCTTAAGCAAAGCCTAAGGCAGAAGGCAGCTCCACACTTGCATCAGTTGCAACAGCTGACAACTCCTCACTTGCTGCAGTTCCCTGACCTCCGGCTGGTGCAGTATGACTCAGGTAAAGGACATTTGCTGACAATATTTTTGTAATTTCTTGTGTCACATGAATGGAATTTCTGTATAAAACTCTTTATTGGTTTTTCTGTTTGAATTACAGGAAAATTAGAAGCTCTCGCTGTCTTGCTTCAGAAGTTGAAATCTGAAGGGCGCCGTGTGCTGATTTTGTCACAGATGATTCTGATGCTGGACATACTGGAGTTGTTCCTGAATTTCCATTTCCTCACATTTGTGAGGATTGATGAATATGCCAACCAGGAGCAACGGCAGGTAAGTGTGCCCTACCAGCTGCCCACTGGTATAGCAGTATGTGCTGCCAAGGCTTTTATACACTACAACAGGGAAAGGAAATTTGCCTCGTTTTGTACTCAGTTTGAAACACTTGACTTGTTTTTATCTGGGTTTTTTTATTAGGCTGTAGTGAATTTGGTTTGGCATTTTATTTTGGTGTGTGGTTTATTTAGTCCTTGCTTTATTCTGTTCATGTAGGAGCTGATGAAAATTTTCAACAGAGACAAGCGCATTTTCTGTGCCATCCTTTCCTCTCACAGCCGTTCCACGGGAGTCAATCTTGTCGAGGCAGACACTGTTGTGTTCTATGACAATGATCTGAACCCAGTGATGGATGCAAAAGCTCAGGAATGGTGTGACAGAATTGGGAGATGTAAAGATATCCATATATACAGGTGATGGTGACAGTCAGTGTCTGCTCTTTAACATGTTTTAATGTAAGGTTATTTCAGACAGTGCTGCCCTGTATGACCTGGAATAAAGTGGAAACAGTGCTGAAAATCACCTCCCTTCAATAAAAAAAGTTGCCAGGATATCCTGTGAAAAAGTGGGGGGGGTTTAACACCAAGTGTAATGAATGAATCATACCTGCATGGGTTTTGTCTGTTAGCCTACATGGAATTTTATAACTTTTCCTTTATGTTGTTAATTTTTTTTTTAATTAACATAAATTATTAAAAGAAAGCCCTACAGTAGCGGTGGTAGTGTGTTGTTTTTCTGGGCCTGCACCATAACTAAAAAAACTCCCAGAAATTATCACATTTTAAGAGTATAGTGTTATTCTCTACGGACAATTTATCTTTTTGTTTCTGAAAGCTGTTTTGGAAATGACTTACCAGATTTCTCTTTTTTTTTCGTTTTTTTTAGGCTTGTCAGTGGTAATTCTGTAGAAGAGAAACTTTTGAAAAATGGCACAAAGGACTTGATCAGAGAAGTAGCTGCTCAGGGAAATGACTATTCAATGGCCTTTTTAACACAGGTAAGTTAATATTCAGAATGCATTGAAACACTCATGTCTCAATGTTTAATAAATTCAAGCATCTGTGTTGGAGTGTTTAGAAGCAGTTTAGTAGAAGTCTGTCTGGGCTAGAATTAATAAGGAAACATATTGGATTTCATGATTGCTTGAACTCTCAGTGTTGGGGCCACATTCTCTAAAATACCATCCATCTGTTTTGTTCTGTTATTTGCATAGTGATGCACAGATATCACCCATGACTTAAGATATTGTGATTTCTTCACCCTGCTGCAAAATTTTGCAGTGTTTGCAAGGATGAAGGTCTCAATAGCTTTAAAAATGTGAAATAAGAAGTTTGTGTATTTAGAGAGATAGGCTCTCAGTTGCTGCTCTGAAGATGCACGAGGCAGTGACTCCACTGGTGAAGCCAGACCATCCCAGCTGGCACTCCCAATATAGAAAAAAAAGTAGAATGCTCCCAGTAACTGAATGTATTTCTCTTTTTTCCTTCTATTTAACAAGCAAACAATTCAGGAATTGTTTGAGGTTCATTCTCCTATGGAGGATTCTGGATTTAGAGTGAAAGCAGAAGAATTTGTGGTACTTTCTCAAGAGCCGTCTCCAGCAGAAAATATTTCACCTAAAGTTGCAAGACCATTCATAGAGGTAACGATTAACACATACATTAAAAATACAGCTGTGCAACGTTAGTATTAAACAACTGACTGATCTTGTTTTATTTGGGTAAATTCTGTCTCTTTTTCTGATAGTTTTATGCTCTTTTGTCAGAGCCCAAAAGCCCAAAGCTGATACTTTCTGGGACTATTTCTCTTGCTGCAGCAGAGTCTTAGTCCAGACATTTGTGTGGCATTTCAGTGAACTCCTTATGGAGTTTCTTTCCATATTTTTGAATTCTTAATTATTTTTAAAATGTATCTTTCTGAAAGGCCCTCAACAGCATTGAACGAGAGGATGAGGAGTCAAATGATCACATTCAAGAAATAGGATCTGAGTCAAGCATTGAACCTTTAATCTCAGAGCTCTGCGAGACAAAATACAATGAAGAGCCCTCACAGCTGCAGGAGTTAGTTGCTGTCGTGGATCAGGTACCACATCTTCCCTCGAATATCTGGCTAAAAAGTAATGTTTAGTTCAAATGTTTCAATTTCTTTGCAGTTTGACTTTAAAGCAACTTTGTTGTCTATTCCATTAAATGGACAGGAGATCTCCCCCTGATTTAAGATGTTAAGATGAGTCTTAAGGAGAGCTTTGATACTTCATGTAACACTTGTTTTATTATCCTTAAAGTAACATTTTTTCACTTTGATACTGCCCTCAGCTGACTCCAATTGAGAAGTATGCTTTGAATTATCTGGAGCTCTTCCACGGTTCATTTGATGACAATGAGCCACGGTTGAGTGAGGTAAAACAAATCTTTCTTTTCCATGTTATTCTGCCACAGAACAACTTTTATTATATTTTCAATATGAAATGGAAGTTTCTCCAGTGATGTGGAATATATTGTAGGCACTTCTGTGATCTTTTCTTGCTATACCTTGTGAACAGCATAATGTCTTACAGAGAGCTTATTATTTTGGGATTCTCTGGTTTAAGCAGGTGTCAGTTCTTAATTTCTTTTTTTATGAAATGGGAATTACTTTCAGCCCAGCTCAGCAAATATTTGTTGTACTCCATTGATAGCGAGGGAAAAAATTTCATTAATTTCAGTGAGCTTGTGTTCTGGTTGTCTTCATTGTTTTTATGCCATGAAGATTTTTTACCTTTTCTTTTATACCCCTGTTATACCTTTTTACAACTTCGGTATTCTTAGTGCTTTTTGCCTACATCCTTGGACTTGTTTGTTCAGCTAGGGGACTAAACATTTTAGAAGCTTTGTAGTTAAGGGTTAGTGTGCCCCAGACCCCAAGGTCCTCTCCAGAACACATTCTGTAAACCAAGATAGAACCACCCAGGGGAAGGTTCCTTGGGGAGGGGGACTCATTCAAGGCTCTCATTGGGGAATTTTTGATAGATGTGCTAATTAGTAAAACCTATAATGTTATACCAGATCATTTGGGGGTTGTGCATTGTGGTGTGCATAGAGGTGCATTTGACCTGGACGTGTGCACCTAAAGATCCTTAAAATAAATACCAAGGTAAAATCCCTTTTTCCCTTCTAACCATGTTTGACTCTTGATTTTAAGACCAGGAAAAGGCATCAGTTTAACTGAAATTCTTTGATTGCTTTATATTGATGGTTTAAAAACCCTCAACAAAGGCCAAGAAATATCTTCTAAATGATTGTGAAAGTATCTGTTAAGAAATTGCTGTAAGATTCCCGTGCCTGAAAATGACAAAGTTCAAGGCATTTATATGTTCCTGTGTAAAGTTTCTAAGGAGTCTGACTTTCATCTAGATGGAACTGAAAACTGCAAAGAAAGCCTGGGAAGTCCAGCATATGAAGGAGTTAAAGGAAAGAGAGCAAAAAATGCTTTGGGAGGATGAAGAGGAACTTCTAACCTACACTCGGGAGGATGCGTACAACAAAGTAATTGCTGATTAGTCTTGTCTTTCTTAACAGTGTATTTCTTAACAGTTACTCTGAGAATACCTGTTCCTTTCAGACTTCAGTTGGATCATTTGAATTGTGTTCTCTTTTTGCTGTGTAGGAGTATGTCTATGAAGGTCCAGATGGACAAACTGAAATTATGCCAGTAAGTAAAAGTAGCACCAGGCAGCCTAAACAGGCTTTTTATTTTATGAAACCTAAAATAAAGATCAGTGGAGAGTTAACGTTGCAGTAATCACAAATTTTGTTCTGTGCAGCTCTGGACTCCTCCTACTCCACCTCAGGATGACAATGATATCTACATAGATTCTGTTATGTGCCTGATGTATGATACCACCCCTATTCCAGAGTCTAAATTGCCTCCAGTGTACGTCAGGAAGGAGCGTAAACGACACAAAACAGATCCGTCTGGTGAGTGTTTCTTCAAAACTGTTCTGAGATTTATTGCTGATAGTTTAAAAAAATTGGAGGTTTTCATACCTTCTACATGTCTGGTCCAGTAAAGATGGGATTGGCAGATTTGAAGAGATGAAAATTTTTGTCTCACCATGGCCTTGAAGCAGTGGAGTTGCTGCAAGGCCCACTTCTTAGGGTGTGTCTTCTTTTTAGACATAAAAGTGTTCTTAAAAGGACAGTTTTAGAAAACAGGCGTTCCATTTTGTGAGTTAGGACAGGACTGGTCTTACTTTATAACAGGCTCTGTGTAGTTCCTGACCGTGCTTTTCAGAGGCAGGGGGGAGTACTCTGTAAGCGTAGGAGCATTTTGCAGCTGAGGAATCAAAGAATGGTAGTATCTGTCCACCAATAATGCTTTATTTTTTGTCTTGGCAGCAGGTAGAAAGAAGAAGCAACGTCATGGGGAGACAGTTATCCCACCTCGTTCTCTCTTTGATCGAGCAACCCCAGGAATGTTGAAAATGCGCCGAGAGGGCAAAGAGCAAAAGAAGAACATCTTGTTGAAACAACAGACACAGTTTGCAAAGCCTTTGCCAACTCTTGTCAAACCAGCCACTGAAGCTGGACAGGATAATCCAGAGTGGTTGATCAGCGAAGACTGGGCACTTCTGCAGGTCAGATAATAGCTGCAGCTTCTGCTGTCATTGTGTTTTTATTCCTGCACTTTATCTCTTCAAGGTTATTTCTAATTCATAATGGCATTTTGATGACATAACTTGGAACAGATTGCCTGTCATTTGTGTTCCTCTAAGGAGAAATTAAAGGCTAAACTACAAAATGTACAATTAAGTCCAACTGTTGTTTTAGAAACCACTTACTATTACTCAGAGTAGTTGTGCTGGCTGGACACTGGATAATGCAGCTAAGGTTCTTCCCACCTTTGAGAGGAGAGCAGCACTTGAATAGCAGCTCTCTGTCCCTCTCATACCAATCTCCAAGTGTTTCCCTGCACATCAATCTGCATAATGGCACCTTATGCTTGTTTATTCTCTGTGACTGTAGGTGAACACAGAGCCTTAGCGCTGAGCTGTCCTACTGTAGTAATGGTGTGTGGGCACATGCAGGTAAGGGAAGGTTCGGAAGATGGCAACGATTTGTCACCTGAAGCTTTTGTACCTTTCTCTGTTGCAGGCAGTGAAGCAGCTGCTGGAGCTTCCTTTAAACCTTGCTGTTGTGTCACCAGCACACACTCCCAACTGGGACCTGGTTAGTGACGTTGTTAACTCCTGCAGCAGAGTCTATCGCTCGCCCAAGCAGTGCCGCAACAGATACGAGAATGTCATAATCCCAAGGGAAGAAGGAAAGGTGAGTTCACGTAGAATGATGCGTCTTGTTTTTACCTTAAGTTGTAGAGTTTTTTTTCCTTATCTCCATAAACACTTGTTTTTTGTTAAACGTTTCAACAGTGTAAATAAATAACTTTTAAAAGACTTTTTAAATTATTCTCATCAGGATTTCCACTTATTTTATGTGATTTCTTTGAAAAGAAAAAGCACCTGAACAAAATCTTCCACAAAAGATCATCTAACTTTCCTTCTTATTTTACAGCTAATGTACGAAGCTAATCCTAAAAAGAAGACAAAAAGTATTTATAAGGTGTGCATTGGTATTCTTTCAAAATCAAATCTAGACACTGTGGTATTTAGCAGCAATGGAGGTGGGCAGATAATTCATATGAGATCCATGTTGAGTGTTACTTGAGTTCTGAAACATCAATTAAAATTCCAAATTTATTTTTCCTTTCTTTGTTGATACAGTGGATTGACACCAGACTTCAGCTTTTGGATTTGATAGATAAATTTTAGATCATGCAAGAAGTTTGTGATTTCACTTAAACTGTAGTTGGCATTTTTCCACCAAACAACCACCATGTATCTTATCCTGATGGTACATAAGATCTGTAAGAATGAACTTCATGCTAGAGTCTAAGTGGATTACAAATATATAGTGAAATTGATGCCTGAAACACCTTTTAGTAAATGAGGATGATAGGATGCTACAGAAACAAAAACAAATTCCATGACTGTGAACGCCTTCTTCCAAACCACACAGCAATTTAGTGACAGAGTTGGGTGGAGAATCCAGACCTTCTGGCTGTAGTCCCATTCTCTGACTGCTAAGGAGGTTTGTCCCTGACTGGCAGTTTCTGCTTAGGAGAAGCCAAATGTTAGAGTGGCATGGTGTGTGGATGTTAACCTAGCTTTGTTGGGAGAGCAGTGCAGTGATGGTTTTATTATCTTATGTGTGCGCTACGCATAACTGTAAACTAATGGGCTCTTGGTTTGGGTACTGAATTAAACTTGCAAAATCTAAACTAAAGCAAAGATTCTTTTTCAAATTAGAGTTTGCCATTTTGTACGTCCCCAAGTGCTGATGCCAGTGTGACCGTGAGAACTGCTCCTTATTTTGCTCTTTCTTTATATATTTCCCATAGAGTTTTATGTGACAGTAAGTTATCAGTGACACGAGGCAGGAACCAGTCTGTGATAGATATGTTGGAGTATGTTTTTAAATAATCTACGAGCGCGCCTTGTGTTTAAACATAGACAAAATGCCCTTTTGGGTGTGTTTGCAATTGAAAGTTGGTTTGTTTTCTTTTTTTAGACTAAAAACAGTCGCCCACTTCGTACCAATCAGATCTATGCTCAAGATGAGGGTGCAACCCACACACAGCTTTATACTAATCATTTTGAGATGATGAAAATGATTGCAGGGAAAAGAAGTCCACCTATCAAACCTCTGTAAGTTTACCTGGGATCGTTTGATCTCCCTGTCACCACGGATCTCCTGGAAACTGTGTTCTGAATGGCTCTCAAAACCCAGAATTATTCCACACTCTGTTTCTCTGTTCTTGATCTCTCTCTGTGTGTTGTGTTATTGCAAACACCTCTGTATTTTGTGCATTTGGGTCTCACTGCAGGAATTTGCTCTTTGTCATTAAGAGCAGAACAGCACTCGGGCTTTTTTTTTAATCTACTTTATATTCATTTGCCTGAATTGTAAACAATTTGGTGTCTGCTGTTTAGTAGTACATTCTTTTCTATGTATCTTCCTGCAGTTTTTCTGTATTTACTTAATATTTACTCTCTTTCTTAAATGTCTGTCTGTGTGCAGGCTCCAGTACTGATGGGAATATCATGAAAACTTCACCAAAACTGTAGTGTTATATGCTAAAAGATGTGAAATTAAATATTGGTTTGAAGGTTTTTCTGTCTCCAGTAATACAGTTTTGCTCAATTTCAGACTTGGCATGAATCCTTTCCAGAAGAATCCAAAGCATGCATCGGTGCTTGCAGAAAGGTGAGCACTCCTCATCTTGAAGGATATATAAATTGCATAAAAGTGAACTTTTTTTCCCCTTTCTTTAGGTTTCAGTTATTTTTAAATATTGTGTGTTTTGTCTTCTTACTGTTTCTAGTGGAATCAACTATGATAAGCCCCTCCCTCCGATTCAAGTCGCGTCCCTCCGAGCAGAACGCATTGCCAAAGAGAAGAAGGTATGGTCCCATCTCTGCTGCACAAATGACTGCAGTAATTCCAAAATTAGGCAACAGATGAGGTATGAGCAAAACTGCCTCCTGGGAGCAGTTTGGCAGTACAGTAGGTGTTATGAGCAGCTGCACATGGTTCATGTACAGGGGTTTAGATAGCCAAGGCCCAAAGTGGGACCTTGCCTTGGGTCTGTTGTAACACTCAAACCCATTAAACACTGAGGAGCATCTTTTTGCAGAAGATACTAAAACATGTAAAAATCTTGTTTTATTCTTGACCATTCTGTAGCCTCATTTCTTATGTTATTCAGAAAGAGCTACTTATCCTTGTTTGTGGATGGTAAGTTGCTTGTTGTGCTATGCCCTAAGCCATAAAACCATGACTGAAGCTTGTAGTTTGAAATGAGTCAGGTTGTGTAACGTGGACTTGGAGAGTGAAGGTGGCTTTGTGGGCTGTCTCTGGTTAGAATTTAAGGGGTTTTGTGGTCAGAATTAAAGAGGTTTTGTCTGTTGCTTTAATTTGCTTTAAAAAAACCACATCTTGCTTGTTCCATGCTTGAAGACTGAAGGTGTTCCTTGCCTTGCAGGCGCTGGCGGAGCAGCAGAGGGCCCAGCAGCAGACGGGCCCGCAGCCCCAGCAGCCCCAGGCGGGCCAGCAGCCCCCCCAGCAGCCCCCGTGCAGCAGGCCCAGCCACAGCCACAGCCACAGGCACAGGTAGTTCAGCAGCCACAGGCAGTGGTGCAGACTGCAGTCACTACTGTGGCCAACACAGCAGTATTGGTAAGAAAGGGAGAGCTCAGTGCCTCTGATGTAGTAACTTCAGTTCTTCTGTGTGTGCTGTATTTGTGTCGTGCTTCGTCTGGAAAGTGAGAATTTTAGGTCAGTATAGTGAGATAAAAGGTATTTTTTTCTTGTTTTCTTTCCCTGGTTATGCTATATCCTGGTTTCCTGATTTATTAAGACTGTTTGCACCATTGTAGCAACAGGTCTTGGCAATCTGAGGTGGAGAAACACCATGCAAAGATGATTTTTCCTTTTTCACTTGAGACTTTAGTGAAGTCTGAGTGAATAGATTCACACAGTCAATGAGAAGTGTTTTATAGAGAACTTGCGGAATACAGAGAATAAAAGAGAATGTAGCTGTAAGAACTACGCAGAGCTTAAAAACCGAAGATTTGTTAACCTTTGCAAGGCAAATGAAACGATGCGTCCTACAGGAAATACTGTGGTGGTTTTACTGCAAATTTGTGCAAATTTTTCATATCTTCCTTTAATCCAGAGTCTGTTTGAATGAATCTGATGACTGGTATGAGGCTTTTGTATTTAGAGCCAAGCCAGTTTGCATAGTGATGTGTGAAGGCAGTGGTGGTTTTCCTTTGCTTGATGAAGGGCAAGAGAACAACAGCTTTTGCAGAAAGACACAGAGGATGTGTTCTGACCCACCAGCATTGCTGTGTATGAAGTGCTCAGGGATGTTCCTGTGTGAGTGGTTGTCTGTGGTGTGCCAGAGTAAGATATTGCTCCCTTCTTCTGCTAACAGGGATGTCCAGTGACCTGTGTTTACCACACACTTGGCTGGTCTACAATTGCTCGTTACTGAGGCAGAATGTTGATGCACACATTAGTTGTTGTGATTTGTAGAGTCAATGAACAACTGCAGAAATCTGTGTGTTCCACTGCATTTTTCCTATTTTGTCACTTCTGGAATACAGCATTGTGTTAAACAGCATGGTAGAGTAAACAATGCTCAGTTTCCTTTTATTGTTTTTCTGAACTGTTACCTTAATTGTCTTCTAATTAGGCGGGCACCATTAAAACAGCAGTGACGGGGACGAGCATCCAGACTGGTAAGGAGACTTTATAATTGGGCATTGGAGGTGATGGGACATTGGGATTTTCACTTTCAGAATCTCCCATTTAATTCTGTCTTGCTTTCAGCTACAGTGAGTGGAAATGTCATTGTGAACACTGTTGCTGGGGTCCCTGCTGCCACCTTCCAGCCCATCAATAAACGTCTGGCCTCACCTGTTATACCTGGGACGCTGACTGTGAGTAGATCCTGTCACTAGTTGTGTTCCTGGGTTGATCTGGGTTGCATGTTTTAGCAGCATATCTGTTTTCTTCTTCAGCTTTCCATGTTGTCAGAAATTCTGCTTCTTGCAGATTTCATGTGCATCATGGGGTTCTTCATCAAACCCCTCTCTCTTACCAAAACATCAGAACACACTGGAATCGTTTATCAGAAAAAAATGCTTGATATTGTTAAAAATGGTTTATAGGCAAGTGCTGCTAAAAGCAATGTATTGTCATTAACATTTTCAGCCTGTAACTGTTTAGTGCTTTATTAATTATGATCTTTATTATTATGTTAATGGTTTAAGACTATGGATGATAAAGCAAAATATTGAAAGGCACTAAAACCAAATGTCTCTAATGGAGTGAAGGATTTGGTAATCAGCCTGTTGGAAAAAGATTTAACCACATACTGATTTTAAGATGCATCCAAATGGTCGTGTTAGACAGATTTGGGCCTTTTTGCATTTTTTCTGTTTGTTTATAAAATTGCTTAGTCCATTGCTAGAAGGTTCCATAGCTGTGTATAAAGCACGGGAATGGAGCAGTAAAGGCTGTGTTCTCTTGCAGACTTCGGGAGGCACCGCCACTGCCCAGGTGGTTCACAGCCAACCCCGAGCGGCCGCAGCGCCGGCGGCCTCCACCGAGCTGGTGACCATCGCCTCCACCCAGGGTGTCCGTGCCGTGACATCGGTGACAGCTTCAGCCGTAGTCACCACCAACCTAACGCCTGTGCAGACCCAGACAAGGTCTTTGGTGACCCAGGTTACACCGGGTAATGATCCTGTGTTTAGGGACTTTTTCTGGTAGTGCATGAAGGGCCCCAGAATTCCTGTAGGTTGTTTGACCACTGCAGCCCCACAGTACTGGAAGTCTGGAACACAGTTAAACGGGGCTATGATTTTTAACTTGCTTTATTGTTCGTGCTCAGATTACGTTTTTCTCCTGTATTTCTGGATGAAGTGTTGCAATAGAGAGCTTGGCCCGTAGGCATTGCAATTTAAAAATATCATTAACAATCTAGCAGTAAAATATTAGAATTGACTGTCTTGACTAAAAACCATTGTGAAGAAAGGCCTGTGTATTTTATGATCTACTCTGCTTTTACATCATGCTCATGATAATGTGTTCCTATATGTAGTAAATTCACAAAGTGTGCTGAAGCAGAAAAATAAGCATTTAACAGCTCGACTTCTCAGGTGAAATTAATGAACTAAACTGAATGTTGAAAAGTTTTCTTCTGAGCATTTTGTCTTTTCTTTATTCATAGCTACACCAACAGTCCAGCTGTCAGGCAAAACCATCACCCCTGCTCACTTCCAGCTTCTGAGGCAACAGCAGCAGCAGGCTGCTCAGGTGCAGGTCCCACAGATCCAGGCTCAGGCACAAGCCCAATCTCCGGCTCAAATAAAAACTGTAGGGAAATTGTCACAGGTGAGGCAATGCTCATGAAGTAATGTGGCACGTTGCTCTCATTGTTACTGTAAGCTTCTTTAGCAGTGTGTGTTGTGTCCTGTTTTCTTGGGCTAGAGTGAGATGTATTTCTCTCTTAAATTTCATCCTACTAAAATGTCATGCAGGCAGTGAGTCTGACAGCACTTTCAATAGTAGAGTAGGGCAGGATGGAAAGCACTTACTGTTACACACTGTAAGCCATTGTGTAAGAGAGTTACATTTTAGTTTCTTAATCTTATCTCTAGTCTGGTACAGAATGTTTCTCCTTTTAAGCGTCTCCATTTTTCTCCTGTAATGTAACTGGTTGGAAACAATGGAAGTGTGTGATTTTTGCAGGAGCAGCTGATCAAGTTGCAGAAGCAGAAGCTGCAGCTCCCCCAGCAGCAGGCAGCACAGCAGACACAGCAAGGGGCACAGCAGCAGACAGCACAAGTGCAAGTGCAGCAGCAGCAGCAAACTCAACAGCTCACTGCTGTGACAGCCCCTCGTCCTGGCGCAGTCCTCACGGGCACTACGGTGACCAACCTGCAAGTGGCTCGCCTGGTGAGTTGGCTTCGACTGGGCAAAAACGGTCTCAAACATTTCTTGGCTGGTTTAAGTGAACTGGGCACTGATCATTCACACTCATGAGTGTCCTTTGCATTGCTTAGGCAGTTCAGAAGGAGCAGCTGTAACGTAAACAGCTTTCCATTGCATTTAACAGTTGATACCATCTCTGAATTGTGTCACTGTACAGGAGCCATTACATTTAGAAATATTTACAGCTATCACTTTATAATCACATGTTATATGCAGCAAATCTCTCTGTGCTGGTACAATAATCTTCATTCCTTACTGCTTAGACTCGTGTTCCTGCTTCCCAGCTCCAAGCACAAGGACAGATCCAGGCCCAAACCCCACAAGCAGCACAGGTTGCTCTGGCAAAGCCTCCAGTGGTGTCTGTTCCAGCTGCTGTTGTGTCATCTGCAGGAGTCACCACACTGCCCGTGACTGTTGCAGGCATTAGTGTTGCCATTGGGCAGCCACAGAAAGCAGCAGGTATGTGAATTTGGAAGTTGGAAATAGGAAGAATTGTATTTCAAAGCAGTCCCCTATAGTACAGAAAGATTTTTTTTTTTTTCCCTGTAGGAAGATTATTGTTGGAACACAAAGCTAGCTTACTCATGCCCTTTGGTAACAAATTTTCTCCACTGAAAAATCATAGGTCTTAAAATCTGTGGGTTGTTAGTGGTCAAAGCTGTGCAGATGTGTAAGTCTATAAAAAGCAGAATCTGTGTTTACAAACTCTAAGTACGGGGACAAAGCAATAAACTGAAGACTCTTACAGTTGTAATTACTTCTGTAATTTTCAGGAGGCCAGACAGTAGTTGCACAGCCACTGCATGTCCAGCAGCTGCTAAAACTCAAGCACCACCAAGCAGCACAGCAGCAGAAAGCCATCCAGCCCCAGGTTGCACAGGGACAAGCTACTGTGCAGCAAAAGGTACTGTTGTCTGCTCTCCCATTCAGTTATGCAGTGCTTCTGTGGCTGTAAAGCTTTGACTCTGGATTACCAGGACACTCCTAGAGAGTCAGTCAGGATTTCTAGGGGTGAATCTTAAGTATATCTAGAGAGAACAGGTTCTCAGGTGTTTCATTTTTTCTGTAAAGCAGTTGGTTGGTTGGTAGTTTTTAGTAAGTGCATTGTTGTGTGAGTGTTGTGTGTAAGAGAGAACTTTTTCATTAAATACTTTAATTCTCAATACTTGTGTAAATGCATGAAAGCTTTCACCTAGTGCTCATTTAGTTATTGCTAATCCTGGGAGAATTTTTTTTTTCAATAATTAAATGTAATTAAACTTGCTATCTACATACATATTCTTTAAAATACAGGTATCTTTTATAGTCATTGATGCCTTTTTTTCTTTTCTGCAGATAAATGCTCAACAGGTTACAGTCCAGACCCAACAGCAGACTTCACAGCAGCAAAAAGTAACTTATGCTACACAGCCTGCCATTAAAACACAGTTCTTAACGACTCCAATTTCCCAAACCCAGAAACCAGGTGGAACCCAGCAAGTACAGGCCCAGATTCAGGTACAGGTAACGCAGGTTTACACCTTTAAACTGTACTGGCACTGGAGAATTGCAAAGATGACAGGTGAGGTAGAATTCAGCACCCATTCATTTTAATTCTAGTCACACATTCATTTAAATTGACTTTTTAATAAAATTCATTGGTGCGGAATATGCAGTCTTACAGCAGGTCAGAGGAACTATGAGCTGTAAGTTCACCTTTCCTCTTTGAAATAAAATAATTGAGTCACTCCTTTTTGTTAGGCAAGGGATTCCATACTGTGTTTACTAAGGAAAATTCAGCCAGAGATTTTCCTGTTTCTGGTGCTGCCTCACAGCCTAATTTCTGGCAGCCAAGAGTAGGTGACAACTCACATATTTTCTTTTCTGTGTAACTGCGTCAGTCTAACCAAGGAAAAAGAAGGGGGTTAGGAGTTGGAAGCCTTACTCTTTCAAAAGTATATGCCAGATAATTTAACCCATTGGAACTTGTGTGCTTTTCTTCAATTTTATAGGTAGTTAGGAGGAAATGAGTATGTTGCAGTTAAAATTGAGAATACGTCTTCTCTTCCTCCCCTAGTTAAGTTCTTCAGTTCACGAATCTAAAATGTTTCCCAAACATTCAGCTTCACTGAAAGTGCCAGGCTGCAACTTACCATGAGCAGGCCTTTGGAAAGGTTTTCCCTTGGTAGAAGTTTTGCTAGGTGTGGTGTTTTGCTGCTATCAGCAGCTTTTTATTTTGATCCAATCTTTCTTTATTTCATGTCACTGCAGGTTGCAAAACTCCCACAAGTGGTCCAGCAACAGGCTACTGTTGCCAACATTCAGCAGATGGTTTCAGTTTCCCAACAGGTAGGTTTTGCTTTTGTCAAATACATCACTAGAAACATGACCCTTAAAGCAGCTCATTTTTTTGAATGTGTGTATTTTTCACTGTATGTGTGGCATAGGTAGTATTTTTAAAGGATATAACAAGTGCCTTTCTATAAAAATAAGTCTTGAATACTGAATCAGTTGAGGTATATTTTCTAGTCTAAAACTTTGGTAGATGCAGCAATGCTTGTTCATCACTGTAGATAAGCTGAAGAACAGATTTAAAAAAATGTTTTCTAGAGCTGAAAGGATTTTTAAAAATTGGTTTCTGGTGATGTATAGTCAATATAGCAAATAATTGAATTAATGAGCACGATCTGAGCTTTTTCTACAAAAACTAGGACAAATTAAAGGTTACAAGTTGTTCTGTCTCAGTTCATAGAGCTGTGCCAAGTGCTCTGTAAAAGTCAGAACAGTGAGGTAGCTTTTCCAAATGTGTGCTGGTAACAGACAGGGCTTAGGCAGGAGAAGGTCAGATGGTTTGATTCCCCTCACCTAATGACCAAACAGTTTAATTAACACTGTTTAGAACAATGTTGTCCAGATCATTAGCAACAGGCGTAACTTAGGCAGTTGATTAGCAGGAATGATTTAACTTTGGAGGGTGGATGAAGTTCTTGCCTTTGGTGCACAAAATTCTGGGCCTTTTGACTCTTAATCTGCCACAGTTTACAGTGCAGTGTTTTAGTGCAGAGTAAAATCTGTGAGCGTTTATCTTAAAGTGGTGATAAAGTGGTGTAAGCTGTCTGATAGTCACCTCAGATGTCAATGCTTCAAGGGCAAAGTAGACAGCAGGGAGTAGAAACCTCATCAGCCAACACAAGTTGAGTTGCCCTCTGTAGTCAGGAAGAGCTCCTAGATCATTTTCAGAAGTCATCAGTGGTGGCATAACTCTAGGACTGTTGAAGTCTGTGGCAAAAAGACAAATAGTTTTCCTCCCATCTACACCAGTGACTTCAGTGGCAGCAGGTTTAGGCCATGATAAATATTTTTAAAACTGGTCTTTATGTGTATATGGCTTTCTTTTTACCTGCATTTTTAGTGCTTCCCAGTGGATTCCTTTTGGATCATTCAAGAGTTAATTTTTCCCCTGGAGAAGCCCTTGTAGCTTTGTTTGGCTTCTGCATTGGACTAAGTCAGCTGAAGCTGCTTGGATTTCATTACCTTGTTCTCTGAACAAGGAGACGTTGGTTTTTTTTCTCCCTTGCTCTGGGTAGAGCTATGAAAATTAGAGTTCTGAATGGAGTTCAAACTATTCTACCCTAAACTGGCGATAGAGACTGGCAGCTGTACTCTGAAAGAGTAATGGCAGAGACTGGTGGGAAGCCTCAGTGGCTGTATTTATTGTCACAGTATGGGTGCATTTTAACCTTCTTGGTCCTCTGGCTGCCCCTCTGTTCTTTTCTCTGTTCCTTCACTTCTGCAGTACAGGAATTTTTCTGTATATCTAGTCGTGTTTCTATACCTTTCATCTGCCTTCTGGATGTATCTGAGAGCATGTCCTTGGATTTGCACTGCAGAGACCTGAGTTACAGGCATCTTGGCTCTTAGTTCTGATTTATAAGGCTCTAGAAAATGTGACAGAATGGTGTTTCTCAATGAAACCACAGAGCCTGTGTTCTCAGAATCTTTGTCTGAGACGTTTGTCAGTAGCAAATACCTAAATAAGTAGGATTCCTTCTGTAGAGCAGACATGTAATGAATGCTCAGTTTAATGCCAAACTATTCTTTTGTAACTGCCTTTTCATCCTGATGTCTAGGTACAAGCTCAGCCCCAGACTGTGACCCTTTCTCAGACGACAGCAGGTCAACAGCAGGTTCAGGTGATCCCTGCAACCACTGCTACTGCTCAGGTCGTGCAGCAGAAACTGATACAGCAGCAGGTGGTGACCACAGCATCTCCCCAGGTTCAGGCTCCAGGTGTACAGAACCCAGCCCAGACACCAGCAACACCTGAAGCCCAGAGTCAGCAAGCAAAAGTACAAATGAGGACACCAACTGTCAGATTAAAGGCACCTACTAAACCAAGTTGAACTGTTGCAATAACAGGGAAACACAGTATTTTGTGTTTGCTGAGACAAGTGAGAAGCTACTCCAAACATCCAAATGAAGACAAAACGCCTCTATTTTTTTTTTTTTTTTTGTAGCAGAAGGTTTCTTGCTGGTGAACATTTAAACATGGAAACTCACATGTAACTTCAGTGTATTAGCAACTGTTCAGCACTCAAACTCTGTACAAGATGCATTCTGCCTGTGTTCTCTGTGCTCATTCAAACCAGATAAAGCAAGCATTACTTAGGTTTAAATTCTGCCCAGCTTCTCAAAAGTGGAATGGTGATCTGCCATAAATGTCAGTAAAATCCACCTGTGTTGGAATGCCACACCTGCCTGTGGGAATATGCAGCTCCTTGCTGTAGTTCAGTGTGTGCTCAGTACCCACAGTGAAGCCACAAAAAGAACCAGGTGTGGCTGATACAGCACGGTATTTTCCATCTGTACAAAAGCTCTGTGTTGTTCTTCCCTGTGGTAAATACTCCTGGAAGATCTAACACAGACTTGAAGTGCTCCCTGCAAAGTTTAGCCAGTAAATGTGAAAACCTGTAAGTATATGTAATTAAAAACGAAAAAAAAGTTTCATTCTCCATTTTTGTAAGTCTTTTAAAATGTTTGTTAGTAGTTTTTGTGTACAGTTTACTGAATCACCCAACCTGTGTGCTCATTCTCATACTTCACTTTAAAATATGGATATTTTAGGCATGAGCTGAGTAAATACTGTGTTGATAGTAGATGTGTATTAAAGTGTAGCCCATTTTTTTTTTGTAAAAGAGTTGTTCAGTAGATACAGCTAAACAGATGATCCATAGCTGTTTCTCATGGGACTTCTGTCACAAAAATTCTCCAGCTGATAAAATCGAATCTCTCAGTTTCATTCTGCTCTTGCAACATGTTTAAATGTTCAGTACTTTTTACACGGCTTTCAGCTTGGGGGGTGGGGGGCTGGGGGAAGGGGAGAATAGTGAAATTAAATCTAAGACTTAATTCTTCAACTGTGTAAAGAGTAAGATCTAACTTTTGTACTATTCTTTTACTAAAGCTAACGATGAATGTATCTTCAGGTGGGTATTTTGGATGTGAATAGAGCGTGGCCTCTTCCTCCAAATCAGTTTGCCTTATTGTTACGGAGAAAAAAAAAGCAAAAAGCTGCATAGAACTGTGGGGGGTTTCTTTACTTTTCTTGCATACAATGAATAACAGACTTTGCAAACAGCACTGAGTGAGGAATCAAAAAGCCCATGGTGGCTGGAAGGGATTTATTTTACTTTGGCCATAAAACTGCACAACATGTAAAATCCAGACAAAATTACAACATTCCTTTTCTGAAATGGTTTTAAAGTTATTTTTCCATTCTGTGATCTTTTTACTCTTTTACGAGGGGAGCCTCTTTAAGGGCAAGAAAAGCATATATTTAGTTTTTACCTCTATATGTCCACACTTGGTACTTGGCAATACACATGGCTTAAACAAGAAAGAATTCTCAGCCAGCTCCTCTGCGTTAGTTGTGATAGGAACAGCCCATTCTGTTCAGATCACAAACGTAAACATTGGCTCAGGCAGCGTTCCTGTTTTTTTTTTTTTTTTTTTTTTTTTTTTTATACCTCTGTTGTCCTGCATCCTTTTATTCTCTGTCAACAAATACAAGGGCATTTTGATTTTTTTTAAGCTGTTTTTGCATGCAGTAGTATTCCCCTGACCCTGCTAACCACTGGCATGTGCCATCCCCTAAACTTTACGGCCAGCCAGGGAGCTGGCATTGCTGGCAGCGGAGTAGTTTAAAATGCAAAGCAAATGCAGTGGTAATGGATAGTGACACTGTGTACAGTATAGCCTTGCTCATCCAAAAATATTGCTTAGTTAGCCCCAGTTTTACTTTTAAGTGTTTAGCTTTTATGATGTGCATGAAAGTCGGGGTGGGGGGGAACAGATCCAGCAGTGGGAGAGCTGTTGGCTGCATCGTTGTACTGGTCTGATTTGGTGTCTAAAGAGGCGATTGTTTCTTGTTTAGGTCAGTTGATGAAGATAAAAAGTCACCTTTTTTTTTTTTTCTTCTAATTATTTTTTTTTTCCTTTCGATGTGTCTTTCTCCCAGGAGTGTGTTAGGAAGTCAACCTGTACATAAGTGATGAGCATTTGTACTCGACCCAGTAGGATGATAAGGAATAGTGCTGTATCCTACCTGAAGGTGTAATAAAGTGTACATTTTTATACCGCCGCCTCGTCCTGCCTTCTGTCCCGGGGGAGAAGGGCGGGTTGGGCCGGGTTACCCCGCGGGACGGGCGGTGGTGGGTGGGAGGACGGACCCATCCCGGCCCCGGTCCCGCCTGCGGGCGGAGCGGCCGCGGCTCCTCCTCTCTCCTCTCGCCGCCCGCCTCAGCATGGCGCGGGAGGCCGCGCTCGCCGCCTGCCTGGAGGCCGTGCTGGGCAGCCGCTCCAGCGCCAACCGCGTCTTCGAGCTCCTGGAGCCGCTGGCGGTGCGGGCCGGGCCGGGCCGGGCGGGGGGAGCGCGCTGAGGGAGGGCAGCGGGGCCGGGCCGCCGCTCTGACACGCTGTTCCCCAGGGCCAGGAGGAGCCGGAGGACATCGTGAGCGCCGCCAGGACCTGCAGCCGGCTGTTCGGGGCGCTGCTGGAGCGGCGGGAGCTGTTCGTGGGGCCCCTGCCGGACCAGGACGCCTCTCTGGCCGGTGAGCACGGAGCGGGGCCCCGCGGCGCTGCCCGGGACAGGCGCGGCCCTGGCCGAGCCCAGCCTGTCGGTGTGTGTCTGTCCTCACAGAGAACTACAGCGCCGAGGACAAGTACAGGATATGGATGAGGCACCGCTACAGGGACTGCGTGGGCTGCCTGGGGGAGCTCATGGGGCACGACGCATTCCAGGTCAAGGTAGGTCCTGAGCCCGCTGCTGACCCACGGCTTCACGGCGGGGGCGGCTCCTTGAGGTTATCGCCCCATATTTCAGTGTGGGTGGACGGGCAGTGCTGTAAGACAGCCCTGGTGCTCTGGCTCACCAGCTGCCAGCCTGCAGCTTTCTCAGGGAATAATATCTTAGTTCATTCTTCCTCCTTTTGAAAGTTGCCTCCTTTGGGTCTGCCCCCTGGTGTCCTTGTTTAGGTGGGTTTTTTTGGTGATGTTGCTTTTTTTTTTTTTAAAGGAGTTGGCACTCTGCACGCTCATGAAGTTTGTCGAGTTGGAGGCACAATATCCATTGATCAAAATAGAGTGGAAGGGAACTTTAACTTTTCCTTGTGACCTTCTTAAGGTAAGCTGCAGAACTGAAAAGTCCCTTCTGTCAGTGACCTGATGGCATATGAACTCATGTCCCCTCAACCATCTCACTCTCTGCTCCAGTGGGGTAAGAGACTGACTTGTTGCTTTCCTTTCCAAATCCTTTGTTAGGTAGTTGTTGATGGTTTGCTTCCCATCCACGAGGACGCCTCACTCCTGATCTCCCGCTTTCAGGAGTACATGGAGTACGACGATGTGCGGTACTTTGTCATGAAGGCTGTCACTGCCAGCATTGGGCAAGTCATGCAAAAGACAAAGGAGGTAACGAATTGGTACTGGTCAGGTGGCTCTGGATGAGCTGCTCTGGGTTGTGTATCCTGTGGGTGAAGCAAGGTGGGATTAGTGGTATATGAAAATATTTGGAAGCCAGAGAAAGGAATGTGCCCGTTGAAGGCGTTGATTTTTCTTCTTGTGTGTGTCAGTATGCCAAGACTGGCTTTACTCTGAAACTAAAAGTATTTCAAGACATATACTGTTGTTCTTTCTGGTCTAAGCTGTAGCTTCTGTTTTACCCAAATCTCTACAGTTTGGGTGACACACAGAGAACTTTTAATTCTCTTTACTCTGGTGCAGAGGAACAATCTGTTTCCTTTACTGGATCCACCAGTTTTGTCAAACCAGAATTAGTACAGAGACAGGTTTTGTGTTGAAGAAACAAGTAATACTGAGTTAAATGCAGCAATAGAGAATATACCAGCATGTAGTTCAGTCATCAACACTTTCCCTTTCTCTTTCCTAAATATATCCAGTACTTGGAAACAGGGCAATATTGAAGCCCAGCATCCTGCTGTCTGTTGTGGAACTTGCTTCATGTTTGTTAATATGCTTTTTTCTCAGAGGCCGCTGCCTTTTTACCAGCAGAACGTATTTTCCCTCATCTCACCCATTAACATGCCAAACAAAGAGTCTGAGATGGTCAAATTTATGGTCAAGCAAGGTTAGTAAACTCTGCATGATGAACTGTGTGTGAAAAGGAAAATCAGGTTTAAGATTTTTAGTGTGTAAATTTATTATTGTTTGCTGATGAAGAGTATCTGCTTCTTTGATCGCTTGATTCTAAACAGTGTTAAAAATCCACATTACTCAGTATACAGAGGGGTCTGTCATGTAAAAAGATAAGTACTTCAGCCAAAACTTTTAGCATAAATAAAGGTCATCTTAATTTTTTAAACATCCATTTCAAGTTCAACATCTGTTTTCCCTTTCTTCTTAGATAACCGTGAGGAGTTGAAACTTTCAAAGCTGCAGGTAACTGTTCCTTTGGTGCATTAGAAGTGAAATTTTATCTGCTTGAAATAGTGCTTTGTCTACAGCAGTGTGTTTAACTGTGTTTGCAATTCTGTTTTAAGGCACACAGGCAGGTGTTTGAAAGAATGTGGCTGACTTTTTTGAAGCACAAGGTGAGTGTTACTTCTGCCACTGATCTGCATCACTCTTTAAGGATTGCTGCTCCCTAGCAATTGTGTCCAGCCTTGCACAGAGCTGCTGGTAGGACCCCAGTTTTGAATGTTGGATGAGAACATCCCAGTGATCATTTCACTCTGCCAAGAAACACGACCTCATATTTGGCCTGTTTCTTTCCTTACTCTCATCCTTTTTTCCCTACCTTTATCATGTCTGCCCATAAGGGTGATCTGCAGCATAACAATGTCTGCTCACAAGCTGAAGCTTCCCCAGCCTTTCTCCTGGTGATTTTCCCCATCTGAGTGATGACACCGTTACTTGTGAGCACCTGCTTCTTGAGTGAACTTAAGTTGGTGTCACTTGTAAACTCTCCCATTTGGGAACTGCTGCTGCAAGCTGTTCTGTATTGTCCTGGCATGTTCCCTTCTGCTTGTGCATTGTCTTTTTAGCCACAGGTTGCTGCTGCTCTCCGAGTTCTCCCTGCAGTGCTTGTTTCACTGTGTGGCTTTGTCCTTCACAGCTGCCCACTGGCCTTTACAAAAAGGTTCTTGTCATTCTGCACGACTCTGTCCTGCCTTACATGAACGAGCCCACTCTCATGATGGACTTCCTGACAGTGGCTTATGGCATAGGTGAGTGAGAACAGCCTTTTATCCTTTGTGGTACCTGCAGTATGGGACAGATGGACTTGGAAGCTCTGCTGGATGCAGCACCACGGCCTGGTTGATGGAATACGTGTACTTTGGGCTGGGATGGAGCTAAGGAACTAGGGTGAACTCCATTGTCTCTGAAAGTGAGATGATTTTACCTGTGTTTGTCAATGTGATTGCTCCTTGTGTATAAGGAAAATCATATTTAAGGCTTTGGGAAGAGTAGAATACTGGAGTGATTTATTTTAAATATAGGGTTCAGCCAGTGCTGCTGATACCTGGGCTGCATCCACAGGTTCCTACAGAAATGTCCTTTCTGAGCAGACCTTTGCCTCCCCAGTGTGGCTTTGTTGAGGAATTAAAACACCACATTCATGTGTCTCAGTCATTGAACATTTGTTCTGCCAAGCTACAGCTTAATCTTTGTAAGAAACTTGAGAGCCTCTGTAAGGGTGTAGATGGAATTGTTTCACCTTCCAGCCATCACACTGGCTCTAATTTCAGGTACTCAGTTTTGTGTTCCTTCTGGTAAGATTTTATTATATAAAAAACTTGAGGATGATTTTTTTTTCTAATTATTTTTATTGTGTTGATATCTGCCTGCTTTCTTACAGGTGGAGCAATCAGTCTTCTAGCCCTAAATGGGTTATTTATTCTGATTCATCAGCATAATCTGTAAGTAAAAAGAGCATTTTGTTTAAAGCAACATGGGTTTATGTCTTTATGTAAGAGGAACTGAAATGGATTCACCACACCTTCAGGCTTTGAAATTCCCCCATGAGAAAGCCAAACTGCACAAGAGGCTCAGCTGTTTGGATGCTGAGCTTTTTTGGCTGTGTGATTTCTTTTACAACTGAACCTAAATATCCTCTTCTCTAGACTGTGGTTGCTCAGCACTTAAAAATCGATTTCCATTGATCTGATTACAGAGTGAAGCCATAGTCTTTGGTGTCCCTTTCCCTGCATCCTGTACCACTTGTGGTTGGTGGACATGGCTTCACCCCCTGAAGATGGCTGGGCACTGCAAGAGCCATAAATTCACCTTGCAGTTTGTTTTCAAGTGGTGACTGTAGAGCGAAGCCTAGGAGAGCTAAACAGAGCACAGCAGTGGGCTGGGATGGGCTTAATGAAAGCACAAAAACATTGAGACACAGTTCCTCTGTACATCACTAATGGATGTTGTATTTTTCCTTTTTTTTCAACAGGGAGTATCCTGACTTTTACAAAAAGCTGTACAGTCTGTTAGACCCTTCCATCTATCACGTGAAGTACCGAGCTCGCTTTTTCCACCTGACCGATCTGTTTTTGTCTTCATCGTAAGTAGCATCTTTATTATGTATGCTCACATATTTTCCTCCTGCTTTTCTGTTCTTGAACAGTCTCCCACATGTCTGGGTATAATGTATTCAGTGTGCCTGCTGCATTAGATACATTTTTACAGAGAAAACCGAATCCAAGAGTGTTACTTAGTGGCGTGTAATTTTTCATGTGCTATTTTTGAAGATTTGCCTCACAGCCATAGATTTTCAGAAAGGAAGAATTGCAGTTAGTTATCAGAGTTTGAGCTGCAAGGGCTTATGGATGTGTTTTTGATCTCTGTTCCACTTTGGCTGGAAGTTACGAATTTGCTGTCTTGTCTTTGTAAATATGGAAAAGTAAAATTTGCAGGCTTTTTATAGATTACAAAGGTGTTGATAAATGGATGACTTTTTGCAGACATAAAGCACTGAAATGTGAAGTGTTTGACAGCCTGTCTTGATGCTGTCAGTTCATTGTACACAGGGAAGAAACTGGGTAGTCAGCTGTTCGTACAGTTGCCATCATATTTTATAAAATAAGCCAACAATAACACAGCACTAGGCACTTAATATCCAACCCCTTGTATTCCTGGTGTCCTTTGGAGAGTGACAAGACCTGTGGGGTGACTTTGTTGAACCTTGCAGGTGTAGTGAAGTCTGAGTGACTGAAAATTGTCGTCTTTTGTCCTGACTCTTCTGACGTGAAGAAGGTGCCTAAATGAGCTGATTGCTGTTAGAAATTTGCATTTTTACCATCGGGGGGGGAAAGAATTATGCTGCACATTTACACTACACAGCAGCTTTATGTTTCCATTAACAGCTGCAGTGCTTGGAAGCGTTATGTAAATTTAACACCATGGCCTGTATATTAATTAAACTCACAAAACAATGGCAGAAGAATGTAACTAAGGCTGCCTGGCCAAGCACTCAGAAGTTTATAAAAGGACCGAATAAAGTTTGCCATGAGAATGGACTGTGCTTGGCACAATGGTACCACATGTCAGGATTGAATCTCACAGTGACCTGAGATTATTCATGCATTGAATGTAAATTCCCCCAAAAATTTGTTCCAGAGAGCACACAAGACCCTATACTGCTGCTTGAAAGCAAGATTCCTAAAGCTTCTCTTTAGTCCCTAGCAAAAAAAGTCTGAAGAGCCCCCTGATCTGTAAGCTGACATGCTGTTAGGGTGGCTGAGGCTGCTGGCTCCCTGCCAGGACTTTAACAGGCTGCTCCCTCCTGTGCCTTGTCCCCAGCCACTTGCCAGCGTACCTGGTGGCGGCGTTCATCAAGCGGCTGGCCCGGCTGGCCCTCACGGCCCCTCCCGAGGCTCTCCTCATGATCATCCCCTTCATCTGTAACCTCTTCCGGAGGCACCCCGCCTGCAGGGTGCTGGTGCACAGACCAGGAGGGCCAGCAGGTAAGAGGGGAGTTGAGTTATGCCTTTAGACAGCATAAAGAGCAGCATTCCTGTGGAGGAAGAGAAGAGATCCCAATTCTGAGGTTTGGAAGGATTCCTCTGTCCTGTCCCTTGAGTTTGTGGAAGCTCCTGCTGTAAGTTCAAGGCTATTCCAAATGCCCTACTTCCTATGCTCCTTAAAAGTAACATGGTTCTGTAGTGCTGCCAGCAGTGACTCTTGGGTCGTGCTGGGATGTGTCAGCTTGTTCCTGGACCATAAAAGACTTGGGAAGGAGCAGCTCTGACTGCAGCACTGGTCCTCTGTTCCCTTTGGGTTTACATTCATCACACAGGAGGTATTAGCTCTGTATCTCCTATTTCCTTAGATATGTCAGAAGATCCATATGTTATGGAGGAGGAGGAGCCGTCTCAAAGCAGGGCTTTGGAGAGCTCTCTCTGGGAGATTCAGGTATGTCGTCCCAAAATGAGCATCTGGGTCTGGTGTGGGTCTCTTCCACTCTTGCTGCTTCCTTGACACGTGTTGGCAGTGGGCAGCCCCTCTCATAAGAACCTGCTTGACATATGTCTTGCAAATGAGATGAGTTCTTTTACTGTGCATCCTTTTCTGTCCTAGCAAAGGATTCCGTACACTGGAGAAATTGTACATGCTAATTAGTGGGGGGCTTGTGAGCACACATTTGAGCTTGCAGTTCGCAGCTGAAACAGACTAAATAGCTGTAGATGCACCAGGCTTCTCATTTGCTTGGGAAGGGAGAGAGGAACTTGCTAAGCACTGATGGAAGTAGAGCCAGGTTATCCTGTAGAAATGGATCAGGGGGGTGCGTAGGGGGCTGAAGCAGCAACAAGAATGATTGCAGGAGCTGGAATCCTGGGGAGCTGGAGCTTGGATGTGGCATGAGAGCCCTGTGAGGTAGCAGAATTGGGTTATGCAGTGTAGGCATGCCCTGTGGATGAATTTGTCTTGAGCTGCATGTGGCCATGTGAGAGGAGCCTTTGACATATTTGAAAGATGCCTGAAATGAGGATTTCTTGAAGCTCTGTCCTAGCACATTGCAGCGAACTTGGCTCTGATGGAATTTGGTGTTCACCAAAGATCTGACCAACAAGGGGCAGACACCTGTGTGGGAATGCAGATGGGTGTGTGTTACCCTGCACTTAGATTATCTCCTGTTTGTCTTGCTTCCTCAGTCTCTCCAGAACCATTATCACCCAGATGTGGCCAAGGCAGCTGCTGTCCTGAACCAGTCCCTGTCGGAAATGGAGGATGACATATCAGGGCTCCTGGAGCTCTCAGCTTATGAGGTAATGCTGCTGTGCCTTTGTGAATGACTGGAACCAGAGAAAAGGAGATTCTGGAGGCAACAGCCACGTCCTGTTCATCTGCCTTGCTGCTGGGGAGGGAGCTACACTGATGTGGTTACCCAGAACCAGGGCAAACCAGGAAAATGATCTGTTAAATAATATAGCATGAGCAACAGTGGTGATAGGGCTGGCTTTTATTTGAAGGGTTTGTTTGCTAGATGTTTTTAGACTTTAGAGTAAGCAGTCTTACTAGGGTGAAGAGCTTGTACTGAGTTTTGACAATATTTTCTGGTTTTTATTTTGTAGCTTTTTGATAAAGAAGTAAAGAAAAACGCTGTTGATGTGCCTCTGGAGTTTGAACAAGTACGAGGTTTGTTTGGGAAGAAAAATGATATTTTTGCAGAGCACTTCAGTTTAGACTGATGCCATATCTTATCAGAACACATCTGTCAGCAGTCGGATCTTAGGGACATGCACAAAGCTCCCATGTGCTCAGCAGCCCTTCCCTGTGAGGAGAGCTGGACTGCCTGGCAGAGCTGCAGCTGTCTTCAGTGACCCTTGCCACTGCCCCTGGATGGACTTTGCTGTGTTTCTCACACTTGCATACTGCCACCTGGTATTTGGGAGGGATTTTTCCTCAGAGCAGGGGTTTATGGACTTGTTCCTGACTGGGATCCCAGCCCTTCCCCCAGAACTGCTGGTGCTGGCTCTGACCATCAACAGACTGCATCAACAGACATCTCACTGCTGTTCCATGGGACTGAGGGAAATTGCAGTCTCTGACTGCTCTTATTTTTCAGATGTGTTACTCTTACATGAGAGCTGACAGCCTTTTTGTAATAAATGTCTTCAATACATAAGTGTAAACACCTGATGTATTATAATTATATTTTTATATGCATTTTTAAGCTCATCTTTAGAGGGATGTTTATCTTCCTTTTACTCAGCACTCCCACGTTCAAGGCATTGAAACTGGTTTGTCTAACAACTCAGGGATGCTCAGTAAATCCAGCTATGAAATGCTGCTGGTGTTCCTTCATGTACATCCGTCTCATGCTCTAAGGTTGCTGGATTCCAAATGCTCGTGAGCTTTGGAAGTGAACATAATCCTGGTGCCTGCTGTAGCCAGGGAGGCCAGCTGATGTGCAGTGGGAGGCTAATCCTTGAGTTTTGCTTCAGAATGATAAGCAGCTTGGTGTGGTTTTGCTTGCAGCCTGCACGTGTTTTAGGAGCTCTGGCCAGAGTGTATCCAGGGGCTAATGACTTTTTAACTCCACTGCTACTGGATGCTTTTGTTAATTTGGATTTTTCATGCACTCCAGAAGTCATGCAAAAATTCCATTTGATTGGGTTCCCCCCAAGGTTTTAAGTTTGGGATAAACTCATTGTTAACAACACAGACAAACTCATTTTCAAAAACTTAATGTTACCTCTTTAGATTTAAACTCTGCTTGCATAATTTGAAATCTTACTTTGTGGAAGAGTAAATTACAGTCAAGAAAGCGGAGGCCAAGAAATCCAATTTCTGGCAGCCAAGTCTGGTTAAGTCAAGGAGCACTGCAGCTGTCTTGGAGACACTGAAGTGTTACATTTTCTTCATCCAGTTTTTTTCATGCTTTCCAAACAGTGGACGTGTCCTCACAGTGTAGAGCTCTACATCTTTTTTTTTTTTTTCCTTTCTGATGCCTTTGAATTCAAGTAAGGTGTTTCTGGGGATTGATATTTTTCCTCTTTATCTTTGGAAGTCTCTTTCTTTGTTCTCTGGTGAAAAGGCAATGCTGCCTCCTCCCTGGCCAGCCTGCTTTTCTTCTTTCTTCGACTTCTGGTATCTGAGGTAGAAAGGCAGAGTGGTTGAAATGTAACTTTCAACTTGAGAGACCTCAGTTCAGGTTCTCCCAAGCCTTGTATTTCAGCTCTAAGATGTATCTCCTTGTGTCATGGGGTGTTGTCTGTATGTGTTTGGTAAACATCTTGAAGTGCTCTGCAGTAGCAATGAGGACCACATGGCTCACTTTGACACAAGTCAGTGTATCATCTTTCAGATGAAATGAATCAATATATTTAAAAGAATGCATGCCTATGTTGAATGGCTTTCTTGGCATATTTTTGTTTTATTCAGGTTGGCCTGGGTTTTATCTGTCTATAATTGCTGGTGAGCAGTGTCATTCGCATCTGTCATGATTTTGACACTCAGGGTATTGAGTTATTTTTGAAAGCACAGGTATTAAACCACTTGGGCATGGGGCAAGTCCAGGTCTCATGGTGCTGAGAATGCGGGATTTTGGTTGGGTTCTTCTATGTGGACAGAGGGTAAAGAGAGTATCAACAAGGGCTGTGTGACCTGTGTGCCTGTTTGTCCCTCTGAGGTCTCCTGGCACCAAACAGGGACACCCTGCATGTGGGGCAGATGGAGCTGGTGGGGAATATTGGAAAGCAGCAGCTCCTGCATTGTGGTGTGGCCCTCTGCTGCCTGTGGGCAGAGCCTTGTATGTGAGACCAAATACCACAGACTGTAGCATTATCCAAGCACCAGGAAAAGGGATGCCACTGGAAAGGGGTGTTTTTCGGGAGGAGGACTGCAAAGGCACCACCAGTGTTGCACCAGCCGTGGATCCCAAGTACCACACTGCAATGAGCAGTGACTGGACTGGAGCAAGATGCAATTTATGTTTTCCAGAGCATTCCCAGTGTCCCGTGTGCTGCCCATGGCAGCTCCTGCTGACACCGAGGCGGAGGCTCAGGCTGACACAGGGTGTTTTCAGATTCCTCAGCACATTGCAGTGCTGAGCTGGAAATGCTGCTGTTAGTGCTTTACTTGAAGTATGTGCAGCTGACCTGGAGTGACTTAATTATTTTGTGATGATGCCTGGCAGTCTCAGCACAGTCCCACTGTGCTTGGTGCAGACAAGTGAACCACAGACAGCTCAGAGGAGCTTACAGCTGAAAGCCTGGGTGCACTTCAGACAAGCCTCGAAGGTCTTCCAGAGACTTCATTCCCCAGCACTTACCTGAGCAGCATTTTTAAATCAGCTCTTAGGTGGAGATAGCTTTAAGCCCCTACCTGTCCTTGGAAAAACATTCCACCTGGTCTTTCATCAAGCTTTTATCTTTCAACTTTCACCCCTTTCCCCTCAATAGGAGGCATCAGGAAAAAAAATCAGCAGTTATAAATATTAAAAGTTTCATCTGCACAGAGCGAACAACCCTTATCAGGCTGCGCACCTGCTGTTGCTCCTGCTCTACAGGTCTCCACAGACTGTAGATTATAGATGCTTTAATCATGGGGTGTATTAACTGGAAGGCCAGATTGAAGTACCAGGCAGAGAGTGCATAAGTCACTCCTGTTATTATTTGATTTTTATCAGATGTGGGGAGGAGGGAGAGGGCTATTCTGGGGTTTTTTGTTCTTCTTGTTGGGCTATTTCAGTGAGCATAAAAGATAGTTTTATGAAAACATTGACATAACCCTGCAGCTTCCCCACCCATCACTCCCTTGGTTCCCCAGCGGAGGGTAATGGTAAGATCTCTATTTCAATGGACTGCCCTTGGTTTATTTTCCTGAGCTTCCATTCAAAGTCATCCCAGCCTGGCTGCAAAATAGAGCTGCTCATCAAGAGCATGATGTAATTTATCTGGGGAGTCAAAGGTTGAGGTGGCCACGGTGTTTGTTAATCAGCTTAGATTCTTACTTTTAAGATATTCATTGGGAGATAGAGGGAAGTGCAAATTTACATCTGTAAATGACTGCTGCTATTAGCATTGAGGTGGTTTCATATCCCTGAGATAGGGAGAGCTACAGTGCAGCAATAACCTCTGGGTTTTCCACTACCTAATTTTGAAAAACGAGCTCTCAGTTAATTTACAGCCCTGCTCAGGTAAAAAGGGCTACAGGATCTCAGTTCAACTGGCACCAGCCTTTTCCAGCACTATCATAATCAATATTCATTAACTGAAGCCTATTGGATTTGGAGATTTACTGCTATTAATAAGCCAAGAGTCTATCTTTGTGTAGTTTATGTAGGAAGTTTGAGACTTGTTAATAAAAAGAGTTGCTTTTCTGCAGTTTCTTTGCCCTGTCCCTGGGCCCTACTTGCACCTCTAAAAAGAGAGTTCTGGAGCGTGTGAATTGAGCCAAAAGAGATAAAAACAGAGTGAAACTGCCTTCCTCTTCCAGAGAAATAAATCCCAGCAGACAGGATGCTCTGGTTGATGGTGCATGCAGAGATGTGAATGTCATCTCTGTCCTAACAGAGTTAAAAGCTGCAGACTCCATGTCCTGCTGGTTATCCCCATTTTGTTGATAAATGCACAGAGTGTGAACCTTATCAAAACGAGCAGGCTGCAGGCCTGCTAATGGAGCTGTGCTTGTGCTGAAGATAATTGATGCCTCAATAATGCCACACGTTATCCGGGGAGCGGCTGGAGCGGTGTGTGAGGAGAAGCATCAATCACAGGTGCTCGTGTTTAACTTTTATCAAATATTTAGGTGGGTGGCAAGGTGCATTCTTGGGCTGCTCTTGGGGAAAGAGTGTTGGGCTCTGAGATACAAAGTGAGTGAATCATCACATCCCTTTTCCTACATCAGTTTCCTGCAGACTGGGAGAGTGAGGATTTACATTTTAGTCATCTCGGCTGGAGATACCACGTGCTGAAGTGTTGGAAGCAGAGGTTTGATGGCCAAGAGCTGCAGTTCCCAAGCGGGAGACAGTCTTGCTGGTGATCGGTGTGACGGCTGCAGTGTCGTTCTCGCAAGGATGACAGTCCCATCTCACCTGGATGGGAGAAGCGGAGGGGGAACCGCGCTGCAGTGCGGGCACAGCGCCATGGATGAAGGGGGCTGCCCCGGCTCTGCCCGCTCCCCCTGCCCTGTGGCCAGTGAAGCGGGGCCGGTGGCCACTAGAGGACGGTGCAGACCGGGCGGCGGTGCCCGCTGTGCTGCCGCGGCTCCGCGGGGTTCTCTGCCAGTGCCGGAGTCTGCTTCCTCACACCTTCCCTAAATCGACCTCTTCCTGCAGCTCCGCTGGGAATGCCGGTGCCCCCCGGGCTGCAGCATCGCCCTCGGGGATGTGTGACCACGCAGGAGAGCAAATCCCGCTGCAATTCAAGGCGCCGTGCGGGTTAGGTGCACCTGCGGTGGCCCTGCCCAAGGAACTGATCCCGCAGCGCCATGGGGATGGTGGCTTTGCAGGGCTGAGGATGATGGAAAGAGCGAAAACCAGAAACCCCAGAGCAGCCGGCTGCGGTGGGGAGTGAGGGGACTGCGGGGAGGTCAGTGGGGGTGACCGCTGTCCCCTCGCTGGGGCTGCCTGGCTGTGTCCCAGCAGGTGCTGTGAAGTGGCGGCAGGAGATGACCACACTCTTTTTGGACGGACAGTGCCAATCCTTCCTCCCAGCCCTGCCCTGGCAGGCTGTGGCCGGGCGGACTCCAGGCGTCCCTCGGCGCTGGTGCCCCGTGTGTCTGAGCCCCTGCAGTGCTGGCTGACACTGCTCTGCTGGGGGAGCAGCCTGACAGCCCTCCCCTGCTTCTGCCCGAAGCAGCCACACACGGCCTTTCATCCCCTTATGTTTTCAAGCATGTCCTAAACGTTTTCAGTCCCAGTTTAGAAAAATATTCTGATTCAGGATAGCATTTAGGTATTTATATGCTTTAAACGTCTTGGCAGATGAAATGTAAATTTGTGCTTTAGAGCACTTGACTGTCTTTAGCACTCCCCTGAACTTCTCACTGAGGAACTCGGCTGCAAAGCGCCCACGAGAGAATGTCTGAGCAACACCCTAACAGGGCGAAGACTGCAGCCCCAAGCACCAGGCTTGTTCTCAGAGCTCCCTTCAACCTACACAGCAATTCCACCTCCAAAAACCTTATGGCAGGACAGAGGACTCAGTGCAATCATGAAGGAAACCTGCTGGAGAGGCTCTGTCCCCAGTGCTGCTGGTTGTGTAGGAACCCCTTTATCCCTCTGTAATGCATCATAAAGGCTCTCTTGATATATTTTTTACGGCATATAGCAAAGCAGATTTGGATTCTGTTTCTGTTTCAGCTGGTTCTAACACCATTCATCATTGCTGTACCTTAACAGGATCTTACTTTGATAATAGGACTCCAAGCAGTGATGAAATAAAGTGAGATTAAAATAACTACATAATAAAGTTCCAGTTTAATCTGAAACTATGGTAAATCTTTCAGGGCTGAAGAAAGGCAATAGCTAAGCTGCACAGACTCAGTGTTCAGTGAATGACTGTGATAAAATGTGTTGATCCACATTATAGTTTTATGTCTGTTTAGGTATAATAACCATAACTATAGTTCAGCTGCAGTTTGACACCTAAAAAAAAAACCTCCTTTGAATTTGTAACTTGTTACATGTCTTTTGTTTGGCTTTTAAAGTCTTCAAACAGTAAAAAAAAAAAATTATAGGTGATGGGTATTGACTCAGCACAGGGGCTGCTAAGAAAATGGGAAGGACAGATTCCTCTCCCCTGTTAGGAGCTCTTTGCTTGTCTTGAATGCAATGCTGATTTCAGAGTGTAGCTGTAAAACAGAGGGAGGTGGGGGATCACAGGGCTCTGCTGGCGCCAAATCTGAGGCTGCTGAGTCCCCTTCGCCCCGTCTCCCACACAGAGCTGGGTATCCCAGGTTTTACAGCCACGCAGCTGGGCTCTTGTCCCTTCCTGGCAATCTAATGGCCCAATCAGCCTTCTGGCCACTGATCCCATGAGGTGACCCTTGGCTTTTGGTTGAGGGCTTGTCATGGCTCCATCAAGAGTGGATTGAGGCCAGGGAAGGTGAACACAGCGTTGGGAACCAGGGGCTGCCCGGGCCCTGGGCTCAGCTTGGGCTGCCTGTGCTCAGCCTTACACAAGAGCTGCAGTTCTGAATCCCTGCAGCAGCAATCCAGGCTGCAGCTCCTTCTCAGGCACAGCATTTGGTTCAGGAGGAGAGAGGCCTCCTGCTCTCATCCTGCTGAGCTCACAGCACAGGCTTGCAAACCTGGGAACTGAATTGCTTGCTGAACAAATTGCAGATCATGTTGCTTTATAGAACCAATGGTATTTTTGTATTCTTTGGATTTACTGTTCCTTCTTTCAGTTCAGATCAGTGATCCGGCACCTGGCTCTGTTAGTGTATTGATTAGTCCAGAATCCCATCTGCCACTTCACTGCAAGATATTGTAAAGCTATCAGGAAGCCCTGAAACATTTCCGAAGGAGTATCAGAGCCTCGTGCTTTCTGTGCGAGTAGAAGGTAGAAGAGGAGGACGGTTGCTGGGGCAGGCTTTTAAAAGGAAGAGTAGAAAATATTTAGCAGGCTGATCCAGCCAGGAATCCCCCTCAGCTTGGGTCACATCAGCCCTCTTGTTGCTGGAGTTTTGCTCAATGAGATGAAGCCTCTGCAATGGCAGAGTGGCACAGCATGTGCTGGGCTCTCCTGTTTGCAGGATGTCTATTGTGCTAAGCCCATCCCTTTCCCATTCCATGGCTCTGGCATACAGCAGCTCTAGAGCAGGGACCTGTGTGTTCCTTGAGGCCCAGCATGGAAACCTGAGCATTGCCAAAAAACCCCAGGAGCCTTGTACAGGCCTTGAGCAGGGATGGAAGGGAGGATCAGACTGCAGAGCTGGCTCACAAAGGGGTTTTTCTCCACCCAGGCAGGAGTGGGAGGATGTGCCACAAGAAAGGGCACAGCAGACACGTCACATGCAGAGCTTTGAATAGCTTGAGTGACCTTAATAGAGAGGACTTTTGTTCCACCTGCTTTGCACTGCTGCAGAGCACTGACTCTCATCCTCTGGGATGGACCTGATGGGCATTGAGGCTGCTCCTAAGAGCCCAAACATCAGGGATGGACAGACTGATGGACAGGGCTGTCATCAGTCTCCCACTCAGGCATGTGGGGGTAAGGCACAGTGGTCAAATCCTTCTCCCCCAGTGGAACATCCCTCTCCAAGGACCCCCTTTCTCTCCAGCCTCAGAGCTGCATTTCAACCCTTCTGAACCAGCTGATGTTAGAGAAGGAGACTTTGAATTTTGAACATGCAAGAAATTGCCCCTGTAGGCTTGAATTACTTATATAAATGATGCCTGAATGTTAATGCACGTTCCAGCACACGCATTCCAGAGGGGATGATAACTTCACTAAGTGCAGCCACGCTGCACCAGAGATGAATTCAGCCTGGGGTGTTTGCTGGCAAACACACCACTATCCATCCCTGCTTATTCGCCCCAAACCCTCAAGTTTGTGTCGACTTGTGAGCCAGGAGGACTCCAGAAGAGAGGCAGGGAGTAGGAAATAACAAAGATATGTCTGTACATCAGAAAGGTAAATTGCTCCCTCGGAAAAAAGTGATCCTGAGGGTTGGCAAGTCCCTGGTAAGCAGAGCAGCAGGCTGGAGCTGGAGAAAGTCGCTGGTAGATGAGAGGATCAAGTCTGGAAGGCTGCTATCAGACAGACTGGCAGGACCAGGGTCTCCAGTGATCCGGGACTAATCCTGACCCTGTCTGCCACAGGCCAGAGCAGCAGTGGGTACAGCATGGCTGGGAAGGGAAGGTTGATTTGCCTGGCAGAATGTGCATTTTAATTGCTCATTTTCTTGCCTTTTATATGTGATTTGATTGTGAATTATGTTTTCTGCATTTGTAATTAGAGGGTAGAGCAGATGGCGAGGTTTTGTCTGAAGTGATGTAGCCGTTGCAGTAACTCATACTCCTGGCTGACGATTTCCTAGGAAGGGAGTGTTGTGACATGAAGATACCCTGGGATTTGCTCTAAGAGAGATCCACTTTCTAAATAGTCTGGGACAGAGCTTCAAATTATAGAAACCAGCACTGTTCCACTGGAATCAGCATCCAGGCTGGTTTACACCACCTATGGAACTGATCACGGGGGAGAAACCAGTTTTCCCTTACACCAAGAGGTGCCTGCTCTCAGACTGTGCCTGCAGTGAACTGTGCTGTATTTATTTACCTGTGACACATGCCACAGCCAGCCCACAAAGTGTCAGTGGGGTTTGCTTGTGAATCTGAAAGGAATTGGATGGTGAAAGCTGCTCAGTGCTTGACAGAGACTGTGAGCACTGGATTTTCCAGGAGGCAGAGGAGGAGGAGGATGGTGAGCTGGATCTGGGAGCTTTCCAGCCTTTCCAGCTTCACCCTCTGAGGCTTTGGCTGCCCACACCCTGCCACAGCCACTCACTCTGCCACGGCCTGCTGGGGCACACGGTTCAGGCAGAGCATTCTGCACAGCCAACCCTTCCATGGGGGACAGATCTTCACAGCCTTGGGAGATGCCCAGCTCTGCCTTGTCCTCACATCCTGCACTGGGAGGCAGTGTTTTGTAATTCAAAACTTCCCAAAATTACAAAGTTGAACTTTGGGAAAGAAAACTTGGAAAGTTGTGGGAGTTCCCTGAAGGGTGACATCACTTTGTGACTCTCTCTGTCAACCAGACACTTCACTCATCAGCTTCCCACTTGGTTGGTGATTTGCAGGCTAGAGCCTCAAAACAGAGTGGATCCTGACTATGTTTTCAAAAAAGAGAGAAAATCCTTCCTAGAAAGTTGCTTAAATATACTTTAGCCTTTCATCCATGTCTTCTTTTATCAGACACAAGCTTTCAGTGAAATGCCAGTAGGCAGAGCTGAGAGCTCAGCTAACAAACAGCTCCCAAAATAAGCTGTTCTGCCACCTTCTAGCCTCCCACCTTGGAAAGATAAGGTGTTTCCCATCCCACTGCTGTTCTCCACGCAGTCGGACCTTCTGCTTCCCTTTAGAAATCCTTGGCACAGTGTGAGTCTGGCTAATGAGGCTCAGGAAATGCTGACACTCAGTTCCTTTCTGAAGGACAGTTGTTTATGACACTCATTTATGATACATGGAAGACATATGGAGTGTCACCCACGCTGGCTCTGGGGAGCACACACTGAAATGCAGGTGGGTGAGCGTCTCACAGCCCTGGCCTGCCTGTCCCACTTTCTAGGAATGCTGCTCCTTGGGCAGTGCCACCCCTGTGTGGGCTGGCACAGGGCAGTGCAGTTTAAGGTGAACTCCAGGCTCTGACTACATAAATCCCTGAGGATCTGGGTTACTCCACAGAAGCATCAGAACCATCTTGGTGTATCTTGACCTCCCTGCACGCCCTTAGCTCTAACCTGGCACCTGCCCCTCGCTCTGGAGGCAGCGCTGATGCACGAAGGAGCACTGAGAAGGTCCCTTAACAAATCAAACCTACCTATAGGGATGTGTGCCTGCTCTGACAGGGATCTGGGAGGAGGGATGGGAGGTTTCCAAAGGGAGTTTGCTGGCTCTGGTGGCTGCAGTCAAATGGTTTGATAGCATCCTTCATCTTCTGGAGGGGTGCAGTTTCTTACCTGTTCTCTCTGGCTGGTGCTTGTAAACACTCACAGATTTTTATTTTACTCCTTAATACAGCAACACTGTGAACTCTTCCATTTGTAAAATCTATCTGAAGAGAAAAAAAGGAAATATATTTACAAATGCACTCGCAGGCACACACATATCATTTAAGACAACAAATAACTAGGAAAGAAGGGGCAGTAGTAATTCACTCTTGGTTTTCCTCTGATGTTTTTAAACGCCTCAAGTTTTCCTCTTATGGTTTACGATGTTATCATGCTCCTGTCTAAACTACCACCTTAAAATACATTCTACATGGTTATTTTCTCCATAAAATCCTGACAATAATAATTTCCCCTGTACTCCTACTTGCACTGTAATTTTGGATCTGCCAAGCCATCCACACCTGTTTGATGGCCAGCAAATTGCAGCCTTGCAGGAATCTGCTATCCCCGACCATCACTCGTGGGTCACATTGCTCCACTCCGGTGACGAATTCCTGGAGCTGGAGGTGGCAGAGGTGGGCTTGGATCACCTCAGATCACCAGCAAGGACTGGAGGATGTCAAGAGGTTCATTTAATGAATTGTGTCCTTTCAATATCAAGGGTGCTGCCCTGGGCCAGCTCATGCTGGTGACCTCAGACAGGGCCTCGCTAACGCTGGTGGGATGGCACATGCCAGCTGTCCCAGCTGATCCCACGTGTCCCTTGGGGTGTTTTGCAGCCCACATGGCTGCCAAATGTGTCATGCTGGAGCTGCAGCAGCAGCTTATGCCCAGCCAGGCTGGTTCTTGCCCTGCTCCCTCCTCCAGCTGTCACTTCACTGATCCCTGGGCAGGGATTTGGGCCAGGAGCTGCCCTGACCAGAGCTGTGCTGGGGCTGCCTTTCAGCTGAAACAGAAACCATTTAATGCAACAGTGCTTTTCTGAGAGCCTTCTGCCTGAGCTCCCAATGAGTGCCCAGGAAGTGCAGCCCTCTCTGAGCAGCAGCTCCTGCCCATCCCAGGTGGACCAGAGGATGGAATGTAGACCTTGAGGAGGAGCAGGTCAGTACCCAAAGCCTTGTAATCTGTGCTTAGTAAAACCAGAGGTTTCTTGGAGAAAAATTCATCATCTGTTAGTAACCTGGTGGGTGTTTCTTCCCATAACTTTGGAAAGCATTGCCACATTAACCCTGCCCTGGTTAGATTTGAAGCAAAGGCTTTGCTCTCAATTACTGCTCTTGCCAGCTCATTTGTAGCAAGGTAAGAAACCCCGGGAGTATTGCCAAACCATGAGAACATCCTCACAGAGCCTGACACTGCTACTGCATGATATCCTTTCTCCTCTAGGTTGTTCCAGCTCATCTGAGATAAGGGCAAGATTGCTTTTTAGGTTTTTTGTTTGTTTGTTTAGGTTTCAGTTTGATTTTTATTTTGAACTTTCAGCTTACTGCATGGAACATTTTTGGATCATCTGAGGTGCTATCTGGTCTTATCTCCAAAGCACACTGCTGAAAACCATCAGGGAGTGGGTCTGGCTTAAGCAGGAATTAAGTGGCTCTCTGGATTTTGAGATAGAAAAAGAGTGACATCCTGCTGCTTGTGTATATCACTTGCTTTGTCCAAAAGTTGCTTCAGTCTAGTCCGGTGCAAACAGAAATTCATCTGCTTAGTTCAAAAGTTTTCCATGTAGCCAATTTGCTGTGTGCAGTGACACTGCATCCATGCACTAATGCCTTGCCCAGCAGTTAGTATGGTTAATAATAATAATAATAATAATGATTATGGTTGTGCCAGCCTTTACAGAAGAAGGGAGGGTAAGCAGGGGAAATGCAGACACTGGTTTGCCCAGGTCTGAGACCCTCACTTCTCCTTGCACTTCGGTGGAAATCAGGAGTGGTTGATATTGCTCCTCCCTTGCTGCCTCATGGCTGAGGTGGTTATTCCTGTGCAAGCAGAAGAGGAGGAAGAAGAGAAATAGGAGGGCAGAAGCCCTGTTTGCCCCAGTGCTGAGGATTTTAACAGCAAATCAGCCCCTACTTGCAGAGGAGCTCAGGGAAGAGGGGCTGCGGGGTTCAAACCTGCTCTGTTGCAAAGCCATTTGTTTGTTTGCTGGGTTAGGTGACAGAGGGGAAGGTGCCTGGGTGGGTGTAAAGCAGCTCATCGGAGCAGGAGAAGGGGCAAGGGCATCCATTGAGAAGGAAAATGGACTGCTTGGAGCACAACGTGGGGATCTGTGTGTTAAAGCTCCTGCTTTGTCTCAGATTAACTTCACTTGAGCTTGCACAACTGAACTGAGCGAGGTTTTCTCCCTCATTTTGCCCTTGAAATGCTGATCCAAGGAGAAAACCTGTCTGCTACACACTTTGGGCCATGCTCTGCTCTTGGAGGTTCCTCATTCCTGTTCTTTCTGGGACAAGCTGTCCATCACCCCGCAGGACCCTTCCACTTTTTCCCTTTCTTTCCATCCTTCTGTTTGTTTTCAGAAAGAAGTATTCCAGTAATAGCTAAATCACACACTGGTGAAGTTTATCAGTAGTTTAGAACAGATATTAGCAACATATTTGCTACAGAGTCAGTGAGGGGAAGTATATTAGCTCATGGATGAAAATGTGTATTTTTTTCCCTTTGCTGCCTAGTTAGCTCTTAAATTTCTCTTAAAATTAAGTTGACATGGAACAGCAGAGACACTCAGTTTCTTTCTCTTTTTTTTTCTCTTTCTCTTTATTATATATATTAAATTTATTTATAATATATACATATACATATTTACAATATATACATATACAGTAGATATAGAATATGTAGTATTTATATATAACAATACATAGGCAATATTTATATAGAGATATAATGTCTATAATAATGTAATACAATAAAATAATATAAATATAAAGTATTAATATAATATATAAACAATAATATAATATTAATTAGGAATAAGACCAAAACTATCATCTTACTCTAATCAAAGATCATTTTCAAAGGAAATGCTGCAGTTTTGTCTTAGGAGTGTAAGTCCAAAGACCAGCACAGAAGCAGAGGTTACAGAAAAATGAGACACAGCAGGTCGGGGTTTTGCTGTTTTTTTAATTTTTTTTTTTAGCACGGCAGTAGCATTTGCATTTAATTTTTCTGCTGTGAACATTTGTACTTGTCACTATTTAACAGGCATATTAGCAATGAAAAATGTGAATAAAAAAGAAATACAGTGCAACCACATCGCAATTATCCCATTCTCTCTATAATGATACGTCTTGAGGAGTTCCCCATGCAGTGCTCATTTCAAAAACTAATTATAGCAACTGCATTATAAACTGCACTGTTGGTGTCTGCTGCCTCCACATGCAGCAGATGAGTGTAATTGTTCCATCCTGGAACTGACCTGGAAGAGAGTGCTGCATTAATGGGGGAGAGGAGCAGTCACACAGAGCCAGTGAGGGTTGGTCCTATGGCAGATATTTTTCAAGAGTATTGTCATGACAACTGAGTCAAGGAATTCCTTTCCCTGCCTTTGTTACAGCTGTTGTTAGGTGAGGATTGAATTGTGCCATTCAATTTATGTTTAATTTCTGTCCATGCTGTGGATGTGCTCCATTTCATGCCTTGCACTTGATACAGGAGCTGTCAATGTGAACACTTGGCATGTCACTGTATCTGAGCAGGTTCCTCCCAACAGTTTGGAGGAAAGAGTCAGTGTGGTTTGCCTGTTGTTGTTTTATTTTTGATGGGTTTTTTACCCTCCCGATGGAGGTGTCCTGGCACAGCTTTGGCCACAGTGTGGGATGGGAGGGACTGTGGTGAGGGTGGTGCTGGCAGCAGTGTGGATGCTGCAGGAGCAGGTCACACTGTCGGGGTCTGTGCAGGAGCCAGGGATAAATACAGACTGTGCCTGTCGCTTAAAAGGGCCAGTGAAGCACCATGGAACCAGTGCAAAGTAACCCTGTAGCTGGAAAGGTGATGTCCAAACTGATTTGAAAGGTGGGAAGGAAAGGCAAAGACAGCTTTTATTTGTGCCAACACGCCCATGTGTCATCACTCTGTAGCATCATCCTTGCCCACAGGCAACCTCTGTACTCTGTCTCCTTTTTAAAGTGTTTGCTTAATTATTTATTTAAATTTTGCCTGATGCTTCATTCTGATCAGCTGGCAGGGCAGGGCAGTGCTGCCTTTGCTTCCCTGTCAGCTTGCTGACGTATGCTGGGGCTATTCTTGGCTCACAAGCATCCAAGTGACCACAACAACCACCGGAGCATCTGGAGTGCCAGCTGCACCACCAGCCCTGCATGGCACTGAGATGGCTGCCTGGCAGCTCTGCACGTCACTGTGCAATAACAAAGGGTCATTTCCAGAAAGGGAGTTTGTTTACAAAGGAATAAAATAAGGCGGAGGTAATAGTTTGTGCCAATCCCACCCAAACTTGGAATTCAGAAATCAGGAGCAGGATGTGTTTGCATCTCATGTTGCTTTGGTCATCAGGGAGGCACTTCTTCAGATCTCTGCTCCTTGCTAGGATATCAGGATCCTTTGTTCACCAGGTGTATTGAAGCTCTGGAGAGTTTGTTTGCACTGAGAACTTTGCTCCCACCTACAGAGGGATCAGGAACTTTGAATGTCTGCAGGGACTGCCAATGCTCAGCACTGCGCTGCATAAAGCCTTGAAAAGGCAAGGAAAAATGAGGCAGAAAATGTCTTTGTTAGCCTGGGAAAAATGCTTGGACTACTGAAAGGGTAGAGCATAAGCCCCAGACACGAAGCAGAGGCACGACAGAGGAGGAGCAGCCTGTGCACGTGGGGTTGCTGTCAGGGTGATGTGTCCTGGGAGCACGTCTGATCCAGCAGCCAGCCCTGAGCCAAACACCCCCAAAGGCACCACGGCATCCTTAGTTTTGGAGAAGATTTGTCAAAACTAACGTGTACAGCCAGATTAAGGGTAAACCCAAAGAAGCAGGGGACAGAGGCACAGAGCAGCAGCTCCTGCACTTGGTGGGGTGTTCTTCAGGGTGTGCTGCTTTCATCCTGCTGTCACTGCTGTAAATAACCTCGAGCTCCTTCCAGGCTGCGGCTCACCTCTGGCAACATCCTCCCGGGAAAATCCAGAATTACTGCAGCTCCTCTTTCCATTAAATGTATCCATGCTCCCAGTCTGATACACAATGGTCTGTTTTTCCTCTTTTAAAACTTATTTTCTTTGTTTTCAAAATAAAAATTAACTTGCTGCTCATCTTGCATTTCCTTTTCATGCTCTGAGCAGTGAGTAATTAGAGCTGCATCACACTGGACAAATTACAACAATATGATGTTTCTACAGTTAAATCTGCATAAGTATAATATCTTTGAAAAATAACAAGCTGCTCTAGGAGAAATTAATTATCCCATCGGGACGGTCATTATGCTGAAACAAAAGCTCTCAGTTTTCTTTGCCCACTTGCATTTTGGGCATTTCTTTCATTTTAAGTATTGGCCACATATTCCATCCCTTTTCACTGTGGCTAGAACATAAATAATAATGTTTTAAGCAGTGTAAAGTCTGTCTTGGAACCTATTACAGATATGACAAGAATATTAAGCAACTTTAAAATTAAGTCAAAGTGCATTTTACAAATCTGTGTTGGTGGCTATATATCATTACTGTTCATCAAGCCAGTTCAGCCTCATTTTCCCTGTTTTGGTTTTTTTTTTTTGGTGAGTTGCTGCCTCTTTGAGGAACATGGCTGCATTTATCACAATAAGCATTTATTATCACCATATTCTCTACCCATGCACAAGAATTGTATTTGAGATTTTTTTTCCCCAAAGGGGATGGTACTGCTGTACCTGGTGGATCCCTGTTTTTGAGAAACCCCCTCTCCCCAACACCCAAAATCTATCATCAAGTCTTGCATGTGACTGCAATAGCTTTTGCAGTCAAGGTGAATTACAAGGATTCTTGCTGAATCCCTGACAGATACAAATACCTGGTTATCCTTGGCTTTCCTGCTGAACCTAATCAAAGATATTGTTTATTAAAATCCTATTGTCTCTGCAGTGAGGAACAAGGACAAGTTGCTCTGGAGTGATTTAATACTTCCAGCAGTTCTGTGTAAAGATTTATTATGGCCCAGAGGAAGAACAAACACAAAATACCTGAGTTGCTACTTTTAATTTGCCACTTCTTTAAAAATATGTATACACAAGGCTGAAACCTTCTCTACAGTTCAGTGTGATCCCTTATCAGCCAGGGGAACAAACCAAAGCATAAACCCTCACCCTTTCCTTCAAACAGAGGGAGGACATGAAGATTTAGCCTTGGATTTAAAGGCAGACCACCATGTCTCTGCTTAGCCTAGTGGTTTTTAGAGTTTTGAGACTAGAAACTGTAAAAAAAGAAGAAGTTATTAGTTCTGATGATTAAAATTATCAGTTCAAATTATCCAGTTGTACCTGTGCTTCTCTCAGAGGTGATCCAGAGGAGATAGTGCTGCCCACAGAGGGGCTCAGCCCTGCACTCAGGTCTGAAGCTTTGCCCCACGCCTGGGTCACAGCAAGAGCCCTTTGTGCAGGGCCACAGAAACTGAACTCATTCAAAGTGGGAATGTACATTTTTTCCCAAGTAATGAGCTTTTCTTTGTGATTCAATTTCATTAAGGTTTCAGGGACTGTATCATAAGTAAAGCACAAAGATAAATGAGTGAGCATAATTAATAAATGCTACTATTCAGCTCTCTGAGCTCTTAAACTGCTTATCTAATCATACGTAATCTTTAGTCACAGTGTTAAAACCACCACATTACAACAGTTGTAATCAATTAGGCTTTAATGGTTTAAAGAAGGTAAAAGGCAATGTGTGCTTTTCCAGACTGCCCGTGCTCAGGTGAGGGGAGCTCTGGCTTAGCAGCTCTGCTGAGGACCAGCACTAAGTATGAAAGATGATCTGTGAAGGAAAGCTGCTGCCTTCCCTCCCCTGTGATATGGGAGCCCAAATCCAGGAGAGAGATGGGAGAAGAGAGCACCAACATGCTATTCCACAATAATCCAATGGGATTTCACTATCTTCCATGGCTACTTTTTCTGCAGCCTGTTAAATCACAGCAGTCAGACACTCAACCCAAAATCATCTTATCCTTAATTATCCCACAAGTCCTAGTCGGAACAGCTTCTTATTAAGTGAAAGGAGTTTTATCTCTGACATTTTAGTATTTCTAGTATTTCTGTTCCCAGTTCCTTTCTTTCTCACTGCTAAAGCCATGAAATTTACATTTTAAAAAAAAGTCAACCACATAATAAGACATGTCTTGGCAGGTTTGGTTGTAGGCTCCACACTCTGCTGAGTGCCAGGGAAGGACAATATTGATCTGAAGGAAGTTCCAAGCCTGCCCTCACAGCAGGAGCCTGGCAGTCCTGGGACTGCACCCAGGGAATCCAACCATTCCTGATGGTGCCTCTTGACTTGGAGCCTGAAATGCCCTCTTTTCACTATCTTTTAATTTGCACATAACTCTTGTGGTGAGATACCTTTGGTTTAGGTTTCATATGTCTGCTTATTGGATTTAACAGTGTTTCCCCAAGTAATTTTCACCAGCAAGCTGTAGAGGGCTGCCTTCTGCCTGACTTATTCCCAGCTGCCATTCCCCTACTCCAGGCCTCCTGCACAGGGAGTAAAAATGAAAGCAACAGCCCTAAAGCCCACATCTTCTCTGCCTTCCTGCTGCTGCTTCTTCATTTAACAACTCACAGATTTCTCTGAGCACATGGCTATTTATTTGCCCCAGGCTTTCAGCTGCAAGAGAAGCTTTCTCTTATTGTTGGAAAAACAAAAAGACAGGTCTAAATAAATAAAAAACACCCCTCTAAGTGTAACAAACAATGCATTCACTCTCCCAATGTGCATCTCTCCTCCCCATAGGTGCCTGGAGCTGTCACAGGTGGCTGATGAGTGATGCTCTGCCTGGTCCAAGGGGCTGCCTCTCCTTCAACCCTTCTAAAGGCTGAAATTTTACATGGTTTTTCAGGTAAAAGAAAAGGAAAGTTGTTGCTTTGATTATGTTTTATCTTTTTGTCCTGAAAAGTTGCTTTGAAAGCAGCTTGCAAGCTGGTCTATGGACACCTTTCTCCTGTAATTCCGCTGTGACCTTTTCACCACCCTTCCACAGGTAACTGAAAAAAAAAAAAGAAAAAACCCCAAAGCCAAACAAAAGGATTATAAACAGATATTTTCTTTTTTCTACCTTCAGAGAGTGTGGGGTTTTTTCCTCACAAAACGTGTCCTTGCTTTACAGGCTTCAAATCTGATGGAATCAGAACAAATGGTCAGAGCCATGGTAGCAGAAAGCTTTGGGCTGAGCACCGGAGAGGTGCAGTCTCAAACCAGTTTGCACTAATGAGCAATAAATTTTTTACCTGTGCAAAAGGTCACACTTGAATTTCTATTTGGTGTTAAGACACCCTGGAGAAGTGACAGATATCTGTTGGGACAGGAGTCAAAGGGATAATATGAATATGAAGAGGAAAAATGAAAAAAACCCCAAACAATCCAACCCTGAAAATGAAGTGGAATTTTTGGCCAAATAGAAATGCATTAAAATCTTCACTACTGATGAAATTTTGAACACAAGCTTAAAAGGAGTTCAGGGGCACTTTCCAGATGTGACTGAAGTATATAATGTCTTTTTGGTCAGATCTGGAAGCTTTGAAAAATCTTGGAAAAGGAGAGCTTGTGAATGGTATTTCATTCTCCTAAAAAATTGAAAAAGTTGTGTAATAAAAGCTTCCTAGTATCAACTGCTTTTGTAAGAGCACTTTTTTCCCTCACAGGGTGTATTTTCACATGCTGTGTAAGATTTCTATATTTTTGCACAAATACACACCTGACCTGTGTTCCATGCTTTCTAAAAGTTCACTGTCCCAAATCTATTATGTGCCTGAAGCCAAGCTCCAAGCTCTGGAGATGACACAGTCACTGGTATGGATAATTTGGCTCCTAAATGTTTGCTTTGTGCTTTGAAAAAAACATCTTTGAGCAGTTTCTTAAATGTCATTCCTTGCAGTACACAGAGCAGGCAATAAACAATAAAATTATTCACCTTGAAGAAACCATCTGCAGTCTTTAAGGACATCACCAGTTTTTTCGTTGCTCTGAATGGTCCTCTGGGATGCTGTAAGTGTCATTTCAGCACTGTGTTTCCCATCATCTCCGTGCCAGCCTCATTTTGCTTTAGAAACAAAAATGATGATGGGCAAATTAAGAGGAAATTCCACTCTCTATTAGTTCCTAAATTTCATTTATTTTTGTAACTGTCTAACGTAACGCTTGGCACTTGGAATTCTTATTTGGAGGCAGGATCAGGACGATTTATGCCTGGAAGGAGCAGTGCTGTGGGTGCAGCAGGGTGACCCAATTGCAGGCTCTGCTGCCCGTGGTGATCCTGCCTCGTTCCACGTGGAATTGCTGACCTGTGTGATGTGCTCAGCACAGCAGCCTGTGATGCTCAGCTGCAGCAGAGCGAGGTTCCACTTAGTCCAGGCACATCTGGCACCATTTTTCTCCCTTTTTTCTCATGGATGGAGCAGATGTTGCCATTTTCAATGGAAGCTCAGCTCCCTTCGCCCTCCTCTTCCAGGTGACACCTCTGACAGCAGCAGTGTATTCCTGTGCACGGGGACATCCACCACAGCCTAAAGAGGACTGATCTCTGGCTTGCTCAGACAGCCATCCTTAGGGAAAGGCAGGTAGAGCTGCTCCCCCTGGCCTCTTTCCTGCTCCACACAAAGTCTTTGTTCTTTTACTGAGTTTTAAACAAAAAGCTCACTAGTGCCCCTTAAAACTCCATCCCCACTTCAGAGGAAGAACCTGAGGCTAGAGATCGAAGTTATGGAAAACACTGAAGGAATGTCCATCTCAAAAAAGGCTCTCACTGTCCAGGACATCAGATTATGGGTGATGAAACCCATCTGCATCTACCCCCAGAATGAACCCGCTCCTAGCACAGTCCTTGGCATGGACAGGCTCCAGACAGGGTGATGCTGCTGGGCTGGGGGATGGAGCCCAATTAAAACTTGAATAAGAGCCTGCTTTACAGAGAACAAAGGTTGAGAGATGCATTTGGAATGGGCTGGGAGAAATAATGTTTTTTTTTTTAAATAAGGCTCCATTGTTTTAAATGCTGTATTGTTCAGGATGTGCCAGCTTCCCCCTAATGAAAGCCTGCAAGGGCCAATCCCTGATGCAGTGGTCTCTGCCTTGCAGGGTTCAGCCTTAGTTTCAAGGTTGTGAGGTTTATTTCTGGAGGCTAAATTTACTGTATAAAATCTTTCCAAAACCTAGCTAATGTAATGAAAAAGAAATCAAACTTTAAGAAAGAGCCACTGCAACTGAGACAACCCACCATTATTAATCCAGCTAAAACCAAAGGCTAAGGTCTGTCAGCCTTAAAATGAAATTAATTCCTTCTTAGCTCTACAGCCTTTAATTATTTTTACCAATCGATGAGTTATAAAAATATAAAGAAAAAATTTCAAGCTAAACCAGAGCTCCTTTTAAAATGAAATGAAATGAAATAAAAGCACAGTGAAACAGCCTGAGTTTGGAGTGACACTGGTTTTGCTGTTGTGGTTTCTGATGTCAGAGCACTGTGTGATGGGATTATTTCTCCATGCCTCACGATCCATCTATTACTGTACCCATATTGTAGACTTCATGTCACAGTCAACAATAAAAAAACACCCTTGGCAACATCCATTACCTCCTGCAGTTAGTTTGTGTTCTCACAAAGTGCTTTTATTTACTATGAGTGATAATCATAAATATGCATGAGACCCTAAGTGAGGGAGAATGTGCTTAGGAGCTAATACAGCGGGAGGTTTGCCTGGAAGAGATGTCAAAATCAGTTCACTTTTGTTATATATGAGTAATTTAATTTCCTCTACAGTGTTATTAGGGCAAGAAAGAAGTAACATTCTTTAGTGTAATTGAAGCAAATCCTGGCAAGACAAGAGGATAACAAAGCTTTTCCATCTCATCATGTCAAACTCTTACCTTCTATTCAGTGCACACAGACGGGTTCTTTGTGCTGAATTAAATTATCCAGTTGAGTTTATTAACTTCTGATGTCCCATGACCTTCAGCATATTTACTGCTGGATCTTAAAACTGTGTCTTTCATTTACTCCTTCACAACCGACCTCGTTTTTGTGTCAGATCAGAAACACTGGTGGCACTCAATCCTTTCTCAGGTCTTGATTTTCAGCAGCATCCCTTGTTAAACCCTGGAGCATGGAGCATTTCCACTGCTCCCTAACAGATTATAAACCAAGCATCCAAGGAGTCCTGGGACTGGGAAGGAGACGTGGGAAGTCAGTTCTTTCCTCTCCCCACATTCCCTGACGTAGCAGAGCGATGCTCAAAGGCATCGAGGTTGTAGCCCAGGGAGCCAGGGAGACCAAAGCCTCTGAGAGCTGTGGAACAAACCTGCTGCTGGTGCCTCTCAGGGGTGGGTGACTTAAGCAAAATGTAATTGATTTCAAGCTGTAGTATTCTCCAAAGCATAAACTGGACCTTTTTCAAAAGAACACGTGAATCACAGGAAAATCAGTTATCTGTAGGTGAGGTGGGCCATGATGGCTGAGCCCCTTGATATTTTTTCAGTATTTCCAACCCTGCATTGCAACTCAGAGCAAATCCTTTGACTCCAGAGCTTGGTGGCCATGTACCAGGGGCTGGGTTTGCCAGCCCTGCACTGCAGGCACTGACTGATGGCCACCCAGCAAAGTTTCCCAGTTTCCCAAGTGCCCTCGTGAATCTCACAGACCCAGCCTTGCTTGGGGGCATCTCAACATCACATATAGTTCTGAATTACCCATATTTGGCCTAAATGGGAACTGGAGTTGTCCAGCTCACACCTGAGCCCAAAAAAGGTAAATTTTGTGTACAAACAGCAATTCCATCTGGGGATGTGGGACAGATGAGTGCTTGTGTCCATCCCCCTGCTCTTTTTCTCCTGTGGTAGGAGGGGGTGTGAGCTCCCACCCTGGGTGATTGTGTGATCCCCAGATTTCAAGCCATGAGGAAATTATGGGAAAAACAGAGCACTGAGGAAAATTATGGATTCTTCCTCTCCCCATGCCTTTCTGAAAGGTACTTTAGCTCTTCTTTAGTGGCAGGTAGGGACACAGCAAAGGGACATTTCTCCCTTGCTCTCTAACTCAAGGAATACAGATGATCTCTAGCCTGCCTCTGGGTCAGTCCAAAGGGATGGATGTGTATTTCCAGACCTATAATCTGATACAAAACTTGCCTTTGATAGTTACTTGACACTTACCAAAATATTGGCATGATCCAGCATGGCAAAGGCACATCTCACTCTTGCTAACCCTGAGTGACATTTGGCTCTCCTGCTACTGCCATTCCTCTTACCTCATCTGTAAAACAGGAATAAATGCTATTTGTGCACCTGGGTAAAGCATTTGAGAGCATCAGAGGAGAGGTACTGTGCATGTGGCTGTGTTATTAGGTCTATTCATACAGGGAAAAGTAAAATGACAACACATAAGCAATTTGCAACAACTCCTTTTAGCACTGTTTAGCCTGGGAAGGTCATTATGCACAGCTGCTCCAGAGAGAGAAAACTCCCCTGCTCTGAGCAGAGCTTGCCTGGAGGAGGAATATTCCATACACCAGGCTCAGGCAAGCCTCAGCTCACAGATCAGCTTATCTTGGCCGTGCACAAGTTACCCTTTTCTCACATGGCATTTAAACACTCTTCAACTTGTACATTCCTGAATATGTGAGATAAAAACAAGTCATTGCAGGATGAACCTCGGTTCCCTAAAGCTCCCCAAACAGGAATGGAATGGATAGAAGCAAAAAGAAGGAGATATGTCCCAGGTGTATTGGGTGGAGCCACATATTTGCTGCAGATGTTTTATGTCTCATTTATCATATTCTTCTACTCTTGGCTTGTTTTTAATTGTTCTCTTGAAATATTATTGCTACATAGCTGAATTTTGGGACTGCTTAATTGAGAAAGGCGGTAAACAGGAGTCATTCCTGGAAGAAAGTAGCAGATAAATAGCAGCAAAGGTAAAATAAAATTGAATATCAGCAAGCAAAGCAAGGTTTTCTGAAATTTCTTACAGTGATAAATCAATGACAAACTCCTTCATATCCAAAGAAGGGTAAGTCATGGAAATTAGGAGTAGCCTGCTACCTTTTCTTGGACTTAATGGATGATCTACCTTTAGGTATTAGACATTATCCAGGTGTTCAGGATAATTCAATCCTTTAGCCTTTGGACAGTTTGCTGTCCCCTCACCCTCGAGCACAGTGATAGGGATCACTTCCCCACAGGATATTGAAGTGAGCCAGGGAGCTCATCCCACATTTAGCAAAGGAGAGTCAGGAGGTGCTTGGAGCCACTTGGGTCCATCAATAATGTCTCAGTTTAAAACACACTGCCTGGCCAGTTAAAAAAAAAAGAAAGATGAGTTTTACCCTGTCTGCTGTGCCCCATATCAGTGCCAAAACTGCTGTGTCCTCACTGTGCTCCACACATCCAACCTGAAACACACCTCCAGGAAAATTAGGGGCGTGTGTTTAGAGCACAGCCAGAGCTTCTTGGTGGACTTAATCGAGATGGGAAGAGCACTGCACTGTGCTTCTGTTATGTGCTCTTAAATTGATGCAGCGATTCTGAGATTTTTAAGGCTAGAAGGAAATATGATCATCTGATCTGACCTCCTGAACCACATGAGGTCACCCACAGGTAGTAGGGGCTGTCTGATGTTGGAGGAGCATTGCAAAGGTTCCATCTGTGATTTTACCCCACTGTAGACCATTGTTGGTGGAACTGAAGTGGAAACCCTTGAACCCTGTCAGATATGGAAACTTTTTTCTGGCTGGTGTAGGCAAAATTTAGCATTAAGTTAAGCTATAGATGAAATTATTGTTGCATTCATTGTGAGGGCTGCTATGACAACAGATGAATGCTGCAGGTAATTTAATTACATTTCTGTCAGCTCCTGTGCCTTCCAGGAGACAATGCAGAAGCCAGCAGCATTTTCTTTTAATACTGCAGGTGGCACAGAAAATGTCAAATTCTCCTCCAGAAGGCCTAACAAGAGCATTTCACTCGAGTCACGGAATGTTATTTAGGTATCTTGAAGGGTCACTGTTTTTTCCCCAGCATTTCCAACTCCATGAGTGTTCCCTTCACTCTGCTCACAAGGCTGTACCACACACCTAGAGCTGAATCTTGGCACAAGCTTTCTGCCCACCTGCCCACCCCCTCAAAACCCCAGATTTTTTCACCCAGAGGTGATCCTCCATATCCCTTTCCTGCTTCTCTGCCTTTCCTGGGTGTTTTTGGAAACCACCACCCCCTTGGCTGCATTAATGGGGAAAAGCATCAGTGGATGGAGGGGAGAAAAATTCCCTTTTTCCTCTGATCATGAGCTGTGCAGCAGGGAGAGGGAAACAACTGCTTTAAGGACAAGGTATTGACTTACAGAACAGAGAGAAGTTAATAGATGTTGACTCCCACTTGCTTCAAGTAGGTCACACAGTGCAGGATTGTGTTGCACAGCCTCTGAGGGTTGGGGGTAAGCAATTCTTGCCACAAGGACCAGAATTTTGAATGTTGTTATGTGTGTGCCATTCCCCCACACTGAGGGACAGTATTTTCCTATGCAAAAGCCCTAATTTCTGTAGAGCTGGGTGAAAGCCTGCTCTGATGGACTGCACTGACTTCAGTGGGCACTTTTGGAGCTCAGTGTGACTGGAAAAGTGATCTGTGTCTTACCAAGGCCGGATCCAAGATCATTAAAATAATCTTATAATTTACATTAATTAAGGTAGGAACATGGCAATTATCTATTGTTTATCTGAGGAGACTAACTGAGGAGCAATCCTTCCATACCAGGGCATAAACTCAGTTGCCATGTAATTAAGTCATAGCTACAGAAGCACTGAACAAATGTGCAACAAGATTCAGATAATACCTTAATGTGATAAGAAATACCCAGGCATTTAGCTGGCATTGAGAAAATTAGCCACACCAAATTAGATATCAATGAACACATTTGCTACCATGTCAGTTACCATTCTGAGTATAAATTGAAACCTAATCAATTATTTCTACAGAGCTCTTGCATAAACTCAGATTAGGAATTGAAAAAATACTGTTATTTTATAATATTATAAGTGTTATTTTATAAGGATGTGTTTTATGACACTGACAAAGATGATATGATGACATCACTGCCTTCTCCCCTGTACTTCTCTGGAATGAAGAAAGAAAGGTGGAGTAATAGCAAGCCATAGTTTAAAGTCAACACTGAAGGTAGTGGACAAAGCACTGAAGTCTTGGGACACCTGGCCTTTTTCTCATCTCCTGAATAGCTTTGTGCCTTGATTTCTCCTTTGGCATGTGGGGGTTATGACACTTCCATTGTAAGGAGCTTTGAAATGCCTCTTGATGGAGAACTCTACCAAATGACAAGGATATACCCAAAGCTGCCCACAGGCTTTCCTCATCACCTTCCGCTCAGCACGCTCAAGGAAGAATTTCTTGGAAGTTCTAATAAAGCTCTTATTGCCCAGTGTCTCCATCCTGAGGCATTGAGGGGACTCTCCTGAGGATGCACTCCAGGATCAGTGAGCTCGTTTCCACGCGTGTTGCAGTCCTTTACAATTACACAGAAGCATCTAACCCACTAGATTTTTCCATATGCATCTTCCCTCAAACACAGTGTGCTCCATGTCCATGTGATCATCTCCTAGCATCCCTACAAGATCAGGACCCATTTTCAGACAAGTTTCTCAAAAATGCAAAAATTGCCTTTTGTCATCCTACCACCACCTCCCTCTCTCTGTGAGGCACAGCCTCTCACTCTGACTGTCAGTTCTTACATGATTATTCAGAGTGCCTTTATTCATCCTTCAGAGATCACTGTCTGGCATCTTCCAACCACCAATTTCTCTCAGGGTCTGTATTTTTCTCCGATGAAAAGGAAATATTTTGGTATGTGCATCCAGCCTTGCTGCTCAGACAGTTTAATGAATACATCAATAAAGCACCGACCAGCGAAGGAGAGGGACGTGCACAGTCATTAGGATCCATCATTAGCATTTTGCACACCACCACAAGCTTTTGTACATGAGCAATTAATACAGCAATAAATACCACAATGAGCTGCAGAAACCTCACTGAGGCTGGGAAGTGTAAACAGTGCCCTCCACTTAAAATAATTGAGAGAATATTTTAAGAACCTCCACAGAAAGGAAACAGCTGAAGCTCCTTCTGCAGGCACAAAAAGCTACCCCTAGACATGATGGATAAACCTTCCACCGTCTTAAAAAGAAGCCATCTGAGGGAGCCAGAAGAAATGCTGGCCATGTATCACACAGTGAAGCAAATATCTGGAGCATCCTTCCAGATCCATATGCTACCAGCCCACCTAAATGTAAATATTAGGTTTAGAGAAGTGTAAACAGCGCGTTTACTCCAGTCAATTTATTCCCAGACGTGAGCTAGAGCATCAACTGGTTTATTCTGGCTGCATAAAGAAGGACTGGTGACACCTGATGTGTTGGTACACAGTTCACTCACAAAGAATTCCTGAGCACTCCTGAATGATGCGTTGAGTTTTTGCAAGGAAAAGGTCTCTCTGCATATTTTTGACTTGGCATTACAAACCCTGGTGCTGGATTTGCTGTCCTGGAAGACCCTGGCTGGAGAGAAGTGTGATAATAATGTAGGAACGTCCTGTATGGCCAGAGACAGGGCGTGGCTCTGTAGGATCTGTCCCACATGGAGCCAGAATCCTTGCATTCATTTCAAACCTTTGTCCTTGGATACATTTCTTCACCCATCTAAAACACCTCACAAGGTTAAGTTTGCCCAAGGAAAGCACAGGCAGAAAGAGTCCTCTCCCACAGTCTTCTTGTACACACTAGTTACCAGCAACTTTGTTAATAACACATTGCCCATGCAAATTAATTCAGCTTAGAGAAACAAGTCCTGATGATTATAAAATGCTGCAATCACAGTATTGCTTCCGGCCAGCTGAGAGTAAATTCATCAAGCATTTGTTATTTAAAGCTGCTGTGGTGATAAATGCTTGCCTTCATTTATGATTGTACACCAAGACAGAGAGTAAATGGAACACATAAAAATGACTGCATAATGGGAATCCCAACAGAAACCACCCGAAACAAAGGCGGGGAGATGGAATCTCTTTCGTGACCAGCTGAATGATGCTGATATGCAGCCACTCGTCCTCCTGTAACGAGGTTCTGTTAAAACAAAAGCAACAACAAACACCAGTTTTGCTCAGACAGAAGCACTGAGTGTGTCCTTGTTGGCTGGATCTGATAAAAGCCTCATTATGCCAAGGTCAAGGACAGGGGTGCACTAGTGTCTCTCCTGCCCAGCAGTACACACAGAGCAGCTGTTATGATTACAGATGCTCCCTCTATGTGTGCAGAGAATATAAAGAGGAGGATAAACTCCTCTGAGGTTTTGATAACAGCCCTGCTGCTGCTGTGGACCTTTGCTCTGTATATGACATTACAGTAAAAACAAAAGGATAATTAATCCAACAGTAAATACCCACAATTACACCGCACTAATTGTTTTAATGGGTTTATGCGGAGTCAACATTTCAGGCAGTGCTGTCCATACAGAGCAAACAATTAACTCCATTGGTATTCAGAGTAATGGCAATTAAATACAATGAACTGTTCTACTAATGAATGTGGTGAGAGCAGTGCAAGTCAGGGAGAGTTAGTTGTAACTTTTAATTCGATGAGCTCTGCCCAGCTGCCTCCTGGCAAGTAGCTGATGGCAAGTCGATCAAGCTGATGATCATGGCAAGTCTCAAAAGCATCTGAGGGTGGGAGGATTGCAGAACATGGTCAGTGGCTGTTTTTCCACATTTGCTGTCAGGACTGACTTTGTCCTGTGGCAGCCACAGGATATCTCACCAGCAGGATGCTGGTAGTAGCAGCAGTGACCTGTGGCTGACTGGCTTTGTGAGTGTCTTTCCAATAGATGAGACAGTAAACGTGTCCTTGTGCAGTGTGGGGATGTACAGCATCCTGTAACAGGTCCCCTGGGCAATGCTTGATGAATTCCATCTGCACTGTCCATGGGCAGGGAGGAAATGCTCCTCTGGACTGGGCTGGCACATCAGAGAGTCCTGGTCCCAGGGGGAGGGAAAAAAGAAGATCTAAGGACAAGAAGAAGCAGAAAACACTTGGATATAAACCTCTTGGCAACCTGTGTTTGCCAGACAACTGTTGTCATTTATCCTAGGATAACATCTTAGAAAAAGGAGCTGAGTTCCCATCTACGGCTCTATAAGGAAATGATAAAGCAGCTATCTATTTTTTCATTAAAATTAAATAATTGAATCTGTCCAGATTCATGTACTTTCCCCCCATGAGATATCCAGGAGAATTAAGTTTCAATTGACTTTCCAGACCTTGGTTATCATAGGAAGCTTTTAAAAAATCGGGACATTTGGCAATTTGAAATTCAAATAGGTTTCAGTCAATATGTTTACTATTGCTAGACAGGCATCTTTGTCCCCAGGGTGTTTAATGCCTCAATAAGTAATTGGTCCTTTCATCTTTTATAGGCACAGAGTGAAGAGTTTATGGCTCATACAGTGAATTGTCAATACAAAGGATCTTTGCACCAGCTTTAAATAACCCAGCTCCCAGCTCCATTAAATCCTGTTTAAAATTCCCCCCTCCCTCCACACACCCACAACTAGCCTTGAAGCACTTCTTCCCTCCCCTGATTTCAATGGGATCGTTAAAGGGAGCTCTGCTTCACTCACCAAGCCCAGACACAGGCAAGAAGGGAGGTGAACACCAAGAATAAGAATCTGCCCCCAACAGACTGGAATTCTAAGGATTTCCAGGAAAGCTCTTAGAGTGCCTTTATCCACTAGGTCTGAAATTCAAAGTAGCCAGTGCATCCATATCCACAGATTCATCTTTAGAGATAGGGATACAACAACATCTGTTTTGCATGAGCATTTTCATATGAAAGTATCTTATGAGACTACAGGTACAAAAGCAGTGCTGTCTGCAAAGCTGAACTGAAATCAGAATTAGTGTTTTCCATGAGACTGTCACATTCTCATCTTCTTTTGTGGTGGTTTGTGTTTGTTTTTGTTTGTTTGGTTGGTTTGGTTTTTTTTTTCATATGGTACTGCCCCCCAGTTGAGGATATGGAGGAAGCCTAATACCAAAATTTGCATCTGGGTTTTGGGCTGTGAAGAGTTGTAGGATGTGCAGTTCAGGCTAAGTTTCTAATTCAGTCAGTCTAAAAAGGTTTGGGAAGTCCCATTTCTTGAGGCCTTCAACCCAAAGGGCTGCCATGTGATTCTGATCAGTCAATGCTGCTTCTGAACCACAGAGATTTCCCCTGAGTCTGTGGACAAGAAAATATTGAGCCTTTTCACAATGGATCTACTCCATTACCCTTGTCCTGACATCTCCAGAGATAAGGAAACAACAGGATCTGCAGTACTGAATGAACACCTTCTCCCTCAGCTCAGCTCTCCATCCCCTCAGCTCCATTTATCACTCACCCTGTGGCCTGTAGGGTGGAGCAGCTACAATACTGGATCAGCAAATACCCTGTGAGTATTCCTTAGAGTTGTGTTGCAGCCTCTTGTATTTAGTGGGTGTGCTCTCTGTGACATGGAACATTTTGTCACTATCTGGAGGTGGCTTAGGAGGCTGGACATTTATGCTGAGGTCTGCAGCCAGAGAAGAAAGCAGTGTGTAATCAAGGACAAATGCAGGTAAACTGAATTTACCCACTTGCAGTACAGGAAACATAGAGCTTTCCTCTCTATATATGTCAAAGTTGGAGTTTCAGAGTTTTTTTATTTCCCACTCTGCTAATACTGATGAAGGAAGTCTTCCCAGATTCAGATCAGAAACATTCACTGCTGTTAATTGCTCATTTTTATTGCATATGCCTTTATTGAATTTAATTAAACTTGGCCCACAAGCTTTGCCTGTGCTATAATGAATAATAGTTAACAGTCCATTTCTCATTACTTTTCAGTCAAAGGATGCCTTAATGCTCTACAAAACGTATTGCATGTAGGTAAGATTTCTTCAGCCAGCTGTGAAAGAGTTATCTCATGATGCCTGGTAGCAAATCTTCAGCAGTGCAAAGAAGCTCCCCCTCACCTCAGACTTGACTGGGCAGGCACCAGGCTCACTGAAATGGCCCTCCACTGGGGATTAGTAAAGTGGCTGTACTGATTGATATCACAATCTGGCAAACTGCTTGCAAAAACAGATTTGTGTTCTGTGAATGGAGAAACAACTCAGTGTTACTTTTCCTTATCGGAATGGCAGCATGTCCTCTTGGCAATGAGAGATCAAATGCATCTACAAGTAGCAACTTTCTTATCCCCTTAGTCTGTACAGCCAGTCAAATTCAGAGCCCAAACTGACCAGGATGAAAAAAGCCTTCTCTTCTGTTAGTCATTTTTTCAGTCCATACTTGCTCAGCCCTCAGAGGAGTGAATAGAATATAAAACAACTTCCAAAGGAACAGTCCTTGTATCAGCTAAAATATTACAATGAGATGTTTAGAAGCTTTGCTAGGTATTTGGCTAGTTGGTGACCCCACTCTGGGGCTGTGGCAGCTCTTAGCCTCCACTTTCTGAGCAGTCACACTGTGTTTATCCTCATGGGCTCCTGCTGCTCGTGCTACTGCAATTCTGCATCAGCTTCCCGTGGCTTGGCATGAGAAATGTCTTCTCCTAGGATTAGACAAGGCAAAATTAATTAATAGATAAGGGTCCTCACAGTGGAGACTGATTTGCTTTCTTACCCAAAAAGCATTGCAGATTAAAAACTGGAACTTAGCAACTCATAGAAACCTGAAACTGCTGGAGTGTGCTTTCATCCTTTGCAGATTAGGGAGACCCTCACCTGCAATCAGGATTGCAAAATTTCCCAGTCCAGCATGGCCACTAATCATTCCCTTTGCTTCATTCAAAGGAGCACAAAGGGAAATTTCCTTCCCTGATCAGGAATGTGGAGAAGGCAATCACTACCATTTGCATTCAATCAGATGTTTGTTCCCCATGATAGAAGAGCATGAAGACTACTTGAAAAGCACCAAAAAAAGTGCTGTGCCATTTCACTAATTAAACCCACCCTCCTGCTCTGAAATTGATGAATAACGACATAACTTGACTCATAATCCCTTTGCCTTCTATTATTTACTCTTTTTTTAACGGTGATTTATGGGAAGGTAGTGCTTTCATTATTCTTGTTAATTACCTCTGTTCTCTACTTCAGCTCGTAGAATGTAATTGCCTGAAACATAAATCTAGTCTTGCCACCTATGTTCACACATCATTAATATTATTCTGGCCATTCCTATAAAATCTTTATAAAACATAATTATACATGTGCCATTAAGTGCCATGTTGTGTTGAAGATGCACTAAGCATTTTCTGAGGGCTAAAGTGGTTGTGTGTGTCAAACTTCCATGTTTGTGCTATGTGTTTGTGTTTCCCTAAGGAAAAAAAAAAAAGCAAACAATATTAATTGGTCAGTGACTGTAGATCCAACTAACAGCCCCCCAGTAGCCCAAGCCCTGCTAAGTGGCTACTGACACTTCTCCAATGACGAAACAGAGGCAGCTCGATGAACAATGAGTTCTCCTTCACTCCCCAGCCCTGGAAACAATAATTTCATTGGATTCAACAATGATTACTAGCCAAGAGGGCAGCAGACAAATGCAGCAGCTACTCACTTGAATGATTATCAAGTTTCTTTTTGTGTGTAGGTAATCCCCAAACAAATTATTTTCATCCTCTCTGCACCTGATACTTCGAGTCAGATGAACGGCGAATCACAGAGAGCAGACAGCGGCTGTTTCTTTCCCATTGTAATTTTTTAGTATTGCTTATGATTATATGTAAGGAAAAATCTATTAGAAGGAGAGGAAATGCATTATCCCCAGTTTATTGTTGACATGATATTAGCTCAGTATTTGTCAGGTTTCTGGTAGTGAACAAGTTTATACGTAGCACTGCATCTCTCCAACAAAACACTCAGCTATATGAACAGCAGTAATATCCCAGCTGAGCCTGGTGAGAAACGTCTTTATTATCTCTCTCAACAACAAAACCAACCAAAAAACCCCAATTCATTTCTCACAGATTCATCTGCTGCATTATTACCTAAGTGTGCTTTTGGAGGTACTGGATCAGCTAATGGAAGCCCTTCAGCCAGCAGCTATTATCAAGTGCATTTCCATTAACTTCCATTCCCCACAATCATAGAAAGGACAGCCTATAAAACACTGCAATTGCATTTACAATTGTTAATTACTGTAAATTCAGTGTTTGAGATAAGAGCATTTGCTCTCTCCAGGTTTCCTACCTGATGGATCGTGGCTATTACAGCTCTTACTTGGATTTGTAGCGACGAGGTCCTGCCTGGGGGTTTCTCCTGCCTTACACCACTGTGCAAGATCCAAATCAGACCTTCCCAGCACTGCAGCCCTGTCAGGGTCAGGACTCTGATAACTCAAATGACAGTGCAGATCTGAGAGGCACGGGCCAAAGAGAAGCAACAGGGTAAAGTCTGATAAATGAAATCAAGACATTTTCTCTGTCTTTTTCTTTTCTTTAGTTGGCTGCAAGGAAAAATATTTCCTTCCTGACCCCACCTGGGGTAATGGCATTCTAATAATGCATTTTATCTGAGGAAAGCTTTGTAACTTGGTTACTTTGGAGGAGGGAGCATGGCAACAGGATAAGAAGTATGAATCTTTAAATCAGTTTTGTGAATTTATGCCAGACTGGGGCAGGGAGCATGAAAGAGGTAAGTCAAAGGCCATATTCACCACAAATTACAGTTCCCAGAATTAGGCAGGTTTTTTTTTTTTTATTTATTTTTTTTTATTCCCAAGGAAACATTTATTTCTTAAAACCAAGTCTGTCTGATATAAGTCATAGAAGTAAACCAAGTCCTGGGACTTCTGAATGCAGATGGATTACAAATGCGCATGTGCCTTCTGGAGATTTCAGGTTCAAGAAGAGTGGATAAATCCCACTCCAGTCCTAATTTAAACTGCTAGAACTCCCCAGCCTAAAATAGTAACCCAATAGGGTCAACCATGAGGCAGTCAATCCCATTTTTGGCTAGTTTTGTAGGAAAAGTTGACTGACTTGCTTCTTGGCAACCTGTTTTTCTCCATTTAGACATCTGAGATGTCTGCTGAAAGCTGAAATACTGCCCTGGTGGTTGAAGCCCTGCATTTGGGAAGTGCATCCCTGTGTCTCCTGCCTCCTGACCTCCCCACCAAAGTAGATTTGGAATGCAAGCATCCAGCGTGGATGGTCAGCAAGGAAGGTTGTACCACCAGGGACTCCTTACAGTCATCCACTGAATATATTTTCATGCCAAGCAGGTCCCTCTGCAAGTGATTTAATTAAAACTTCTGAATTAATAAGCTTATCCTTCATTAGTAGTCAGAGTAATAAAAGCAGCATGGAACTTCTCTTTAATGCAACAGAACATACCTAAAAAGAGAAGAAGAAGGTGAAGAAGCAGCTGTAACTCTGTGAGCTGCTTTTGCTGCCGTTGGTGCATCATTGTAATGACTACCAGGCAACTGCTGTGTAGGTTTTAGGGAGAGAAGAAAGACTGAAAAAAGTAGTGTGAGTCAGAAATAATGGAATCAACTTTGGAAGTTAAAACCACAGGGATGACAGAACACTGAGATCTGGTGTTGCTCAGTGTTCTTATAAACCAAAGCAATTCAGGTATGCAGAGGTGGTTAGTGTAAGGCACCTAATTATTTACCAGGAGTGCAGTGGAGCAGATTAACCAAAACCTTTTCTCTCTTTGTCTTTGTGAGGAAAAGTCATATAAACATGGAGATTCCCAGACATGGCAGATGCTGAGACCAGATCACAAGGTTGTGCATCAGGCTCACCTTTAATTCTGGTTGCATCACACACCACTAAATGCCTTTTGTCTTTTCTTAAAGTTTTCTGTTGTTTCATAATTTTGCCTAAGTTTTACAGCCTCCTGTTACAAACACAACGTGATTGTATCTCCTGCACAGCTGGGGCTTCCTGAAGCTGGTTTTCTAAAGAAAATGTATTTTCTATCCATTGCCTCCATGAGCCTCCCTACCGAGAAGAGTTTATGCTTAGCTACACTAAGGACATAACAAATGCAAAAGAAAGGGACATAAAGTGAGGATTTAAAGACCTGTATCAAATTTTATCACTGGAAGGTCTGGCAATGAACACAACCCTATTTTTTTCTGTTTAGCGCATTTTGGAGTTTGTTTTTCACAGAAACCTCCACATCCACCTAAGGGATATTTTTTGTTTTTATTTAAAGTACCTAAGTGGGTGAACTGGTCAGACTCTAATTGTGCCTGAAAGGCTGCAGCTGACACACACTGGAGACTTAATTATGTAGTGTGTGGCTCCATCTGTCAGCTGCAATATCTTTTGTTCCCAAGAATCAGGCTGCCATAGAAGATGACGTGACAGATTCAATTTACTTTCACAAGGATAAGAGTTATGTGGGCATTTGAATGATGCTGGAAATGAGAACTACATTTACACTCTTTGTGAAAAAATTGACATGCTATGTACAGCAGAGTTTGTCCAAAATATGAAGCTGAGATTGAATGGGTGGCAGTCAACACGAAGCTGAAAACCAGGAAGCAATTAATTAAAATATCATTAAAGGGAGGATAGACTTGCACAAAACTGCCTGAGTGAAGATGCACCCCTACACACAGAGAAAAATTCTGAAGAGTGCTTTTGTGTTAAATTCGTGTAAACAGCACTTGTGCTAAAATTCAAGCACTTTTACAGCAAATTTGCAAAATGCAAAGGTCATGAAATTCCATTTGGGAAGGAGAGAGGATAAAGTTTTCCCCTAGAATAGAAATATTTTACCTTTTTCAACCTATTTACCATAAATATTTTTCTAGGCTGATGCAGATTACTGTAAAATTCTTTAAACATGATGGCTGTAAGTGTCTCTTTCCTTCCTGCCCTTGTAGACAGCTCACAGATCACACAGTGAGGTACACATAATTTTTTCATAATTTTCCTTAATACACACATCTCTCATTTCAGTTTATGAAGCCCAAACAGACAACACGGGAAGAAGGAGAGCAACCAATGGCAACATAATGGCATGTTTACAAAGAGAAAATACAGAAGAGTGAAAAATATATTATAAGAGGTTTTGTTATTTGCTCTAAAATGAAGCCTTGTTAATTAGGAAATGCTTTTCACAACTGATTTAATTCGAAACTGGAGAGGACCCCCTTTCATTTGCTTATAGGCTGCAATATATTTCAACTGATGAACACCAACATTATTTTTAGCAAGCTATACATTCATCACAGAGCGATGCATCTGGCAGTCTAACCTGCCATTAAGTCAGTAGGCAATAAACAGTTTTGAAAAACTCTCTGTATTTGTCAGCTTTTGAATTCAATGGTTGCCCAATTACCCCTAAAATTGTTATAATCTTAGTTTTAGGTGAAAAGCTTTTATTGAAATTCTTCTAGTTATCTTCCATAAATGTTAGTCATAAACAACACCACTAAATCATAAAAGTATAACAGCTTGTGATTTATTTGGAAACAGACTTATATTCAGTTCTAAATGTTCTCTCATCCCAGCACCCAACAAGGACTGATAAATTGAATTAGCTTACTTAGTGTGAGTTTGCTGAGAGCTTGCTTGTAAACCTCCCCGGATTTTCTATTTTAGCATCCTGGCAGAAGTGTGAAAATTCAAAATCCAAACCAGATTTTCTGAAAATGGCACCAGTTTGTGAGGATCTTACAGAATCCTCTATGTGGACTCTCTTGAACATGCCTCTAACACTCACATTGGACTCTGTGCCTATGCAGGTTTTACTTCCCAAAGGCCAAAATAACTTGATGCCAAGTAAGCCATGATTTCTCTGTAACTGCATCCTATGTCAAGGCCACCTGTTCTGATCAAACTGAACCTCTTACCCTACTCTGTGTTTAGGTTTTCAGTGTGAGCTACAGCCATGAAACAAACAGGAGACACGAGCACAAGGGGTGGGCACAAGGGTAATGTTCTGGGCTGGTCACAGCTGCAGCTCAGAGCCAGGGTGAGTAAAACCGTGACCTTATGGACTCCACCAAGCATATGTGGATGCATTTTCCATACTAATTTGTACTTTGCAACTACTAAAATACATCCCTTTCTCTTCAACAATTATTTCACATCCACTCCCTGTTTGACAAACTATAACTGAGCAAGAACTAGTACTGGTTAATGAGAATTCACTAAACACTGATTGGAATATTGCTCTTATTTGCAGCCTAACTTCAGAGCTGCTGAAGGAATGAAGCAAATCTAACCCATAAAACCAGGGCACCAGTGCTGCTGGCTTAGAAAAGAATGGCTGAAGGGAGGATGCTGCTGGAGCAGCTGCAGAAATCTGCTCTCCAGTGGGCCTGGCAGGGAGCTGCCCAGAGGGCCAGGGCTCAGGGGGCTGCCTGTGGCCCAGGGCTGCTCCCAGCTCCCTCCTGGGAGCCTCTGAGCTGTGCTGGGGATGAGCCATTCCCTGCAGAGATCTGCCAGCTGACAGAGCCAGCCTGTGGAACTAACACCAGCCAGCTGGCTGCAACGCTGGGATGAAGGTGCTTTTATTTCATGCCCGTATTTATCTTCTCAAACACCTCCCCTTTGCATCCTTGCTAGCAGAACCCCCAAGGCAACCTCAGGGCTGGTGGAACAGAGCAGTGGGAAATGCTGGAGGATCCCAATGGGAAAAGTGGTAGATGCTCTACAGACAGTTTTGTTTAACAGCCACACAGGCACCTCAATACCTTTCACATGCAGACAATGTTTCTCGCCTCCCAAATGTGCAAATGAAGCAGAAAAAACCTCCAGACCTTTCAATGAAATCCCATCTAACTGACACCACAGGAGGTTTCTGACCAATGCAGAGAACTGAGATATGTTTCGCTTCAGTAAAATGGGTAAATAGTTTCTGCAGCACACCAGAAAAATGTAGAAGACATGCAAACTTTAAACCGCCATTTGGCATTAAATACTTGTAAAAGCCTTTTTTCCTTAGATTAATATCTCATGTTTATCTGCACTATACATTTTGGAGACATGGTGAAAATTGCTTATTTCTAATAAAATGTAGCAACAGTACCCTGAGGAAAAATTACTGTGTTATGAGATATTTTTCCCCTCTACCACAGCCAATTTAGTTTTCATTTAAAATTCAATAACTGCATCATACTCAGAATCTTCCATGACTGTCATAATGACTTTGAACAAAAAGTGTGCTGTAAACAAGGAAGATTAGAAAGACATTATTGAGGTAATTTCTCCCCAAGTTTCTCTCACACAGTCAGGGATGCAGAAAACGGATGCAACAGTTAGCGTGAATATGATTTAGAAATAAGTAGGAGAAAGTAAGCACTTTGTTCTGCAGATACTTTGGTAATAAAAGCATTACTGCTCCCATTTTATTTGAGACATATTTTACTGCTGGGTGGAAGGGAACACTGTTGTTTTCTCACTGAAACGTCGATGTAAGTGAAGAAGACAAACAGTATAATATTGTTAGGAAAATGCTGCCTACTTGCTGTAACATCTTCTTTCCTTGTGTCTCCATAAGGGGCTCTGACAGCAGTGCTGGGATGGATCTGCTGGGCAGAGGCTGCTGCTCCAGACTCTCCATCCTGCACCCTGTTGCTCTGTCAGCAGCATAATTTCAGGAGAAAAGGGAGAAAGAAAAGCCTTCCCCATTTCTCTTTGCCTGGTGAGTGGCTTGTGCACCCCCCCTTACCTTTTAATTACCTGCTCCTCCCTTCTTTCTCTGAGGCTGCACAACAAAAGTCACCTGAGTAGCTGCCTTCTCTCTGAAGAAGGACCAAATGCTCTTATTTAACAGAAGCATGCAAAGACAATTAAAAAAATTCTGGTCAGATTCTTTGCCTCTTGACTAATCTAATCAATGGATTTTAAAATGCTGATAGCAAATTTCTAGGGCTTGCCAGGTAATTAAACCAGAGGAGGTCTCTGTAGGCCAAACCCTGATCACATTTATACCAGACAGTCTTACTCGTGTTCTACAGACACAGGATCATGTTAACACCATTGACTTTCTCCCCTTTTCATCCATCAACATTTATATTCCAGGAACTGATAGGCCATTTGCGAACAGAGGTAGCTTTTTACACAGCTATGGCACAGATGTCTACAAAAAGTACAGGAATCTTTGGAAAAATGGACTATGAAGAGCAAACAGAACTTTCAAAAAGTAAAGCAAACTCCTGTAAGTGAGCAAGAAAGTACTGGTGTGTTCTCTGACACACACAGTCTCTCATTGCACAGGACTGTCCTCAAAAAATAATCTACTACACATATTTTCCACATCTCTGTGGTGGGATGGTCTCTATCGGTCACAAAGTATTGGTTCACTCTCTGTTCAGTGCACTGCTGGATCTGTTATTTGCTACAAACACTTGTCCCCAGCCCTCAGTTTTGAGGAAGGTAAGAAACAAAAGATGGATTCTGCTTCATCCTCATGCCATGCTTTTGTGCAAGAGGAAAACAATTGTGTGAGTACTTTCCTACAGCCTGGCCACGCCACGCTGATTCAACAGTTGGTATTATGAGATAAAAGGATGCTGTTCAGACTGATTAATCAAACCCCCTTATGCTTGCCAAAGCCTAATTATTCTTTGATCTACATTAATGACTTCAGAAAGCATAGCACACCTGGTGGGAGTTCTCAGTGGGGAGCATTTTAGACTAAAAGGAAAACTCCTCCCTGTGTCACAAAAACCTAATTTGCTTATATCAGTAGAATCAATTGCTTTATACAGAACTGTGTCTCCCACAGGTACTGTTGGTTGTGTCGAAAGATAACGTAGGCAGCTTTTACTTTTATTTTATCAAAATGCTATTGTTTGACAAATCGTGAACTCCAGCTCAGGGTGACTTGAAAAACCACAATATTATCACAAACCATGGCTATCTGCAGCTTTTTATTGAACAGCCTGGCTGTAACTCATGTGAGCACAGAGACCTTATCTCATGGTTTCTGCATTCTCTGGGAGATGAGTGAGTGGCTCATACCCCAATTTAAAACTCAGCAAGAGATTAATTTACAATCCAGATCCAGAAGCACTCACATGGATAAGGATGACACAGTATCACAAAAGAAATAAAATATAATTCTGAATAAAGCAATTCACCCAGCTCGACTTGATTTTAAAAAATCCCAACACTGAGACATCTAAAATGTTGAAAGCATAAGGTCTGTGCTTGTGCACTGGGAATTTACTGCATCAAATGATTCTTTATGATCATCAAACAGGGTCAACAGAAACACCTAAATAGGACAGAATTTTCTCTAGCAAATCTACCTAGAACTGCATCAATTTCTAACAGAAATTTTAAGATTGGCATGAGTGACACAAAAACAAAGAGGTGTATGTGAGCACCACAGACTCAATAATAGAACAAAGGCTGAAAGAACAGCATTTGCAACCAGAACAAGTTATGGTAAACTGATAATGCCCACAGGGGTCTTGTTTTGATCTCTTCCGTGGTGCTGAGGATAATCTTGGGAAGAAGATATCCTTTGCTTTACAAGGAATATATGCTCAAATCCCAAAGCCAGGAATACAATTTCCTGAGCATTTGTGGATGAGACCACACTGACAACCCTCTACATTTTGAGAAGCTGATACTCTTTACTGAAGAATTTAACAAAGGAAACAAAGAACAACTTTTTTATATCAGAAGGAAGCACATCAAAACAGGTGTTGTCTATGCAGAACTCAGAGGAAGCGAAGAAACCAACAATCTGGTGTTTCCCTGGGCATATGAATATTTGAGAGGCCTGGAATAAATTAGTGCTGGAGTTTTGCAACAAAATGACAGGCATGAGTTGTGTTTGCCAGATAATCTTGGAACATATCAGTTTCACAGCATCACAGGGAGAAGAGGAGCAAATCTGCGTGGCACCAACTGTCAGCCAAACCAGAGCACATCCCCCAAGGTCCCTGCACTTTATTTTAGGCCCTTTGAATTTTAACGCCCTGGGCACAACCTGTTCAAGGTACCCATGGGCCACACTCTGTGGCAGCACATGGCTGGGAGAAAACACAGCATCTGGAAGAGATGTTTGTCATAAACAAAATTTTCCATCCACAGTCATGAGGCATCTAAGTACCTACACACACCACATTGCATGGGACAATTGCAGTATTGAGACTCACCCTGCCAGCCCAATTCAGGGGACCAAGGCTTTAGCTGACATCCATCTAGCAACAGGACTTCACTTGTAAGAGCAGACATCCCTGCCTTGTTATGTTTGCTTTGCACTATCACTTTCTTCTCATCAAGAAACAAACTCAATTATACTTCTCTCTGCTCCAGGCATAAGTAATCAGCAGGCAACTCCCTCAGTAAGCCCAGCCATTTCAAACACCTCCTCACACACACAGATATCTCAAATAAGAAGTGTTACTTCTATACCCCTCAAGGGTTGAAGGCACAGTCATTAATCTTTCTTTCATCTCACAGAATGCTAATAAAACAATCACCTCCCTATCCCTGAATTGGGTAGGTCCTAATTAACATGCTAATTGGGCAGATCTTCCCTAATGACTCCCAAACCTCAGCAGTAATATGTTATTTAGATAGAAAAGAGTTATCTAAAAGATAGGTAGAATTAAAAAACTGGCAAGACAGAGCATAGTTTGGATAGGCAAAATACTGAAAAGGACCTTTCTGCTGTGAGAATTAAAATTCTCCACCTGTCTATGCTACAGATCACAGATCCAGCACCTTGCAAGGTTCAGAGCAAGAATTATTTTGAAGGTAATATACAGCTGTAATAAAGAATATTATTCATACAGAGAGAAAAACCATATGAGTAACAGTGACTTTAAAAATATATTATTAAATCTGTTCATTTTAATATCTAAATAAATATGGCTTTTATTATCTGACACATAAATGTACAAGTTGTTTTGCAAACCCAGCAATGCCAGCAGTTCTGGCACTTTGTATTCATGAGCAACTTCAAGGTGGATAGTTCAAGTCTTAATGGAATTAGTCCACTGGGGCTGGTATTGTGTTTATGCAGTTAGAGGCTCAATATAATCAAATTTCTCAAAGAGAGCATTTTCTCTCTTCAGAAAATAGGACTCAATAATAATTTAAATCCCACATTAAGCTAAAATGAAAATATTGGCAGATGCCATAAAAGTCATTGTTCTGAAGTTTTCTTTCATGCACAGCTTGCAGGTAAAAGCAGAGTTCTTCTAGCAAGAAATTAGGTTTGGATCTTATAAAAGAAAATCTTTGATGTGTATTTCTTGAAATATCCACTGCAGGAATCCCTTCAAACCTGGTCTTGCCCTGCTGCAGCTCCAGTGAACACCAAAGTGTTCTGAAAATCAGCATTTCTGTACATCCCACACACACAGCCAGGACAGCCTCACACCCCAGGCTTGTGTCAGGAAGGACAAACTCTGTTTGTCAGGACCCCACAGCAGCAGCTCACCCTGGTCCAGGCAACTGAGACAAACCTGAAGCTTGGCCCTAAACTGGAAAACCTCAGAGAAAAAGCATAATTTTTTTTCTTCCTTATGCTTTTGGAGCACCAAAAATAAGAAATACTGGCATTGGGACACCATGGTATTATTTTGTACAACTTTCTGGACTTTATCTGTTAAAAAAGCCATGAAAAGGAGTCAAAACATTTAACTGAGATATTTTGTTTTCTCATGCAGAACAGTTTTTCATTCAAGGATTTTTTTACAAACTGCCAAAACTAAAATGGAATGTTTTTTGTCCTGAGTTCTGCTATTCTTTCCAGTTTGGGTTTTTATGACCCTTGTTCATAAAAACAAGATTCTTTTCTCTCCCCCTTCCTCATTTTACAATGTCTACAAGTGAAAAATAATCTACCCAACTATTCATATGCTCTTCCTGCATATGAGATAGGGACAGGCAATGTAATTGTCATTACCCATGACTCTGACAGACTAAGAAAAAATGAGTACAGCTGAGCTTTTAAGAGTTCAGGCCCCGTTTTTCATCACTGCAGATCTCCTCTCACTTCTGAAGGCCCATTTGAAAAAGAATTTGCTGGTTTCATTTACTGGCAACTGCAGTACAAATAGTGGCTTTACAAGTGCTATCAAAAGTCCTGTTAGGGGGGTCAACACCCTGCTCCACTAAAGTCAACAAAGCACTGATTTAAGCAAAGCCCCTGAGCTCCTCTGGTACCACACTGCTGCTCTTGCTTTCACATGAGGCAGTTAATAACACACATTTAGATAAAATACAGAACAAGAGCCATCAGTCTGAACAGATAAGACAGTCTCAGTGATATAAAATACAGCCTAAAAGAAATCTACCCCTTTTTTATGTATGCAGTACTGAAGTGCACGGGGTCACAAAGACACATCACTTTTCATATCCATTGTTTTGAACAATATCGGGTGTTTTCTTCGGAGCTGTTGACAGAAAAAAACATTACAATGAAATCACAGCAGCGTGTCTGGGGCTCACCTGTGTTTCTTGTTGGTGTTGTTCCGTGGCATCGGGGGCTGGAGAGTCCTTGGGTCAAAACTGCTGCATTACAGAGCAGGCTTTCAATTCACAGCAAGGTCTTATGGAACATTCTCAGCTCTTGTGAGCACACAGAACGCTTTTACAGCACCATTACAAAGCACCTACTTACAGTGTCTTTATTCATCAACTGATAAGGGGCCTGCCAGTGATGGCAATGGTATTTAGGTCTCATCCCTGGATGAATTTGTAAAGCTGACTCATGCTCCACCCAGGCATCAGAAATCAGATATTTTGCCATGTGGCTGGATAGGAAAAGGGACAGCTTTGTACCTGTATTTATTTATCTATAAATACCTGTAACTGCATAGATACACTGTTCTTTCTGCTATAGACCCTCTTCAGAAGAGAACATGAATATTTCTGTGTACCACACCATGGCAAGGAACCACAGAAGCTGGGCTTGAGGAAAAGGCAGTCATGGAGAAAGGCTCTCAGACAGAGGCTTTAAAGTAATGTAGCCAAACAGCTTTAGGGTGAGGTATCTTACAGGGGGTGTTCTTCTGACAGAAACACATTTCCTTCAGCTGTATTCACATCTTCTGCACACTCACATCATGGTTCAGTGATATAATTTATCCATCTTAGACCAAACCTGCTGCAGCTGTTAGAGCACTGACCCACTATGAATTTGCTCTGCTGATTCAAATATTTTAGAGAAAGAGTTGAAAGGTTCAGTTTTCATTGTCGGGATCATGTACCAGGTATCCGAAACACTTTAACATTTTCTGAGATCCCATACCACCTTCAGCTACCAGAAAATAAACGTAAGCTCCTTATTTTACATTTAGAGGTGCAATTACATGTCCATGCTTGATCTGCTTCAAATCCATGTGGCTAGATGGTCCCATAAGAGCATGAATTTGGTATGAAGAACAGAGCATGACACCCTCAGCCTTTGCTGGAACAGTTCCAGGATGCATTGCCCCAGGGCAAAGCCTCTGGGCTGACCAGGGAGGTAGGGGAGTTCTCAAGGTGGCAGCAAAAGCCATTCTTTGAGATGTGGGGGCAAAGTCATGGTGAACAGATCTGACCTGAAACACAAAGCTGCAGCAGGCTTCGCTAAGGTTGGGCCAATTACACAAATACACTTTAGCTAATGTGGACTGTGAAGTATTTGAAAGGCTCTTTTTGAAAAGTACCCTTTTGCTCATGGCTTCAGATTTGCTTTTCCCCCTTTTGTCTTCTTTGGGTGTTTTTCAGAAACCAGCTTTAAAAGAAAGAGCTTTCAGCCACCTGGAAAGAACAAAACAAAGAGAGGAAACGTTTGATTTATAACCTTTTCTAAACAATAAAAAAAAACATGTAAAACATCCCCTGATGAGACCTGGGTCGTGATGCCACCCCTGCTCAACTGAAGGTGAAATGGTTCTAGGTGACCTCAAAGAGAGCTCGAGAGAGAAAAGGCTGTTGAGCCAGCTTGGTCTTTTTGAGATGACCTGTTTATTGAAGTTGCTGCGTAGAGCGTAATAGATCAGTGGGTTTTGAAAATTCACTAAAGGATGTGTGGGCTGAAAGCATTAAGGCTATGTAAATGGAAATTTTCTTTCTAAGGAGTGAAATATGCAGATTTTGCTCATTGCTTCCACATAAGCGAGTGACCAAATGAAGAGAAAACTGATCAAGAGAAATGTATGCATAATAAAAATGTGTACATGCTTCATCTAAAATTCATTGCCTCCAAAGCCTCACCATATAATTACTTAATCTTGAGCAGCTGCATGCACGATAAAATTTGCTTGCACTAGGTCTGAACAGAATTAATTTTTCCTGAGGATTGTAACATAACCAATACCCTCCAACTGTTCAGCAAGTGGCAACTGAAAACACCACTGAAGTAACTTGAATTAAAAAGAACCTACTCAAACCAGATTGATTCTGAGCTGACATTTGCTGGGTTTAATCATGTACTTCATTGTATAGCATCAAGAGCCTGAAGAAAAAACAGAGCTACTGCACACAAAAGTTCATTAATGAATCAGATCCGATCCCTGCATCGCTCTGCTCAACAGACATGAGAGGCTTTATGTCACAGCTGAAATATTTCATTCCTGCTGTGAGCTCAGGAAATTTGGGCCCCAGGCAGGAGATTTTAGACATTGTGCCTATTGCCATGTCTTAGTTTCCCTAGGTTCCCAGAACCTCTGCAGGTAGGTCAAAGGGCTGGGGTCTCAGGAAAGGTTTGGGGACATCGCGCCTCAGTGCGGAAGGAAAGGCAAAGCCTCAGTAATCTTTTTGGAACAGAATGTGAAAGGAACGATTCAGTCCACCCTGTCCTTTCAGTACAATCTCTCCTATGCTGACAGCAGGATTTGTTTCAACACATCTCATTCTTACAACATCTATTCCCATCAAACTCCCTTGAATAATGTTTATTACTGGGTCACCTGCCTTGAAATGGGAGCTGCAGACACTGATTGCTGTCCTGGAGCAGTGCTGTCCTTTAACCTGTGTCCTCTCCAGCCCTCCTGCAATGCTGCTGCTGTAAGGAATTCCCTGAGCACCAGTAAATTATTCTAAGACCCCTCTGCTTGCTGCCTGTACAAACCACAGAGCAGGTGACTGACTTGGTTACACTGCAGTTAAGAGAAGGTCTCCCACTGACTGGATCAGACACCAGGGAGGTGTACAAAAAATTCAAAGTCCTAGTCCTGTGAATTTAAAAGTTTAAACTTGTGAATTTAAAAATTTACTCCAGTAAGAGGAGCTGCTTGCCAGAGATTCAGCTCCCTTGGTGAACAAGGGGCTGAGGGATGTTCTGAATTTACTGTGGATAGCTCTTCCTTGCAGCACCAGGCTGCCCAGTTCAGTTATGAAATAAAAGAAGTTTTGCACTAATCACACCACCAAAAGCTGTCTTTCCCCTCCCCAAAACCCAACTGAGTTCAGAATGCTTGGGATGACAGCTGACGACAGCCATAGCCAGACAAGGAGGATCGTGGCCCATGTAGTTTCGTAATTAAGCTAGGTTTGCAAAGTTTTTATTTTGGAGAAAAAACCCCATCAGGATCTCTTATAATTGGAAATGAAACTAAATGAATGCCACTGCCTTTATTCTGGCAGCTGAATTCCAGTAATGCTTAGCAATTGCTGTGTTTGTAATGTAAATTTACTACTGTCGCTGCACTGAAATAGATTTCTTCTTTTTCCCTTCTCATCAAAGTAAAAAATTTGCTCCAGCTGCTGCTGATCAAGAACTTGGAGAACATTACCCAGACTATTAGTATTCAGCACACACTGCCAGGTGCACAAATAACTCAGTAGCATCTCTCTCAACCCAGTTAATTGAATCATGGCTTGATTAGGTTCAACAGACAATACAAAATATTTTCCAAGTTTGAAAAGTTTGACCTACCTTGGATGAGTAAAAAGTGACAAGGGACACCTCCACAAGAAAAATCAGCTTTGCCTGTCTCATCTGAATCCGTGTTCAGTTTTGTGAGCACTCTGGTTTTAATTTGCTTCCTTCTTCCTATTTCTGTTAGTACTGGAAGACAAATGAGCTACCAGCTACTACAAAAGGTCAAAAGACAGAGCAAGAGAAATCTTCGCATAACTAGATTTTATCAACCATTTCATGATTCTGCAGCACACAGATGGGATTTCTGCTCTGGTTGTGCTCTCACACAGGACTGCCACAGCTGCATTTGACAGAGGAGGAAGGGGTGCTGGGGAAGGTTTGAGCTGTGGTGCACCACGGGTCCATCCAGCTGGGTGTCCTGCCTCCCCCAGCAGCCATCAGAGAGCCCCACTCCTCCAGGCTGCAGTGCCTCAGTCTACAGAACACTGCTGTGCTTTAGAATGAGAAGCACAGGTACCCCCAAAGACAGGGAGAGTTGTTGGTTTGCCTGCTGAACTCAGCTGGAAAGGAAGTAACTGCAAGGGAAATGAGAGAATGTTATAGGTGAGATGACCTTTGCTGCTGTGCAGAAATGCCAGATTTTCTTAATGGAAACCCCCTTTTTTATAGGAACGGAGTCCTTGTGCTCCTAATTGTCCAAAGGGTTTGTGTATTTGCCAGAAGAACCACAGAAATCAGCTGGAACAGTGGCTGTGCCAGATAAACACACTTCTCCTGCTGTGCCTTCAGCTTGCTTTTCTCTTGCCTCAGCTGACATTTCCCTGTTTGCCATGCAGAGGTGACCCAGAGAATCCCTCCCAGTCCAAATCTGGGGATGTAGTCCCATCTCCAGCACAGCTGAAGCAACACTGAGCCAGTGAACGGAGAATTGCAGAATCCTTGTGATCTTAGCCAAATCTGGGGTGTTTGAGAAGCGTTGCCTGGAAAAGAGCAGAAGGTACCAGGGGACACAGCAGGGCTGCACTGTCAGCACCACAGCACTGACAATGTTCCAATTTCTTGGTGACCTGGCACATAACAACTGGGATGGAAGCACCTGGAGGCCCTTGTGAAGGTTGGCTTTGGGCCAATACGTGCATTTACTGCCTGGTTTTATGTTCAGGTTTGACCCTTCAGCCCTGTCATCACTGAGTATTTCCCCACCTATCACCCTCCTGCCCCTTTTCTGGATTGCAACCAGACAAGATTCACAGTGGCTGGAAATCACCACACACCTCCACTAAAACTTACAGGGCTCTGCACTACCAGTCTCTCATTCAGAAATGTGCAGAGATTTTATTATTTTGTAAAATATTAGGCATTACATGGCAGGGATGAATTTGACTAATTCTGACAGAGTTGGAGTTCCATTTATTAGCATCTGCATAATATTTTCAATTTCCTTGTTCACTGAAAATTGATGTTTCCTAAATATTCACCAAGGGTACTTTTATAATAGACATCAGCCTCAAATAATTGTCAATCCACTCAAACTCTATTTAATAAGCTCTGGAGTAGAGCTTTCTCTTCCAAATCAGGTTCTGTTTTGGGCAAACTTCAGTAAAGAACAGGCCAGCTCTTAGCATCTAGCTTTGTTGTGTTAACTGCCATGTGGAAAAAGAAAAGGCCCATCCCCTAAAAAAACAAAATACAAATCAAGAATTAAGAGCTTTCAGCTGCATTCAGTTGTCAAACAGGCTCTGGAGTATTAACAGATGGAAACAGTACATATTTTGGTGTGATAAAAACAGAGAGAGAAGAGTGAGGATGCAGAGTTAAGCATCAGATTCTGAATTAAATCCTGATTTTATGTCCTTGGCAGAGGTGTGATTTATTACAGCATGTCTCTCACCTGCACAGATAAAGTTCAGGGTCTGTCAGCATTTTCCAGCCTGTTTTGCAGAGGGGGAAGGAGGGCTGGGCTGTAACGCAGCTGTAACCATCCTTTCCAGTCACTGGTTTGGCACACAAGGTCTCCTCTAGGAACACTGGTGTTTGTTCTGCTAATTATTCTTCCAACTGGTTTGACTTTTTTATTTTAAAGCAGAGTTTGGAAGGGAAAGTATGTGCAGGTCAAGTTTTCCACAATTTCAGATAATTTCTTATGGCTTGAGGTATTTTGGCTTCTAGAAATAAGCACAGAACCTGGATGAGATGCCAAATATTGAAAATTGAGAATATGCCCCTTCAGGTAATTGATTCTAACCCTTCCCAGGAAAGATCTTTAGGTTGCAGGCTACAAGGTAAGGACAAATTTGGATTCCTTCAGATCCCAAAGATGTCAGTGTGTACCAGTTTGGTTCGGATCACTGCTGACTCAAAGTCAGACATCTCTGCAAACAGCACACTTGTTTTCACAGTTTTTCAGGCAGGCTGGTAGCAAGGCAGTAAATAAATATAACGCTTCTATCAGCAACAGTACTCCTGCAAATTTTCAAAATGAATATGGTAATTGGAAATTGTTAAAAATTGATAAACACATGTGAGTGAAAAGGAACTGCTGTGAGGCAATTTAAACAGAGAAACCACGGAACAAAGAAAAAGCAGCAATAGAAATTTTTTTGGGACATAAGCAAGTTTTTTTCTTAAAAAATGTATGCACACACAAAACCAGAAGATATGGGAGGAAGAAAGTGGGAAAATATTTGCACCAAGGGACGTGTAGGATTCATCCAGCCATCTTTCTGGAATCAGAAGGTTAGGGATGAGTAATAATTTAGCACTAGCAGGGAACTGGTTTTGATTCCATCAGTTATGCTCATGCTGAACTTGGAAGAAGTTTTGATGGAAGACTTTAGCTTGAATTATCAGGAACCTCAGAATAAGAGGTCTGATCCTGCCACATCTGTGACTTTGCTTGAGAGCTGTCCATTTCTGTACATCCAGATTAAGGAGCTGCTCTGCAGAGAGTCCTTATTTATGACAGCTTGCCCTCACAATCAGAATTTGCAGCCAAAAAGCTGGCATGTCAAACTCTAGGGTATCTAAAGATAATAATATATAATTGTTAGAGTAATGAATAAAAATTTTTAACACATGAGATTAAATTAGGTATAAGGATTTAAAGAAAACTGCTGACTGCAGTGCATAGAGATCTTATAAAGAAAAGTCTGTCCTAATTGTGAATTCAGAATATTGGTGAGAACTAAGCTTATGTCACAAATTTGGCATGTACAGACAAAAGAAAGAAAGAGAGGACATAGCTAAAGGGAAAACTGAACCATCTGCAGTTATAAAAGTCAGGCCAGAGTCTGATTTTCCCTGAGAACCAAATACTTCTGGCAAGGTAGTTGGGCCACCTGGGAAGAGACTTGAAATAGTCTGAACCCTCCACAAATGATGTTGTGCACCATGAAACCCTGGAGGGTCCTTCTCTAGACACTGATGTGGTGTGGGGAGATCCATTTCACCATGATTCTCCGTAGAGGACAGTGGTCTAAGGACCCCAGACTGTAAGCAGATGGATATTAATTTCTTCTTAAAAGTTGGAGGTTTACAAACACTTTGCAACCCTTCTGGGTAGGTGTCATTTTTCGTCTTCTTTGACTGTCATGAGGTCCCACAATATTTACAGCAGCTCTGCAATATCTCAGTTCACTTATCCAAGATGCAGCAAGTTTCTCCATCTGTCACACTTTATGTATCCAGAAGGAGGCTCCTGAAGAAAAGACACTCTTGAATTTCTCTGCTCAGAACCACCCTGACTTAAATACCAAACACACCCTTCAGAAACGGCACAAAACCGCTTGTTTGCACTTGTAAGGATATATTTATGCCAGAAATTACTTTGGACTCTGATTCCATATGTGATTGTGTTCATCCTTTAACAACATTTTCAGACTTTTAATTGAATGTGTTTAATCCATTTAGAAGAGAGTTTTATTCAGAAAATGCACTCTTCTTCCAAAATAGGAAAAAACAACTCACAGAGCCAATTAGGAGCCAATTATGGCTCAACATTCAAACTTTTCATCTTATTCTACACTTTCTTGAGAATAAATCTTGGTTCACCTCTTTCTCCTTCCCTTACAGCCATCCCTTACCCAAGGCCATTTGAGAGAGATAATTCAATGAGGGGTGAGATAACACTTGCCTGAATAAAGACAGTGTTTGAGCCTGCTGCAGATGCACATGGAGAGCTTTCATCCCACCCCCTCTCCTGTGCTGCCACAGCTCTTCCATCAGATGCTGTCACTTCGCTAAGGCACACGAAGCTGGAGCCATCTGCTTGCTTCAATTAATTATAACTTGCTCCTGAGATTTCTGCTGGGACTCTCCTTTTGCAGGCGTGCTGAAATGAGAGCTGCAAGCATCAGGGGAATTGACCACGCTGTCCCATCCTTTAAACGAGAATAAAAAGAGATGCCCTTCCTAAATAAGAAAAATATATCATTTCAGCTCCCTCAGAAGTGGCTGGAGATGTCTTTCTCTGCAAATGACTTCACCACTTGCACAAATAAGGCTGGGAAAGGCCGCAGTGTCAAGAATAGTTGAATTTTCAGCTACCTGCTCTTTAATAAATAATGACAGGCTGCACTTGGAGTTCAGCAAAGAAACTCCATTGCCTTTCTCCTGCCAGGACATCTAATGCATAATTACAGGATTGGACACAAAGTTTCCTGACACAGCAACGTTAGTGCAGTCATGCACTTGAAAAGACGACCCAGTGAAATTCAGGGTCGACAGCTGATAGGTATTAAACTGCTCAGGTGTTATGCACTTTGGTTTTGAGTTGCTCCATTTGCCTGCTTACTGGAGATCTGTTATGGGGAAACTGGCCGTGAACACAGCGACTTTGGGGGCTCATCGTAAAAGAGAAATGTTCATAACTCTGATAGGGAGAATTTTCTAAATTCCTAAGTTGAACAATAGTAATATAATTTGCCAATACTGAAGCAAAACTTCTGGCTTACAGCCTAAGAAATACCATCTTATCTCTTATTTGTCCTCTCCTACCAAATATACTTGGTTAAGGAAGGTCATGAAGCAAAAAACCCCCTCACCCTTACATGAATGCTCATGTAAGCATAGGATGTCAGAGTTTCTATCACAAAAATATTGAGTCATCTGCCTATTTATTTCCAAATCATTGAGGTAAAATTTCCATCGCCTTCTACTTCATCTGAACTGCTCTGTGATCAGATCCTGGAGTATCGTTACCTCGTCACCAGCCTTAAGACCTGCTCCGAGCACAGCTTGACATTTCAGCATAAAGAACCAACCAGAATTTTGCTGGATTATTCCCAAATTCACTAAAACCTTCTTTTCATCAGCTGCAATGTGAGGCTAAACAGTAAAGAGGAGGCTAAATCTAACTGCTTCTGTGCTGCTTAGAGTCAGCCAGCCAACAGCTCCTTAGTGTTCCTAACAGATTCACCCTTCCTTCTCAGGAGAATTCAATGCACTTGTTTATCTTAGACTAACATCTGCTGTCTCATCCCAAACACAAAGAGAAATCTAAAAGGCAAATCGAGTTTGCGAAGTGTTTCAGATTTGTGTCTCTCCCCAGCTTCCAGTCCCTGCCACAGAAGAAATGAGTTACAATGCCCTGTGCTCAAAGGGAGCACTGGGGTTGCAAGGTGAACTGAGAGCAGCTTCATTAGCAGCTCTGCTGCTGGCAGGAAAAGCCCCAGTGTCTCTCTCAGTTTAGTCTGCATGGGATAAGAAACCAGAATGGAAATCAGTGTAATCTGCTTCTTTCACACTGCCTTTGAGAGAGCCACAGCATCCTCCACCAGCAAAACCCGGGAACTCTGAAATGCAGAGTTAGGAAATTCAGAAACTTCTGAGGAGAACTGACACAGTTTATTCTTTTCTGCCTTTTGTTCAAAATATATACAGGCATCTGAAGTCTAAAGGGTCATAAAAGTCTCTGAACAAGTGCCACTTTAGGAGATCAACTGCAAATAAAGGAACATACATCCAGCTGTTAAAATGATGCAGCCCATAAATGCCAAGAAAGAGTGAGTGTTTATAAGAGCTGTACATCTGCTGCTTCTCCCTCTCCTTCCTGTCCTTTCTGGATGCCCTTCAGAGGGTTCCTTCTTGTAAAAAAAGGAAAGGGGGAAGGGGGGAAAAGATGTGAATGAAGAGCTTTAAATCAGAAATACAGGTTGTGAACTCCTTTTTGATAGAGAACTGTGAGTCTGATAGTTCACTAGCCTGAAACCTGATTTCTCTCTCCCACTCCCAGCACAAAATGAAGGAGATGGCAGGTTGCAGCGTTAGCACATTAAAGTCCCTTCTTAATCTATTCTTGCCAAGCAGCTGATTTTGGGTGAACTTGCTGACAGCTCTGTAAACCTTTCTAGACTAATCTCTGCCAGTGACTGACATTCACAAGGGTTAGATGGTCAGATTACAACCTTGGGCTGGAACTCCTTCACAGATTCTCAAATTCAATAATCTACTGAGAACAATTTAATTAGAGAATCATCTTCACTCAGTTTAACAAGAATGTTCATCACACTAAGTTCTAGAATTCACTTTTCTTCAATAAATCAGGGAATTTATTCTCCCTGTCACACATCATCTACTTGTTATTTGCTTGGCTTAAATATTTCAGCAAGAGCTTTAAGAGCACTTGTTAATAAAAAATTTAGGTGGTGAATAAATATGCCAGTTTCTTATTTCTTAAGCCCCACTGATGCCAGGGACCAGATATTAAAGGCAACACTTCTACTGAGTTCTCACCACCAGAATTATACATTCACATTGTGGTTGGAGGGCTTAGAACTGGATTGAATGAGTTCAGTGCTCTTAGCACATCATCCCTTTAAACATCTGTAAATGAATAAAGCATATTTGATGAAAATCTGTCATGCACTAGTCATCTGCATTAGCAGGTTTTAGAATTTTAATGAGAATTATGTTAGGCTTTAATAATAATAATGAGCCCAACCTTGCCCACATGGAACATAGGGGGATGTTTTTTGCACACAGATTAAGGAGTTTTAAATGTATGAACTAGACAGCAGAGCTTGTGCCAGGGATGGTGAAGAAAAACATCCATGGTCTAGAAATTATTCACAGGATACAAAGAACATAAGGATCAAGGAAGGAGAATTAATAAAAATATGTACAAGGAAATTAATGTTCACTGGATTTATTCATATTCCTATTGAAAAAAGAAGAAGTAGTAATCTTTTTTCAGGGAGACCAGCCCTCATTAAAGTCCCATATACCTAAAGCTGGGTACACCTGAAAATATCATTGGTGCCGAGTTCAGCCGAAGTAGAAATGTAAGAATTACTTTTTGGGAAAAGGCAACTCTGTGGTGGCCAAGGAATTACCCTTGCCTTAGAATTGGACCTGTTGATTCTCTTCCCAGTCTCTTTGGATTTATTTCCTGATAACTGTGGGTCCCAGAAAAATACCCCCCATTAGTAGTAACGGCTTAATGAGTCAGATTCTGGGAAAAAAATTAAACCAGACGCCCAGGAGATTTTATGAAGAGCATAAGGTGAATATTAGTGACTTGTCACCTCTTTACCCAATCACAAACTATCCATTGGCTCGAGCAGTGGGTCAAAACAGAACCACAAACATCTCTGAAGTCAGTTAAACAGTGGGATGCTTTTCATGTTCTCCTTCCCTCTGGGATCACTCAGAAAGACAAACAGCAGAAAGCAATCCTTTGATGGAGCTACACAGGCTGCAAGAGCTTTGCCCAGCACGTGCCTTTGCAGAGTACGTCAGCCACCCTCTGAATTCGTGCTTCCACGTGTGGAAAACAGCATTGAAAGGTTTGCTTCACTACAGAGCAGACAATGAACTGTAATTTAAGAACCTGTCTGGCTAAACAAGACTTGCTAGAAATGAAAAATGACATTCCTGATACAAGGTAATTACTGTAGTTCCAGCCATCCAGTCGGGAGCAAGGTATAAGGGAATGCTTCCTGCATTTCATTTCCTACGAAATCACAGGCATTAATTAACTTGATTTTTCAAAAAGTGCTGCCTTTGACATTTGAACACATGCAGATTTTACAGAGGTTTGTGACCATCTGTTTCTTGAAAATATACTCTGATTTCTGTGACCTGACTGAATGGCCATGCAGTGCAGCATTTAACTGCTGAGAAATAGAACAATTTTTTTTCTTCCTTCATCCCAGATATTTAGCAGCTGTATTAACAGAACAAACCCTGGTTCAGATAAGTGTGCTGACTTTTCAGCAGCAGTAACAATTTCTGTGGACATTAGCCGGGGGAAGTAAATAAGGAGCAGATTAAGAGCTCGTGACCATGCTGGTTTTCTGATTAGAAAGTAGGGGAGGTGAGTTAAATTATCAGATTTATGTGAATCTTTGTTTGAATAATGAAGCACCAGGAAAATTGTGAGGCAATGCAAGATTGGCAAACCATGGATATTTTTCTCTCCTCAAATTCTAACATTTTCCAAAACAAAAGCCTCTCCTAGAATGACAGCGAGGCTGGTAAGTCTGGCTGAGGGTTCTGCTCTTCCCAGAACCTGGAAGGCAACATCTTTCTAAGAGACTTGTGTTCTGTGAAATGAAAAAATAAAGTCTGCTATCTCAGTTCGTGTCCCATCCCAAGCCAAGTTTTCATCTAATTATCATTACAGAAAAGCAGCTTGGTCCTCCCTCTAAGGTCAGGGCAGTAACTTTGCCACATCCCCATGGGCAACACATGCCATCCACTTCTGAATGTGAGCACAGCTCCACTCACAGACTGGCACATCCCCCTCACATCAGCTGCTGCACCTCTGCTTAGAATTTTCTGCTTTCTGTAAGTAGGAACATGCCTTCATCCATCCTGCCCTGAGCATCCCTGGATGAGATGGTAAATTTAAAATCTCTGCTGTGGTAGCCTTAATTCATCACTGGCACGAGGCCTCCAGAGATGCACTGTGAGCTGATCCAGTGCCACAGCTGCTGACAGATGTCAGAGTCAGCAGCCAGGTACTCACACCCTGAAGGTCCTCACTGCACATAATTGAGTATTCCCCTGTCTCTCATTAGTGTTCCTCACAATTCTCATTTTTGATCTTTCCACCATACTTACAAGTGCCTGGCTGTTAATAAGCACTGTCACTCCAGTTATTATGTTTCAGATAAACACATTGCAGTAATTAATAGAGAGTAACAATTTGATTTTAAAGATATTGACTATGCCCCAGTATGAAAAATGACTTGACTGTCACTGCAAGCTCAGCTAGTCCTCCATTAGATTAAACGTGCAGTTCGTGTGGGGAATCATACAGAAATCCCTCATCAGTAAAATTATATTCATTAACCTGCAGTTTAGAAATGAAGCTGGTAAACCAACTTTATCTGCTCTCTGTGGGGTGAAGAGACTTTTGATAACAGCTTTTTAATTAGATGAGGTTCCTTAGCATCAGCATGCAGATAAGTGGAATTGCATGAATTACCTATACTTTGTAGAAGTAGTCCTTCTGATTTGGAATACAACAACAACAAAAAGATTTTAACATCTGAAGTACTGGGGACACGACTGCTTGTGAGTAATAGCATCTGTATAAATTATTGCAGGAGCAGCTGCAGCAGAGATGAATGCCTGTAAAAATGAGCCTACTAGAAGAAGTCTCTTCACATCAAAACCCAGAAAAATCCAGTGCCAAGTGAATATTAAAACTTCCAGCCAGTTCCCACTCGGATAAGAGCTGCCTCACACTCACTTTTGCTTGTGGGACCTTGATTATAAAACATTTATCACATTTTCATCCCTTGTTAAATGATTTCTTCCAGAGGAGTTCTTTATTGGCAAGCATATCTAGTGATTCCATATGCCAAGCAGGCAGGAAAAACTGCAGGAGAATGGAAAGGCTGAATATTTCATTCAGTCCCTGGTTGCACAGGTTTATGCTTCTGGGGCACACAGCAGAAGATACAAGGTTTAAATAAAGCTATTTCCAAGAAAATGGTTGCTGAGTTTCCCCCTTTGAACCAGCAACTCACAGAACTTCTCAGGTGGGAAGGAACCCAGAGCAAAGCTTAGTGATTCCCACAGGAGCACTGAAACTGGACTCCTGAGAAAACTGTTCCTCGCATCAAGTTTTATTTACACTCGAGGCTCAAGGCTTTCTCAGATGCCCCACATTCTCTCTTTGCTACTTTCTCTGTAGAGACAGGAGGAAAAAACAAGATATTGGCCAAGAAGATGCCTGCAAAGTCATCCATGGGAGTAGGAAAGGATCCTGCTCTTTGCCTCCAAGTTTTGACAGAAGATTGCTTTCCATGCTGGCTTTGAGCCTCCTGTTTGCCCAGGATGCTGCACAGGAAAATACCTGAGCTGTATTTGAGCTATACCCAGCCCTATGGGAGAAGCTGAAAGGTGGGATAGCTTGGGTCTGATCCTCATCTTGCTATTCCAGAGTTACACCATGCAGACCTGCTGCAGGAAAAAAATCGAGTGTGCCAAATTCCCAGGAGCTCTCTGTGTCCTCTCAGCAGGCACCCAGGACCAGGAGCTCTCTCCTGGCCTTGCAGCCCTTCCTCCTGCTGAGGATCAGATCCATTAACACGCTTCCTCCAAAGGATTCCTCCTCACTCAGAGCAGAGCTTTGCTCCCTCCTGAGGCAGGGAAAGCCTCCTGCCACACGGCTCTCCACTGAGGCTGTTCCTGTTACCATTAATTTCTTCTGAAAATCCTGTAATACTCCCCTGTCTGCTCGACACTGAATTTTGTGGGGAAAGGTCTTGCCCACGTTTGAAATGATTGTGGGCAGAGAGGAGGCGAGCAGAGGAGCACACACACACCTTGCTGAACAAAGACAGTTAGTTTACATACCACACAGCACCACTGTAATTTAAATTATGTCAAATGTAGCTCTTAGGAACTCTCTGCTCCAAGAAATAAACTTCCAGACAGTTTTAATACCATTCAGTTGTCAAACAAAGTGGTAATTTACATAATAGCGTACTACTGTGTCTGAAAGTCCCAACTCTTCCATAAGGCTCCTTGGCATAACACTTCTGCCTCCAGGAATATTTACATTATTTTATCCAGCACAATGCAGCTCTGTGGGTCCCAGTGGAGTGAGCTGTACCAAATGCATTTTCCTTGAGAATATGGAAGCCTTTTGTGCTTTTTTGACAGAAGAAACTCGATCACCTGGTCTCAGAAGATTTGCAGAAGCTCACTCTTGGCTCCAGCACACACCAAAGCTCCTGCCCGCCAGCTCAGTTATGGAAATGGCTCTCATGCATTCTCCAGCTTCTCAGCAAAGGAGAGGTAATGAGCAGAGATGGGAGTAATTAAATCCCAAATTTGATTCCTATTTCACACACTAATTCTACTTTGTAATCCACATCCCCTTGTGCCTCCAAATGCACCATGGCTGAAGAGGTTTTTGTTCAAGCAGTCAATAGGGCGGCGACAGCACTGACCACGTCTGGTCCCAGCTGGTAGGGGACACACCCCAAACAGCTGGCTTTAATTACAGCATCGAGTAATCTGATTAACATCTGCATTCTAAACACCTATAAGCTCTTTTCAGGCTTTTTTCTCCTGCAGCATAACGTGAAGAAAAATAATTTAAAAAGAAAAAGAGTGCCTGGAAGAGAGCTGAAATCCACCCGGTTTTGGGAAGCAGGGATTGCACCCACGCTGTTCCTGCTGGTTCAAGGGCAATGTGAGCCCAGGAGCCTGGTGCACACACTGTGGGAGAACCTCTGCTGTCCTGAATGAGGATGACTGACAGATGATGTAAAACCTGAGGGACTCAGGGGCAAGAGGAGATTGTTGGACCTGCAGTGACCTTCTGAAGGTCACACATTCTGTTTGCACAAATCTCAAGGGTCTTGTCACCCCAGTCCATTTTGAGACTCCAAAGAATTGTGTTTGTTATTCGAAATGATATTACTTCATTTCAAGTGAAATTTTGCACCATGATATTTGGTATATGAACCCATTTTTTCCACTCAAAAGCAACTAAGTTCCTAAGAGCAAAGCCAATTTGAGAGATGCCTATCTTGGTTGTCTGGAGTTTTACAACAGAATCTTCTATTTTAGCAGGTGTATGACCTCCAAACTGCTCTGGACAGCGCAATTTCCAGGAACCTCAACTAACCTGAGTTTCAAGGGCAGGCTGCTGCATTTGCCACTTCTGCAATGCATTATGCCAGGAAAAATACAGTGATCCTAATCACAGCTTTACTTCACAGAGAGCAGAACAAGGGGATATAAACCAAAATGCTTTGTCATGCAGAATGGATTTTGAATATATACACTGAATAGCATAACTATGCCAATAACATCAGTGACTGATCTTAAGGTCAAAAAATAAAATATCCTTCTCACAGGTGTAGGACACCACCCTTATATGGTAGAGCAACTTTACAAAATACTGTCAAGTTCATAGTGTTTCAGCCACTTTTTTGTTCTCTTGGCTGCAAGTTCTGAATTGTGGGATCATCCAGCCAGTCACAGAGCTTCCCTTTTCACTTGAGCATTACATTAGGACGACTCCCTCCCAATTCCCCCCCAAAAGCTACATTTCAGCTTGTGAAAAATCATCTAGAACTCTTCTCCAATGGTGTGTGCACATGGTTGGCCAAGAACAGCTCCACTGTAGGATTACAGCTCAGCTATCTCAGTGTTTACTTTGATGAAAATCTAATCCTTGTTCTTGCCTCAGCAGGGCTGTCTTGGCTCAGTCTCTCTGCTCTGATAACCTTGCTCAGCACACAAGTAGCTGCAGCTCACAACTTTCCAATGTGTGTGTGTGTTGTTTTGTTAGGTTTATGCTGAGCATTTTAAAAAGTGCTGCAGTCATTAATGAACAGAATTTCAATTTACTACCATCTAGCCATGTAAATGTGGGGGCTTTTAATTCTCTGCTGTTAAAACCCTTAGTCCTGATGTTTCATTTGGCTTCCAGGTATATGACTACTGGTCTTGCATATAGAATATTATTTTACAGTATTGCATCTTGCTCAAGTCAGTCTTCAGTTAAAGAAGCTGAAGCTAAAGTCCTCAGTCTGAAGTTAAATGAAGCCATCTTTTAATTTTCTTCACTGTGTAGGCATATAACCAACTTCAGGAAAAAGACATCTTAAAATGCCCAAAGGTTTTCAAAACCAGGATAAATAAAGCCAAGAAGACAAAAGAAAAGACACCTGTTACAAGACTCAAACAACCCTAAACATTAGGAATACTAAAATATTTCAGCCCTGTCCCTTCAATTCATCCATTACTGTCAGAACAGTGCTCTAAATGGTACAAATATTTATTTCCTATTCTGATAATTCTAGCAGACTTCATTGCATTTAGCACTGAGGAGACACAGACTAAGAGATCCCTTGAAAGCGAATTGAGCTTCTGTCTCCAGGTGCTAAATCTCTCCCATATCCCAGCATGGATTTTCCATGCAAATAGGCAGCAAGAATCCACACCTAAGCAAATCATCTCACTTTGGGTGAAGTTCTCTCTTTGCCAGGGGAGCAGGAGTATTTATTTTAGTACAACACAACTTCTTTCCTTCTTTCTGCTCTACTTTCCTCAGAAAGGTGGGAGGTCACAGTGGCACTCAGACTCCAGTTTCCTGGATAAGCTTTTGCATATGGAAAACAGGGATTTAGAGCTCACAGTCTTAGTACCTCAGAATGTCAGTGTCAGAATACCCTGTAGGAAAAAGCCTCTAACTTAATTTCAAGTTTTTTAGCACTTTCTTACATATCCACACTATATACTGCAGTAATGTTCTTTTTTTCTTCTTTTTTTTTTTTTGTCTCTTAGAGTTTGTGAAGATGGCAAAGGTGAAACTGATGCAATTATCAAATAAAAATTGTGGTTTAGATATTTTGCAAGGTCACCTAAACCTTGGAATAGCTGATGCTTTGGTAGAGACAGAAACAGATGAATCAACACGCAGCCATTTTTCAGAGTGTTCAGCTATGAATTGGTGATTAACCTTTGGAGCATATCATGAGGGAAAGAGGCTGATTCTCCCTCTCATTGCCTTCAAATCAAAGCTGCTCATCTCCTATAGCCCAGACCAAGCTACCATGCTCAGCACAGGACTATCTGTCTGAAATTCTTCATCCCATTCTTTGTAGCAGAAGAGACCACATAAGCATATAATCTTTTCCAGCTGAAACTCTGCCAACCAGGGAATATAATTTCCAGTGCCCACAAGCCGCTATTTTAGTGTCCAGCTCACAACCTCATTTAATCTTTCTTTAATACTGTGTGGAGAAATTGCAGTGTGTTGGTATTGCCACCTTCTAAGCTCCTAGAAACAGTGCACTTCTCCTGAGTTCTGAAATTTCCTCATGCTTCTTGTCAAATTAGATAGGTATCAAGTCCTCCTAAGTGGGAATCCTTCAATGGGTAATCCAAGAGGACCAGCACTGAGCAGGCATGGAACAGAATAGTGGGAGCAACATTTAACATTGGCAGAAAGCACTACCCGTGCCCTGTAAGTGGAGAGAGAACACTATTCCTGAGTGATAAATGGATCATATTCCTTATTGGCATTTTTTGATTTTTGATCTACTTGGTCTTCATGGAACTACAACAGAGACTTGAGATTTGTAATGAAGTGTGAGGACTGGCCCTTTGTACAGTGAATTTTATAAGAGGGGAAAAGTGAATTTTATAAGAGGGAATTTTGATGTTAAAATAATTCTCCAGAGTTGATGAAAATGACATATTTTCACCACAGTCTCAATTAAGATTGTTCACGCTTTCTGAAAAAAAGATTAAACCTGCTGAATTCTTTATTAGATGGCTAACCACAGTGTATGTGGTCATGTGAGTCTGTCCAGAGATGCACTGGCATGCTGCTCTAGGCAGTGCTATTGCTTATTTTGGGAAAAAAAAATACAGCAAATACCCCTGGCATACCTTCTATAACAAACTCAGTCTTCTGGGACAGAAGTCAGTGAAGGATTTGCTTTGTACTTGACCTCAAAGAAGGACATTTGACTTTTGAGTAACCATACTAGAAAACCAGGTTAAAAGAAGAACTTTAATGAGAACCAGATGCTGTATCTGAACTGAATTTTCATGAGTCCATGAATTACAGAAACCCCAGGGGCAGAGGTGGTATCAAATTTATAATTCAATTTCAGTTGCTATTTCAAAGTCCTATTCCAGCATACAGAGATCCAGGGGGAATCTGAACAACTTTTGTGAGGAGTTCTTTTTGTTACATTTGAATACCAAATAATTCACTGATTTTCTTCACACCTCAGATAAGAAACCTCTAGGTCTGATCCTTCCTCAGCTATCACAGCAGGTAGTCCCATATCCAAACACCCTTAATCTGGGTAGATGTCATGTTTCACCAATGTACACACGGTTTAAGAATTTGCAGGGTAGCTGAAAAACAGCTTGTCTTTGAAATCATGCTTAGCCTTGCTTGAAACTTCTCCCAGCTTTGCTGGATGCTTTAAAAAATACAGTCAGCCTACAAAATATTAAATAAAGTCAGGCACTAAACAGCATTTTCATGCCTTTAGTACAAAATTTAAAAAAAACCATTGCACTCCCATTATTTTAAAGATGCTGTTGGTAACTGCAGCAGGTGGAAAAGGCTTTTTCTGCCTGTAAAATTTGTGCTATGTAATTTTGCTTCACTTAAACAAGAGAGTGTGTGCACACAGAAACAAAATGTAAAATTCTGAGCTTATTTATCTTTCCTCTTGCTTGGTGAACTGATACTGAAAGGGGCTGTTTGCAGGGACCCCTTCTATTCAAAAGCCAGGCAGGTATTGGAAGAAAGCAGGAGCCTGTCTGGCAGCTCCATTTTGCTGCTGCTCTGCCTCAGGTGCTGCTGGTTGAGGAGCAAAGGCAGCAGTGTGGAGCAGATGGCCTGACCTGCTCCCATACACTCATGGAACACACAGTGCTGTGCATCTGCACAAATCACTTCCAATCTCAGGCCTCTCAAGATCAGATCTGTCTCCTAAATTATTTATTTCTCACATCAAGCTTAATAATAACATAGGGAAGGATTTGGTTTTGTGGTGAAGAGGGGTTTAACAAAGTTAGCAGTGTACCTACAAGCTTTGCTGGGGCTCTTCAGCACAGAGGTGAACGTTCTGCTGCTCTGTTAATGGTTATGGGCAGTTTGTCATCAGGCATTAACCAGCTGTCATGAATAAAATCCCTGCAATCTACCAATTTCTAGACATATAATCTGGGCTATGGACAAAAGTACTACTTTCTGGACCAGGTGGTAGGAGCACAAGATGTTGCAGTTTACTTTGGTTTTGTTTTGATGAGAAACTGGCATTCTTGTTGTTTGGATCAACCCTAATGAAACATCTGCTAGATTTTAATTAAAATAAAATGGAATGCAGTTTCCTGAACAGGTGGAAGCAGAAGATGATATACCATAGAGCTGAAATCCCTCCATGTGTTCAGAGACTTTGCAGAGTCCCAGCTATCGTATCCATAAACCAGCGATGGAGTGTGTCAAGAACATTTTGATTGTGCACACGAGTCTGGTTTAAAAGGCATCTACTTAGTCAGGGAACAGCAGAAAGATAATATTCAAGCAGCCCTACATTAAACCCAGGTAATGACTGGTGTAATGGTTTCTTGCTTCTGATGTACTACATGGTGGTATTTTCCAGTTGTGAGAATTTGGACTACTCAAATCATTCACAATAAAACCTTAGACATCAAAACAGCAGCCAGACATCAAAATACATGAAGCACATAATGACTGTGATATTAAAAAAATCCTGAACCCACCAAAACCCTGATTACTGCTCCTATCCTGTCCCCATTCTTTGCTGCAAAGAGCCACCCCAAGAGGTTGTGCACCTTGAGCCAGCTGCCAAACAGAGCGAGGCAGGATTAGCTGCTTTGGTTCATATTTTGTTTAGGCATAGGAGAGAGGTGGTGCTCTTCAATAGTCTGCTGCCTCCTGAACTTGGCACGAGGGTAGGAGCCACCATCTGCATGTGGAAGTAAAGGGAAGGTAATGAAGAGTCAGAGTCATGCTCCACACAATCCCGGTCTGGCTTTAGAGAGAAAGGAGGTGATTCTGAAATGTGCCTGGTAAGTGCCCAGTGGAAGAGACAGTCCTGGTGCTATCATTTATGGACAATTTAAGTTTTCAATTACATAAGTGAGCTTAGTGAGGTAGAAAATCCAGCCCTTTGCCAAGGAATGCTTAATACTGATGGCTTTAAATTAGGTCTGTCCTTTAAGTGTTGGCTTTTTATGCATTCACTGTCAGTGAGCCTGTAAGTGTTCATCTATTATTACTTTGGTGAGTACTTTCTTCTAAAACTGTAGGTCCAGAACTAACTAAATAACTAACCAAATATCACACATGAAGTCTGAAAACCTTTCTCATTTCCCTCCAAAGAAATATGTCATGAACTTTTCCTGTTGCAAACAAACTACTGCAGAGATCTGTAGTGTGCTCCATGTTCATCAGTAGATAGAAGCTATTTAGTGCATGGGTATTTAGCTTTAATAAACTTTTCAGTCTTTCAGGTTGAAACAGTTCAATATTATAAAATACTCATGCAAGAATTGCTTTCTATACACAAATATCCACTAGTTTTTGAGATATAACTCATAAAGCGTTTCTGATTTTTGCTTTTAAGATATTAAAAGTCTTCTAAGGATGAACGGTTTGTAAAATTTCAGTTCAATATCAAAGAATAGGGGAAAGCACATAGCATGCTGCATTTAAAGGAGCTTTTCATTTCAAATACCTGCCAGGATTGTAATTGTGTACAATAAAAGGTAACATACGGAGCTGGAAGTTTGACCTGCAAGCCCCCTGCTAGTTCTGCTTGCTCTGTGCTTTGTACAGTGGGTTGATTACTGGTTATCTCCTGTGAAACAAGGACTTGTCTGACATGCTCAACTCTGTAATTTGTAAAATGCCTCGAGTTTGTGCTTTGATTTAGAAAATGAAAGAGCAGTGGTATAAAAACACGTAAAACTTGAGTAAAGTTTTGCTTTCCAAGGGATGCCATCCAGGGCACTGCTCCCAGGCAATGGGTCGTGATGCCTACTGAGGAACAAGCCTGACAGAAGTTGGTAATTGAAACAATCTCAGAACTGTAAAAATGGTCTGGAGACAGCGGAGCATTAAGAACGGAGGATGAGCTTGGTATGAGCCAGGTCCTTACCTAACCCAAACCCGTGTTGTCCTATCCAAGGGCAAGAAAGTCACCAGACCTAAATAATTATAACAGATAATTGAGCAGGTTTAAAAACATCTGTCTGTGGTGTTTCAGTCCATGAGATAATACAGAAACAAAGCACTTGGAAGGTGGGTTGGTTCTGACTCCCGTATTGAGGGCTATTTCCATAACTTTTCTTGCAAAAACTTCACCTCCCAGATGGAATTTTGGGTTGAGTCAGGATTTTTGGATACATTTCCTCAACAAAGCAGGCTGCTCCAACAAAGTCCTTGCATAGTTTAAAGCCATGCTTTCTTTCACTCTCTCTTTGCCATCTACATTTGTACATTACATCTTCCCTGGCAGCTACAGTGATTGATTTTCGACTGGTTCAGATGCACAAAGTAATGCTTGATATGAAATATCTGTTTAACAAGTTTGTTTGTTTTTTAAATGTTTGTGCTCTCCTAAAATGTGAATGATACACATTTTAACATGCCACAGTTCAGTTTTGACTGTGAATCCCATTCCACATTAAACAAGAGAAGCGGCTCAAGGAACTTTACAAACAATGATGAAGTATGAAGTTGCTGTGATAGGAATATAGCTCCTAGGTAAGTATTTTTAAAGATCTGGGCCTGTGTGATCCAGGTCCCTCAATGCCCTGACCCACCTGTCTTTGATACACTCATGTGTGCTTTGTACCTTTGCTGCAACACAAGAAAAAAGGCAGGAAGATTTTTTTTCCCTTTGTGGTCATTTGCTATTTGTTTGTGAAGCCAAAAGCTCAAGAACACAAAGAATGAGGTAAAATAATAGTCATGGGGGCAAGAGAGGAAAGGCAGGGAAGTTCAGCAAATAATTAGACTTTTTGTGATGTGATAGCTGACTCAGAGTTTTTGTAGCAGTGAAAGCAAACACACCTTATATTGCACAGGAACAGACACAGGTCTGGTTCATATTAGAAAAGAAGTTGGCCTAGGTATACAACAATGGGCAGAAATAGGAGCAAAGATGGAAAAAAGGGAATATTGGGTCTGAATTCACTTTTATGGCAGTTGCGTGATCCAAGTTCTTCAGGTAATACCTATAAAGTAGAATGAAGACCTGAGGCTTTGCAAAGCAGCCTGAATTTTGGATTTTATTATGTACCATTAAAGTGTATAAACCATTTAATCACAAAGGCACCCACTGCTCTGGTCTGGAAAAAGAAGTAATTGCTACCTCTCATTACACGAGCATGCAAGCTAATCCTGTGTGGGGCTCCAATCAGCAACCACAGATGCTTCAAAGAAAGCCAGAGAAACTCCACAGCAGACAATTATACAATACTCTAGTGGAGATAAAAGTACTTTCTAACACAGTTAATGCCTTTTTTGCCCAGAAGCCTGATAATCTGTATTGCACCAAAGCAGTTCCCTGTGTGACTGAAGAAGGATTTGGCATTTAAATGTGAAAACATAAGGCAAGTTGTGTCATCAATGCGCACATAAAAGGGTTGTGCATTTGCACAGGTTGCGTCTCTCCAAGCTCTACAGGAGGTTACAGGGATAGCAAATCCAACTGGCATCATTCTCTGTGTAAGAAGAGACTTCTTTGGAAGACCACTGAGCATGGCTTTCTTGTTTGAGGTTTACAGATAAAACCATACTTGCAATGAGAGTTTAAATATTTATATTATTAGTAACACAGGCAAGCCGATGCCTCTGGCTCGTTGCTATGTGAACTCTGGCAAGGCAGTAACTTCTCAAGTACCTTCTAAAATAGATGAATTCCTTTGCTTGGACACTCATGGCAAGCAGCAGGGAACACTGAATGTAACACAACTGTTACCATCAACAGGATATGCTGCTGATTGCATGTTGCTTCCATTCTGTAATTTGGTCTCCCAAGTATTCTAGGTTAAAGGTCTTGCCAGGTTAAAAAAGAAAAAACTTCTGGCTCTCTGGTGCTGTCAGGGGGAAAAAAACCCCAATTTTTGGACTCTATCTGAATACAAAGTGTTTCTCTATGGGCAACTTCTGGGATTTGTGGAAAGCACAAAAGGCTGGGAATGTTTCACAAGTCAGGGATTACGTTTACTCAGTAAGACTGAAGTGGTTTAGGATACTCTGTCAGTGAAGATTTGATTCTCTTTTCTCACCAGCTTTAATAATGACAATAAAATGAATCCCCAGTGTGCCTTGTCACTGACCTATCAGGCACGTTTAATAAGCTTTCCTCTTAAATATTATATTGCACAGGGCCTTGAGACACCTTTTCCTATTTATAACCTGTCCCAGTCTGGGCTAACCCTTTTATACTTTGCCCATGTTCCTCTTCCAGTCCCATTCTTTTCTTCCCAGAGATACAAACTTGGATTCCAGAACTCAGGAGCACAGGTAGCTCCTGCCTTCCCCAGTGAGCTCAGTGTGAACTTTACTTAAACCACTGCTTCCCAGCTGCGTAAAAATAAAAAAAACCCAACCCACATCTCTTCAACACTTGCAGTTCCCAAGCATAGTACTTTATTTTACTAAACCAGAACAGATTGGCCTACTTTTTTACATCCTAGTAATTGTCCATTAATAAATCCTACTCCTGCTCAGCCTGATCCTGCAGTTAGCCAGCACCAGCAAGATCAAATCCAAAATTGTTCCCAGGAGGGCAATAAGAAGGAAGAGAGCTTTTGCCCTTGGCAAGTGTCAGCGATAATGGTGAGTGGTGGCTGCTGACCTACATCCATCTCAGAAACACAGGAACTAAAGAAAGCCTTGAATGCCAGCACTTTGTTCTGCCTCTCTGCCCCAGTCTCTCCACGGGTATTGCAGTATCATAGGTTTGGAATTAGAGCGGGGTTTTAGTGCCAATAGGTGCGGGAGCCAGGGAAACTGTGCTGTGTAAGTAAACAAGGCAACAGCTCCTGGGCTAGCCAGTCACTGACCATTGGTGGCCGTAGAGAGGAGCAAGGGTGAGGGGAGAGGACACACCAGCACAACAGCTGGAACAGAAAATCCCTTCGCGCTGAGCCATGGCTGGAATTGTTCACAAGCCCTCTCGTGGTGCTCCCTGCCAGCTGCACTCCAGAGGTGTCAAGTCACCGCAGATACAGAACAGAAGCCCTGCCTACAAAACAGAAGCTCAGGGAAGACAGCACTTGGCTTGATCTAACCCAGAGCCTCTGTGCCCTTCTCTTCTGTGGTGTGGGGAGAGCACTAGTTACAGGAGCAGCACATCCTTTCCCCATCCTAACCCTGAGTACCCTGCTCTCCAAGGGATGAGCGAGTCCTTTTTAAAAATGATTATCCAGCAGCTATTTAAAAGTTTGCTTTGCTTACAACTCTCTTCTCTTGCCTTGTCCTCCCCTGAGCAAACAATTTTTTCTCTTCATTTGGTTTCACCAGCTTTCAAAACAAAACCTTTAAAAGGGCACCTCGACCTCCACATTTGTGCTGGCTTTTCCAAATCTATTTAGACAAACTGATTTCAGGTTCTGTGAGGACAAATCAATTTTAGTCAACAGACAACTTAATTTTAGACTGAATTTCTGAAGGAGACCCAGAATAACCCCAATTTAAAATAAACCATTTTTCCATGAGATAGTAGAGAGCTCTTATGAAAATGGTTAAATACCACACATTCACAAAAGCAAAGTCTCCATCCCATTCTCAGTATGCCACTAGAATTTCAATCTAAATTGCTGCGAGTCCAGAAGAAAAGTTACAAATCAAGGTCCAACTGGGAAAGTTTAGCTCCTTTATTTCCAAGCTGAAAGATGGTAATAAAGAGATAATATTTGCTTCAGGGAAAAGCCTTGGAACAAGTGTCGCCCATTTGATCAACGTGCTGTCTACTTTGTCTGCCTCTCCTCCTTCAAAAGGCTAATAAAAATTTATTTCTTTAGAGACTGCACACCATGATAAGTGCAACAGAGCTGCAGACCTCTAGTGAATGTGCTTATCAGCCACTTACAAAGGGCACGGAAATGAACAGCTCCTGACTTCATCAGCAGATTGGGAAAAATTCAAGCACTGAACGTGCCAGGTATTGCCACCAGTGGAGCTGAGTGTCTGTCTGAAGGCTCCCAGGGCTAGAACAGCACCAGATATTCCAGCTAGAGACATGCAGTGTAGCAACACTTAGATTAGCTTCTAAATTTAGTTCCCTCCACCTCCAAACAGACTTTGCAGCTCCTGCGTGCTCAGGTGAATGCACCCAGCAAGGGCAGCTGGTTCCTGGCACGAGGTTTGCCCTTCTTGGGTTATGATCTCTGTCTCCAGCTCACTGCTGCTTTCTGTTCACAATGGCATTTTCCAGGCATTTTCTATTATTTTACCCCAGAGCATTTACAATCTTTGTCTCACATTTATATCCAGAGAGGAGACAAAGAACCCATGAAAAATTTAAGTGTCTGATGCTCCCAAAGATGATCTTAAATTATGAAGCTTTCCCAGAGCAAGCACCATATTTGCTGTGGCACTGGAGCTCACAGGACACTTCCCCCAGAAAATATCACACAACATTCATTTAAACTAAAGGTCATGCTGAACTAAATAAGAAAAATGAGCAAAGATGATCAGTGGGAAAGAGACCAGTACTCTGGCCACCACACAAAGGACTCCTGTGCTGAAGACTGGTGCATTTATGTGCTTCTTTTCCCACTGGTGAATGTCACCATTCCTAAGCAGAACAGCTTAGCAGCGAGCTCCAGGCATCCATTTCCATTTAATTGTTGGATGAGAGAAGGAGAGAGCAGAAAAAAACCAGAAAATGAAAGTAGGAAGTGATTGTTTCACAAAAATCAAGGTACAAGAGGGCAATCAAACCCCACAAACACAGATATGCTGCTGTCAGCCCCACAGCTGCTCCTTTTGGTGCCTCATGCTCTCATTCTTTTCATGTATTCTCTAAAAGACATAACTCTGCTTCACATTTATGTTTATTTTTCAAGCTCTATTTGCCTTAAATGAGTTCTAGCAAACTGATCTTGGGATCAAACAATAACTAGGCTAGGACTCTTAAAACAGGTTTATGATTTATTAACCACTGATCGTGCCCCCTCAGCTTCACTGCTCACATGTCCCTAGTCCTAGAATTTATCCTGTGGTGTCAATCAGGACACTCCCCAAGGGCTCTGTGAAGAAGAGTGATGTTTTGCATTTTGGAGTGTTAAAGGAGAACAAGTAGAAATGATGGACACAGCTTCTCTTTGTCATCCATCAGCAGAATGTTGTGGCAGCAGTCCTTTCCATGCACTTCACCCCATGCAAGTGCTTGCAGTGCTGTGGGCTTCCCTGGACCCCAAAAAAAGCAGAAAACCCAGCACTCAGAAGCCCCAGCCACCCACCTCAGCTGCAAAACCAAACCTCCCTCCACCTAATTTCAGTCCTAGCCAGCAAACTCGGCTCCTTTTTCAGTGCTAAAACATGGCTTTAAGGGCTTAACCTGACATTGCCTGCATTTTAAAGGGTCTCCCTGCCTCTCTTTGGATGAAATAAAACTGTCAGTCCTTCAGCTGATGGTTAATTGAAACTGGTTAGGCTGTGTAGGGTTCTGCTGAGGCAGAGTCAGCTGTGCTTTAACCACTGCAGGGAGCAGGGCAAGGCTGGGAGGGGATGTTTTATGGGGCAGTGCTAATGGATCCACACCGACCTTGCTGAGCCCAGTACTTCCACAGCTGCTTGTGGGATTGCTGAAACCCTGGGATAGCTGCTACTGCTCCCACACTGGCTCAGAACTCATTTTACTAAAATAGAAAACTGTCCACCAAGCCATCACGTTCTTCTTTGGGAAGGACACAGGGCTTTGGATATTTTATTTTTTTCAAGTATCAGAAGACTGTAGTACATCAATGGACAAGAATTCCTGCCTGCAAAGGCTCTGTAAGGAAACAATGGTACTTTACAGATGTGCCTGTATAAATGTTTCACAGATTAACTCCTTTTGTTGATCTTTGCTTCCAGCTCTCCATAAATGACCTACAACTGCTCTTGAAACAGCATGTTTTGGAAGTGCTGTGTTATTACAGGAGCTTGATTAGGGCTTATTGAAGCTAATGGAAAAGTTGCCACTGACAGCTTCTTTTTGCTGGGTCAGTTTCAAATGTTTTCACAATAAGCCTGCTCATTTGCATAGCCTAGTGTCTAGTTTTGGAAGATTGATTTTGGGGCAAGCAATAATCAGCTGACCTCAATATTTCACAAAATCCGGTGAGTAAAACTGGTAGTTAATGCCTTTACAAAAAGCCCCTAGTGCCATTTAGTTCTTACAATGGGGAAATTGGTTCTTTCTTGGCAATGAAAAACAGAAGAGAAAAAGACCTTATAAGACTACAATCAAAAATACAAAATACACCCTTGGCAGGAGTTGCAAAGCAGACAGTTTTTCAGGCAATGAATATAAGCACCAGTTCAGAATGCAAGCAGCTACAGAAAAATCAATGCAAGGGCTGAACACTTCTCTTGACACTTTTCCTTTTCTGAATGGCTCTCATAAATTAGTTTTTTAGCTTCTTGGAGTGCTTTGCTTCATAAAAGATTTAGCACTGTCTGGATCCAGCATTCTAGTCACTCCCCAAAAGATAATGTACTTGCTCATCCCAAGAAGAATTATATAGAAAGCAAATTAAAAAATGCAAGATATATCAAATCAAGGAGAGTCGGTCTCAAATATTAATACCTCGTGTCATAAAGGTACAAAATTATAAAAACACTCCTTATAGGCAGTTGAAAAAGCAGCAACTTGGCAAGCAATCAAGAAAACCGAGGCCCTGGTTTATAGGTTTGCTTGAGGTGGTTCAGCAGAAGAATGAGGCTCCTATTCCATGGAGTACATAAAGGGGTGCATAAACCCCATGGTTTCTAACTGGATGCAGCCCTTGTTTATGTGTTTTGCATCACAAAGGTGTCCCGGAGCGGAACAAGAATTTTCGGGTAGGGGCTCCAACTTTATAGATCATGAATCTGGATTAGAGACAAAGTTTCATGTTTAAAGCAAATTTTTAGAGGGGAGCCTTGGAAATGCCACATTTTCAGTTTTACTTGTACTGAGTTCTGTTCCTCTCCTAGCAACTCCTAGGCTACAGAGTCAGAGGTGTCAAATCCAGTGTGGGAACTTTCCCCCCCAGAGCACAGTTTAATGAAGGAATCATGTTCCACCACTTAGATTTGACAACTGGTGACAAAAAGTTCACCCACTGTAGGCATCTCTACCAGTACTTCCCCAGCCCTACCTGGGCAGAGTGTGACTAAACTCCAGCAAAAATTTGTCAGGTTCCCTGAAAAATGGCGTGATGGAAATAGAGTTTAATTCCAGAAGATATTATTTTGTCCAATTACTAGTACAACACAGGCACAGAATTTTATTCAGTTACCCCTTCCATGGCCAAATGAGTTCTGTTCACTTCACTTAAGTCTAAATCAAAACTGTCCAGACAGGCCACAGTGTCTCAAAGGCTTGAAGAGAGAGGCAGAAGTCATGTATTACTTACCAGCTTGTTCCAATAGGTAATTATGCTCAACTTTAAAAATAAAAGTATATATACCCCATCTTAAATTTATTTGGATTTCTTCTTAGCTCTTTGGCATTTTGAGCTCACTTGAAATGAATGGAATCCACCCAAAAGCCAGGAAAAAATTCAAAATTTTGGTATCCACTCTCGGGACAATTCTGGGCAGTGAAAGTGGTCTTGGTTCCCTTTTTTGTAGTCACCAGCAGTTTGTAAATCTCATCAGGGACTGCAAGCAACACATTTGCTGAGTAAGGCTTCCTAAAATACCTTTTCCCAGCTGGAGTCCTTCCAGGCAAGTGTCAGTACAAGTCTGTTAGCCGGTGCCACACCATCACTGACCTCAAACTAAATTCACTTCTTCTCCCCTCAGTCAATAGCCCTGGATGAACAAAACAAGGGATTCTGGCTCACACAATGTAATGCAAATAAACAACTTCATTTTAGCCAGGGCTGAGCTGCCCATGCTCCTCCCTTCTCCTATTTGCTCTTTGTGATGGCTGAAGATTTTGTCTTGCCATGGATAAGTCTCCTCTGCTTTTACAAGCATCTCTCATTTTAAAAGACTGTGGTTTTACTCCTCTCCTTCAGGCATCTTCATTACAGGGTACTTCAAAAAAAACCCAACAACAAAACCATAGTGCAGTGTGCCAGTCAATAGTGAAATTATGAGAAGTGTAATCTACTCTTCCCACCCTAATGAGCTGATGAGTAAATAACTGTCAGGCCATTGCACTGAGCTATTGATCAGGGCTTCCCACAGAGCTGAGGCACTGCAGAGGTACCTGCTGCTAAGCAGCAGAGATCGATACAGGAAACTTCTGAAAACAATAATGAAAGGTTTCAGGCTCTTTACACGCGTTCTCTCGTGTGCTGGGGCAGCAGATCTCCACTGCTGGATCAATTCTCACTGTTAGATCACACCTCCCACGCTGCTTCCTGCCTTTCACCTTGGAGAGGTTAAACTTGGTCTTTAAATGTGGAGTAGCCAGGCACAAAAGGCTGAGCAGGGAGAAGTGCAGTTTATGGCAGAGAGTAAAGCTGAGGTAACTTCACCTGCACTGAGGGCTCCAGAGAAAATTTCCCCAGAAACTCCAGTTTTGCCTTCTCTCCCCTACCCAACACAGCCATGGCATCACACACTGGCTTCCTACTCTGCCAAGAGCCAAGGATTCAAACTGCTTTGCTTCCCAAAGCTTTGGAGGGGCTCCTCCACCAAGTATCACCCTGTGCTGCCACTCCTCCATTTTCCACACTCCCTTTATTTAGTGTCACATTTCAGGGCAAAACTCTTATATTCTGATGCATGTTTCCTTTTTTTTTAACCTTTGTTTTCAAGCATCAGTTGAAAAGTTTTCTCCCCTTCTAGACCTCAAAGTATAAAATTTTCTGGCCTCTGATCCTATTATTCACTTGGATGGTCCAATTTTCTCAAGATTTATCAGAGCTTTTCCTTTTTCCTCACCTTTTCTCCTTGAAACCAGGTACAGGTGTCAGACTCGAATGTCAATTTTGAAGTTTCCTTTTTATCTTTTTATAAAATTACATTTAATTTGAAATCTTATAATATTTGTTCAAGTCCATTTACAAACATTAAAATGAGAAGGTAACAATCTTTTAATGAGGAAAAGTTCTGTTTACACAGCTCCTCTTTTAAAGCATTAGAGGGTCTGAACAATTGCAAAGACTTTATTTCATTTGGTCATCTGAAAAACAGTCCAATTCAGGGAAGTTTTTATAAACTGTAAAAATAATCAGAAAACGTTCAAATCTCTCATGATTAATCCACAAACAGCTCTAACTCAAACTTCAGGTGGAGAGAACCAGCTCCAGATAAACAACGAATGACTACTAGATATCATGTCTAAATCAACAACATATGGAAGCCCTGTTCTCCTTCCCACAGAGCTGAGAGTCTGTAAACACAAACCATGAGCTTTGTCTTTTATTTATGTATTGTCTCTCACTGAGAGAAATCCTGAAATAAAAATAGTCTTCTTTCTATGGACTGCTATTATCACTCTATGTAATAGCAAACTGACCACAAACAAAAATCAGCTTTCCTACCAGATAATGAGCTATGTACTATATTTTAAATACTTTTGAATAGTATTTTTCAAATGGAAAAAATCAAGAAAACATTTGTTTCTTGCCAAAAACCCAGCATGGTATTTGTGTAACATGGATGACTTTTGCTTGCATAAAGAACCCTGATGCACAGCATGTTTTCAAAAAATTAGGCACTAAGTTTTCAAAATCAGCACAAGCTTCCCTCTTGACATCTTCTTCTGTGACAGAAAAAAGTTTCAGATCATCAGGTTTTTCTGCAGGACCAAAGCTGCGTTTGGTGATTTGTTGTAAGAATTCTTTAAGGCATGTGCTGCTTCACCATTATTGCCCTGTTTTTCCAGCCTTCATTGTATGCTCTGGATATCTGGCTTCCTCACATACCCCAGAAGGACATAATGACAACAGTTATTTTAAGTAATGTCAACCTTTTCTTGCTCGAGCTCAATAATTAAAGCTAAAAAGGGAAAGTGGATTGGACAAGACATTGTATCCCTTCCTTTTACAGTCCCCCAAATCATTTTATTTCAGGAAGATACCTGAGGCAGATGGGTACCTGCCTCCATTAAAATGCAGCAGAGGAAAGTTAAAGAATGATCAAGGGGACACACTGAGGTCTTCATGTTTAATAAACAAGAGAACTTGATGTAACTAAGGAAACGGGGAGTGAGAAGAAAGCTTAGACAAGAGATCACAGAGGATAAGTTATCAAACAGAAGACCTTGAAGCAAAGCATATTTTGTTCATTTCAATAAAGAACATAAGATTACACAGAAGAAGATGGAAGAAGATTATTACTTTCTCCTCTGACAGATTGATGTTTGTACCTTTTCTTAAATTTATTTTTATATAGCTGTACTATAATCAATTCCCTCTTTAGCCTCCACTCCCAGGCTGTAGATCTCAAGCCCCAGAAGCTGGAGTGCAGTTGAAGTTACTCAGTCAGGAGATACTGTCAGCTATGACATTAAGGAAACAAAAAAAAGAAAATAAGAAACCTGGAGACTACAAGGTCTTTAGAATGAGCAATGGACAACACAGCAGAATGCACTGAAAGCTATTTCATACAACCAGTATCTATCAGTTAAACTTGATATAAATAACTTGCAAAAAGTAAAAAGAAAAAGTATTTATTCTTAAGAAACAATTTATTGCAATCTAGACTCCCAAACTCATTTGAGCCATAGGTAAAAAAGCAGAAAATACTGTGGTATAGATCCTAGTAACATTCAGCATTGGCTATAAGGGCTCGTTTCTAAGATTCTGGTTCATGGACTAAGTGGAGAGGGTGATCCCTGGGTCTACTAATTGAGGAGAAACACACCCACACTTCAGTGAAAACAAAGATGATATATGAACACAGAGGATGGGAGATACCATGAAAAATGCCAGCCTCTCCTCTGATATATAAAGCAGTAAAAACAAAAAAGTAAGAGGCAGCTAGTGACCAGCCTGGACCTTGCTCAACATTAGAGTCTCACCAGGTTTCTCCCCACTTTCGTTTGTGAGGGTCACCTTCCTCACAAAGCAAATTTCAGAGTCCCTGTGAAAGCAATAATCAATAATTCCAGGACAAAAGATAGAAGATGGTAAAGTTCTCTTCCCATCACCTTGGGAAATGGTGCTAATAGACAAAGAAGAGCTGTGATAAGTCTGCAATCACAAAAGGATAATCTCCCTGTCAAACAGAATGCCAGCAGACATCAGAATACTAATCAAGGAAAAGCTTTTCTGGTGCTCCTGGATGTGACTGGCATTACACTGTTGATGTCTGGAGTACAATGGTTTTGCTGCCATAAATCTGGAGGGGCCATGTGTTTTCATGCACTTAGGATCCAAGACAGGTTGGATTTTGCCTGAGAGCTCATGCATAGCATCATAACTGCATTTCCAAAAATTGCGTATGCAGGATAGAACAAAAAAGACCCCTCTGTATTTATTTGAGGCTTGGGCTGCCATATGTCAATCCTATAGCTAGTGCTGGTAGCCAACACTAATCAGAGCTACAAGATGGCAGATTAGGAAAAAAAAAGAAAACCTACATGCAGGCACTTCATCTGACAGCATGTAATTAGGCTGAGAAATTCATTGGCCACTGGATGCTCGTTAAGGCTGAAATCATCCATCAAAGTTGAAGAGGGAGTGGGCATCAGGCAGTCACACAATGAGGGCAGGTGACCCCAAAGCTTCAAAGGGCCACTAAATCTTCACCTCCTGATCTTAAGCCTTTTTTTTTTTTTTTTCCTGGTGACTAGACATTAGGACAAAAGCTTTAAGGCAGGGGTGAGGCAGCACAGGTTATTCCTCCTCCTGGCATGGGAAGGAGCTTTCTTCTGGAGTCCCATGTTACTGGTCAGGATAGGAGTCCAGTAGCTTACTAGCAGGATGTAGTAACTAGATGGAGGTACAACCTGGCCATTGCCACCTCCACAAATAATTCCCAGAGATTCCTGTTGACACACTGTGCCATTGTTCCTGGCACACACTGGCTGCTGTTCCAACAGGCACAGGAGCAGTCCATATCCTGCATTCCCTGTGTCACAGGCAGGTTTTAAGCACAGTTGCTGCCTTCCCATGCGCAGCACAAGAGCCCCCAATGTTTTTTGCAGCCTCCATGACCCCATGCAGGCAGCACAAGTTCAGTCTGTGCTAAACCAAAGCTGTGAATCGAGGTAATGAGGTCTCTTCCTTCCTTTCCCCCAGGCACTCTTGTAGGCTCCTCTCCATCTGGACGGATCACAGGAGAGGAAAGGTTGGTGGGCTTCTTTCTTGCAGAACTGGCCACAGTCCAGACCCAGGCATCTGTTAGAGAGCTCACTAGTGCTCTTTTATAACAGATTTGGCCAGTAAACCTGGTAACAGCTGCAAGAGCTGCGCCTGTGATCCATACAATTAATTTGCAAGCCTGTCATTGTTCATCACTAGATGACAGCAATGCACTTCTGTGCAAGCCTTGAACTGTTACTGGGGGCACGACTCCAAGCAGCCTCATGTGGCTCTGTGACCCGTTTCTGTGTAGTAATCACAGTTCCACCAGAAAACGGGAAGAGAATGCACTTGGAGAGATAACTCTGCATGTATGAGGTGCCACAGTCCCAAAGGAAGAGGAGGCATCAGTTCAGGAAAATACAGATTAAAATAAACAGTGGTGGAGCTCAGGATTTATCCCAAAGAAGAGACTGAAAGCTCTCTGGCTCTCCTCCTCTCATCACCACAGGGACAGAGGAGCGTGTCATGCGTGACTTTCCTACATCCACATTGCACAAGTTCTGCTGCAATACAGGGCAGAGACAAGGAAAGAGAAACTTCTAACCATGGGGTTCCATATAACTCTCCCTGCCAGGGATACACACGCTGGCTGCAGAAAAGGGGTAACATAGGAGGAGTGAAACCATGGAGATGGGGATGGAGGAAGAAGGAAAACAAGTACAAAACACCAAGCAAATCAAACAGACTGGATGCATGACCAATTCACAAGCAAACTTCAGCTGGAGCAAGTATCATTTAATCCTCCAATCTCCATAGGAAGGCAGCCTATAAATTTAGTTGCATACCTATATATGTACACCCACATTCACATAAATCCTTGTGTGAGAACAAGGAGCATGAATATCTGCAGCTTCAGTAATTCCTTGCTCTTCTGGCAAGAGGAGAATAATTTCTTGTTATTTATATCTATGACAAGCCATTTATTTACACACAGTTTTTTCATACTGTCCTTTTTTCCTTCTCACCTGATATTTTGCCTTTGCTGTACAGTTTTTTGCTTATGATAATTATTTTAATTCTGAAGTAAGCTCTAGGGTAGACAGTATTAGAGAATACAAATGAAGCCCTTGACCACTTGAGGTCATTAGATACTCCATGACAAAAAATTATTTATGAGCAAGAAAAGTTAGTTTTCTCTACCTGTAAAGAGTAAGTGGATCCCTGGTAAGGGTAAAAAAAACCCACAAAAACCAACCAAACAGAAAATTCACCAACCCCACCCTCCAACCAAATAAAAAGAAACCAACACCACCGCCACCACCAACCAAAACCAACACAGCAATAAAACCCAAACCCAAAAAATAACCCCCAGCCCAGCTATAAAAGCACAGGGAAAGGTTCAAGTGAGAAAAAGGAAAGACTCGTGTTTGCATTGCTTTCGAAATAACAGTTTCCCTGGATTATCCATGCACAGGTGTCAGGGAACCAAGCCCTGTTTCTCTCTCACTTTAGTATAATAATCAATGGTTATTTCCTTCTGGAGTGGGATCATCAACTAACAAGCTGGTCATTTTGTCCTAGTGGAAACCATCAGCCAGAATTGCTCATCCTGCATAAAATATCTTTATTGACTTCTCATTACTACAAGAAGAAAATCTTCCTAAAAGAGCTTATTAAAGGAAACTGCCAGTTCAGAAATTCACCTTCATGACTCTCATAAAAGTCCCTTCTTTTTTACAGAAGTGAGAGAAGTGGAGAAAGTAATAAACATACAAGAAATATTAATGTAATGAGTATTGATGACTGGCTGGGAAGAAAAAAAAAATAGCAATTTTCAGCCCCAAAGTTCCTTGAAAGGTCTATGAGGACTCAGTCTGACTTCCCACTAGGCAAAATCATTCTTCATCTGCACGGAGGGAAACAACAGTGGCTGCTCTAGGAGCTAAATGCCCTATGTTATTTTGGCTTTAATTTGTCTAGCTAGATGAGAGAGAAGTGGGATGTTTTTTGAAAGAGAAGTAGAATAGGTTACCAGAAGTTGAATCCTTGAATTTTTTGGCAAAGCAGTGAGAATCATTTTCTGTAGAGCGAGGAGGTCATCCTGGAATAGCCCCACACTCTTCAAAGCTAACCTAATTAGTTCTTCACTGAATGAACCCAGATGGCCCTAAAGTCATGATATCTTTTCAAACTGAACACTTTCCTCTGGTTTTATGATTCTGCACAACTTGTATTCTTTTGTCCATTAGTGCAGCATGTGATCCAGTAGACCTGTACTTAACTGCAGAACTGCCTTGTGCTTTTTGTGCACTTCCATTCTCCCTCCTCTTGCAAACTTCCCTGCCTTGTGTTCATTCCCGTCCCTACCAGCAGCTACATGTGCCCCTTAGCCCAGCTGCTGGTCTGCAGGAAATCTCTTTTCCAGCAAGTGTGACACTTATTCCCACAGCCCATTCAGTATCTTGTATCTTGGAAAATGAAGTTCCTTAAGAAAGCAGGAGACAATGTCACTGTGCCTAAAGGATGCTAATGATTGGTAGGGGACTGGCTGCTCCCTATAATGAAAGGGAATGTGGAACCAGCCACAACTTTTGCAGCTCTTCAGGGAAGCGTTGTTGTTTTCCCTCTTTAAATAAATTCCGAGCAGACGACAGGTGAACTCTAACTGCAACTCCCTCTGTAGGCAATAAAGCATCTGATGGAATTTCTGCACATCTGTGAGGGAAGTGATATGGATTAATCAACATATATCATCATCTACATGGAAGGTATTAAAGCTTCCCTTGGACTGCTGTGCAAGTACATCCTCTTGACATTACTTTGATATTCATATCTCAGCCTTTATTAGTTCGTCATCTTTTGGGGTGATGGATGAAGATTAGAAAAAAACAAATCTCAGCAAAGAGTTTTCCTTTGAAAAATATTTGCTCCAACCTTGCACACTGTACATCAGGGCTGATAAAACCAGATTAATTTTCTCCATTGGTTTTCATTCACGGTATGGTAGGGAAAACTGGCTAGTCATTCCTTGACATTTTCCATCTCCACACTTCCAAATGGAAAACGTGTAAAACTGACATTTCTTTTCAGAGAAAAGGTTTCCTTTACCATAAAAGTCTCCAGCTAGAGCTTTGTAATTAATAGAAAGTTCATATTAACTTACAATGGGAGTTTGGAAAAATGTGATTGCACATTAGTTTTGACAATATGAAAATGCAAAACTGAGATGCTCTGAAATGGTTGAAATTTACGAAACATTGCCTTCCAAACAAGTGTCATTGGGGTGGGAAGGAAGCTCAGCAAACATCAGGTTGTGATTTCTAAGTTTGAAAAGATATAGTTTTTATCCAGTAGAATACATTTAAATAAAAACGTATCAAAGATCACAGAACTATAGAGGAAGTAGTGTTTGTCTCAACACAGAAATAATTTGATTAAATCATAGGGATACTGGAAATATCAGTGTTGATTTATGCATTACTCTTTAAAACTTTGGCTTTAACAGCGTCTCCCACCGAGCCTTGAGACAGTCTGGCAAGTTTTCAATGATTTGCTTCAAAGAATAGCAGCCTGTTCTTTGGTGTCACATGAGCTTTCCTGTCTCAGACTGATTTCAGCCAACTTTCTCTAAAATTCAGTTTTGTCAAAGAAACCAGCCAAACTGAAACATTCAATTTAAACCATGATATAATAGTAAGTCTTCAAATTCCAGTCTAAATTTATCCAGAGCCAGTTTTTACATGATTTAGTGTTTTCTTGTCAACACCATTCTCCAGCTCAAATAGCTATTACTTATAATTGTAAGTCCTTCTAGATGAATCTTCTGCACCTTAAAACTACTTTTCATCCTACCTGGCTAAACAAATGGGCTTACTCATCAACTTATCCTCCAAAATGTTCCCAATTATGAACGTGGTTCAAATGCCAGATCAAATCTTTCTAAATAAGCCTCCTCATAAATCTTTGTGGGTAAACATCTGTCACACACCTAAGTAAACGGAAGGGAAAAGGAGATTGGTGGCCAGACAGCTACTTGCTGTACTCAATTTCTCTTCATGGGTTCATTCCTCTGGTTTCCTGCAGCTTGGCAGAGGCAGGAAGCACATTTGTGGCAGCCAGCTCTGACTGCATTTGGGAAGGTTTGCTAACACGCCCTTTCTATGGCTCTGTGAGGACACAGAACAAAGTCACAACAGAGATGTTTTAAGACAGACACAAGTACCTGATCAAATGCCACCAGCAGCAGGACAAGCTCAATAACACGGATATGCCAGCGAGAAGAATGCCCAAGTGCAAACCCAGCCATGATCAGAGTGACTAAAAGAGCTGGTAAAGGTGTTTAACCCTGTCACAGCTCAGCAGCCAAGCCCTAACAAAGAGAGCTCAGACTTTAATTTCTTCAGGCACTGCACTGCAGCAAGGGCTGCAGGTACCAGAGCAGCTGGAGAGAAGCTCCTGGACACAGCAAACTGATTCAGCTTTTACACAACTCCCTCAGCCAATTCTCACATGCACTTTCCTGCTTAAATCAATGGGATGATGAGGAAGGACTTGCCTCGTGGCAGGATTGCAGTTTATTGGTATCACTTGACAGAGAAGAACAAAGAAAAGGGCATTAGGGAATCTCACAAGCCACCAGAAACCTGCTGCTCCACCTCAGCAGCTTGCTTCCATTACACTGGAAGCAATTACAATTCACATCTCTCTTGCTTGTCAGCTACAGAATAAAACAGGGCATCTTTAGCAGCAACAATGTGCTCTAATTATAACTTTAAAAGAAATTGCTTGCTTAAGAGCTCACTCAACACTATTAGGAATACACATTAGTTTTATTATAGAATGGGAGTGTTTTGGTAGGAGCAGCCTCTTTTGACTCAATTTCTCCCTGCATCCTGACAGTGTAATGTTGATTTAACACTATGCCTGTCAGTTATCTTAGAATGGCAATTCTGTCTTCCAGCTGGGGAATAAAGTTTTAATAAAAATATTTATGGAACATATGATTTTTCTTAATGATGCCTAAGTTGGGCAGGCTCAACTTACAGTAGCTAAGCAAAATGCCACCCAAAACAATTACAATCAATTCTTTTCAATCTATCAGCAGTCAGACTTGAAGCATTAACGAATGCCAAACTGGGAGCACTTACAGCAAAGTCACTGAAATTAAACCAGCATAAGGGAAAAGAAGTACTAATCAGCAATCTGAAAGGACTACTCTGCAACTGCTTGGACATCTGCACCCTTAATGCCTTATGCTGCTTTGGTTAGGTCTTTTTGAATCAAATACTCAAAAAGTCACTGCTTGGCAATTCCGAGAAAGTGACATTTAAAAGTGTGGTCAGGGGAAATAAAGTGAAATACAACAGACAAGGCTCAGCAAAGAGCCCATTCATCTTTCACAAATGAGCAGGTGGAGAAACCAGGGCAGACTTACAAAAACAGACAAAGGAGGAACCAACTGAGCAAACCAAGAACATATGGTCCAGAGATGCCATTGCACCATCTGCCTCCATTTGGGATGGAAATGGCAGAGATGGGAGTAAATCCATCTTTTGAGCAGCAGCTGGACAGCCCCTCATTCCACAGGGAATGCAGCTCCCTGAAATAAGACATCCCAGGAAGAACTATTCTTGTTTACTTATGAAAAGCTTATGTTTTAACTTTTGGCTGCTCTCATCTAGTCTTTCCATCTTGCTTCCATCCAAATTGCACATCTCACAAAACATAACTGGCAGCCCTAAAATCAGGAATAACTTGCTGGAACAACTAAAGTAATCTCTGCAGTTGGCTGAAAGTCAGCTGAGACCATTACAATATTCACAGAAATGTCGACTGAAAAAAACCCAAAACAAACTAAAAATGAGTTTCATCAGCAGTAACATGTTTACAACTTGAATGTTTTTATTTATCCAGGAATCAGCAAAGAAAATCAGCAAAAGGATGAAATGAATGCTGTTCCCCCAGGGCTGAGGATATTTTAGAGGTAGATTATCTCCAGCTTTCTCCATAGGAGAAGCTGAAGATGATAGGCAAGCCTGATACCACATCCCTATTTTGCAAAGTGGAAATACTCATCAAAAAACTTATTCAAAAGAACAGCATTTACTTGGCAGCTAATCAAGCAAGAACTACTGTTTTTGTCTAGGAATGACCATTCCATTGTTGCAATGTCAGCTTTTATTTGGGGAATACACCACAGTACATCAATGCAGATGTGCAGGCATGCAAACTATTCTATCTGACAACTGTCATCTTCAATTGCTCTTTTCCTGCCTCCCTCAGCCTTCTTGTCTTAACCTGTTGTAGTGAATTCTAAAATCTCCCTTGGGTCCCTGCCATCGTGTAACAGTTCCTGGCAAAAAGGGATTCCAGCCCATCTCAATTAGATCTGTGACTTGGTGCAGTCATTACACAATTGCACCAGAGCAGCTGGAAAGAGTGAAAGTAGTATAAAACACACATGCACAAGTGCAGCCCAGAGACACATTTCTGTGCATTTGTAAGCGGTATTGCTGTAAATTAAAAATTATATTTAACATTACTCCTGAGTTTTTAGCCAGCAAGCAAGTTCAGCACAATCTCACCCAGAGATATTAAAAGAGGCAGCAGTGGTTCCACTGGTGCCCTTCCTTCTAAAACCAAATGAGGACTCAGCTCTGATACCATAGGAGCACACATGGACTAGAAGCAGAGCCCAGGCAGCTACTATAGCACTGAACTCGTCTCAAATTCCTCTGAAAGCTCCCCTGGGAGCTGAAACAACATTAATCCATTTTCAAGCGCTTGGAAATCAATCAATAGATTTGTACTATTGGCAAGGAAGGCTCAGCCCACATCTTCTGAAAGAGCTGCTGATTTGCTTTGGAGAATAGAAGCTTTGTCTTTTAAGGAGAAAATTTTGTTTAGCTGTAAGTCCAAGGAATTCTCTCTGAGAAAACAGATCAGCCTGATCTTCAGCCAGATGTCTGCCATCAAAACACAAACAGACACTTCCTCTGTATGGAGGTCATTGCTATTCTTGGAGACTTAGAAAGGTCTCCATAGCAAGACAGCTCAGTTTCAGTTCTGCAGGTGATGCAATACAGGTGCTTTTTGCAGTGCAACCTGGACCACAGAGGCCTTGAGGAGTCAGAGCACTTCTGTTGGAAGAATTTTAAGTACCCTTACAATTATTACAAGTATGAGCCAGAAAGCTGCTGCATAAGCATCCCCCAATCCCAGTGGGAGAATATATGATATACTAAACGTTCTTGAATCCCAGAAGTCAGGGAAAGACAAGAACTTTTAAGCAGCATTTAATTCTCTTTCCTTCACACCCAAATCGCTGATTCTATGTAAGAACAGATTGCTACTTTCCCAGTTTCTTCACAATAAATCTTCATTACAATCTGATCAATACATGACCCTCGTCCCCCTTGCAATCAACTTTGCCAATAGTTCCAGATGCATGATCAATGCCTGTATTTAAGCCTTTCCCAGTTTGCTGTTAGTTACACATGTAGCACACCCGATCACTCGTGTTTACAGTGCAATAAACAGGTTACTGATGTAAACTTCGCACACACCCGTCCCTACAGGACCTCAGTTTTCCCTGGGAAAGGTGATGCCTTTATAACTGAGAAATTCTTGGGAATATTTTTGTCTTCACAGCTATCAAGACAAGTAGATTCCATGAAAGAATCACTCCAAGTGATTTTATTTCAGAATTAAATCAGAATAACAGAAAGACTGTGAGACTGTATAGTAATTAAAGTCATTAAAAGCTTTCAAATTCTTATTTTCTACATTTTCCTATCTTGCCTTGGTCACCAGAAAGTTGTAGTTACTCTGCTTTAAGTGGCACCTTCCAGTGCTCATTTATATATACCCACTGCCCACTGACACGTTTACAGGTGTGATATTCTCTGCCTCTATCAGCTGCCTTTTTTTGACTCAATAAACCCCACCATAAATTGGCCTATTCTGTCGCAGTTAAGGCAAATCTTCTGCTTTATGGTTATCACAGGCAGCAACATTTAATTACCCACTTGAATTTATTCATTTTCATTTAGGCCTGCTGCACCTCCAGCACTCTGTGACTGATGTGGTCCAGGAAGTCATTTGCTCTAAAGAAGAGTAAGAGTCCTTGGCATTTGTAAGGCAGTTATCACCATCAGGAGCTTTCACTGAAATCACACGGTAAACTGCTCATTACAACTGCAATTCCTACCAAGCCTAATTTCCAACATGATGTAAATTCAATGTATCATGTTGGACTATAGAAGAGTACATTTGCCTGCCTAGTCTCAAGGTTCATCTTCATTAGGACTTAGACTCTACAGTTAGCTACAATAAATCAGCTCTACCAAAACAAGGCTCTGGTAGCAGCAGGTTTCCAGTCTTTGTTTCAAATCACTTCTACCTGTAATTAATGCTTCATCATTGTCCTTGAGGGAGAGCATCTGTTTTCACAGATCATGCTAATGCTTGATTAAATACAACCATCTTTACTGTTCCCCAAAACATATTTGGCAGATCCTAAAAACAGATTGTATCAGATTTTTCAGGAGGTTTTTACAAACACTTTCCTAGATGCTTTATCATTTCCTTTGCAGGTCTCAAGCAATGTTTTTTTCTTTTCATTAACTGACAAGGAAATTCCATCCTACTTCCACTGCCTGGAGACAGAGCTGCAGTATAGACCATTATCATTATTATGTTATCATTATTCTCAATTACACTGAGCTACAGTCACAAAATGTGCATGATATGACCATTAGCAACCCACCTATTAATACTGAGGAAAGTTAAGGGTGAAGCTAATTAGTAAAGGGATACCAAAACTTTCAAAAAGCATGCATTTCTCAGTGTAAGAGTTTCAAGCCCATTCTGTCCTTGAAGGGAGAACTTTGCCTACAGACACAACGCAGGAAGGGCAGTAACTCCAACCTCAGGTTGCTTAACCACTTCCTTTCCTTATCAGCCCAGCTCAACTTCGGAGAGAAAACTCATCTGTGTGATGAGATCACATCTGCCACCTGCCAGTGATCAGGTGTGATAAGAGACTTGAGTGCTTTTTTTCGTGGTTGTATTTCTTTTCTTACTACAAAATACTGATCTTTTCCCTGATCTCTACCATTTCACCACAAAGCAAGAAAGACACACCATGGTCTAACAGGGTAATCCCATGCAACACCAACAAAAAATACAGGTTGTTTTCCCACTCCTGTGCAGGAAAACAGCAGCTGGGACACTCCAAGCTTATGGCACCTGGCCAAGCTCTCATGGGCCTGAGGGGGGAGCACAAATGGCAGAACAGGGTTTAACTCACCCTCTGCCTCGGCTTCAGTGGCTCACACCGCCTTTCTGCTTTCCCTACACTGTAGGCAGGATGGGGATAAACAGTAGGGATGTAACATCTGTGGGACGTGACTCCTGCATCCAGCCTAAGCCTATGCTATTGCTGTGAGCACATCATAAAAATCTCATTCATTAACACAAATTACGAGTGCTCGCTTGCCCCACTGTAAGTAGAATAATGCTGGCTTCAGAATTTCATTCCTCTAATGGTTAAAAACCAATTTTTGCTGTACCTTACTAAGAGAAGTATCGGGAATTAATAAACACCACACTGATCTTCAGTGTTACAGATCTGCTGAAATAACAGAAGACATTTAACAACCAATATCCCACGTTTCTGGGATATGCTTAACACCCACTTCCCATCATTTCACTCCATAAGTTGTGGTACTTTCAAGTAAGGTTTGCAGCACCAGCACCTTCAGAAAATTCCCAGCTTAGACAGATCATAAGAATGTAATATACTTGAGGTGTTTTAGTCTCACATAGGATTAAAAAGAGCATATACTCCAGGAACTGTTGGTTAGGGCATTCAGGGTTGAGCCAACACAGATCCATTGTCAAGACAGAAATAATATTTTAACTGCAAAGTGAAAGAGGATAACTCTAATCATCAGAGATTACAAAGGCAACAGTCTTAGAATCAAATAATCATATTGCCAGCAGAACTATTTTATGTATAGTATAAGTATAGCTCATGATACAGTTTGATAAATAGCACCTCATTAACAGAGACTCAAGGAGCCAGAGGTTAGTGGGAGTTAGAGTCCAGCCAGATTTGTAACAACATTTTCAAATTAAACCATTCATTTAGAACAGCCAGACAAACCAAAAGCTGAGTTTTACAGTTCCTGAACATTTGTTACCCTAATCAGGTACCAGCCATCATTTTCTACCCAGCATACTGCAAAAAGAATGGTTTTCCCTCTCCCCCTTTTACATCCATACAATTGTCTGGTGTTCTCAGGTAAAAGCTTTAATTGTCAGTACGTGGCAGGCGTAACAATGGGGGAATTTGCACATCTGATGTTCCTTAAACAGGAAGCAAGCCTTGCAATGCAATTAGCTGCCTTTCATGGTAACCCTTATTTCTAACCTTGCGTGAAACTTATATTTAACCACTTTGTGCTCTGAGCTCCCACTGTGCCTGGCATTTATTTGTCACTGTCAAAAAAGTAATACCATAAAGTAACATATTTTAATACTGAAAGTTAAAAAGTAAGGGTATTATAAATGTAGCTAATAAATGTAACAGCATTCACAATCCCATTCCAAGCTTCTATCGGATTAGTCATTGTAGACTTCGTACAGACAAGGATAATTGAGCAATCATATGGCAGGGATTTCTGTTAGGGAGGAGTCTGCTATGAATTCAGACACCCAAAAAAGAGCAGGAGCAAGCTAAGAAGATTCCGAGTCATCCCAGTAAAAGAGCAAAAAAAGCACCAAGTGATCTCCCACCAGTGGGCCACCTCCATCAGAGTGACAAGTTCATGCTCTGGAGCCTCAAACTGTTTTGTCCAACCCATTGAGCAGAAGGTGACAGCATATAACTGTAAGAATATAGAGGAAGGACAATGTTAAACTTTTGTATCCTTCTAACAGTGAAATTCAACTAATTATTACTTCAGAAACTGTGAAAGCAATTTCTGTTTAATTCTTTCAGAAATTCCCATCTGACTCTGAGTTACACCAACCTGCAGGCGAACTCGTCTGAAACCTCAGAGGCAGTGAAAGAGACTGCACAGACAACAGACACTGGGAGCTGCAAAGCTCCTCACTGTTTTTTTCTGAAAGGCTCCACATGACAAGGATCACACACAGTACTCACACATCAAAGAGTGCCCCAGCACCAGGTACAAGTTTTAAAGCTTACTGCAGCACATAAATACCACCTACCTCCCATCCTGGTATCTTAACTTTGACTTGAGGCTTTGAATCTACATCAGAAGTTACCTATTACTTTGATTCAAACAAAGCAGTAAGGGCATGTGTACTTTGCTATCATCACATAAAATAATCCTCAGCCTTTTATCAAATTAGACTTGTTCTATTGTAAGACTGAGTGAGCCTTAGAGAAGGAATAAGCTTTTTCCTCCCCTCATGTATCTGTAGTAAGATGATACATCAGGTTAATATGTGCTGCAGAATTAGGTCCTAAAACGATGAATTGCAAAAGCTAACAAATAAAACGTAAAACAAACAAAATAAAAGACCAGGCAAAAAAAATTATAAGAGAAAACAAAATTCTCACAGCCCTTATGAACTTATCACTACAACTTTTCCTATAGTAGAACTATTCAGTCCTCTGAGCAGCTGACAAGAGTTGCCTCAAAAGCATTCGGCAACTCAGTATTTTTTATTCATGGAAGTACTCCATATTACATTGTTTTGCTTTCATGAGACAAAGTCAAGAGAGCTCTACATACAACAAGAACAAAACAAAAAAATTCCCTTTCTCTAAAATTTCAGAAGGCTTCTCTAAACTCTTAACAGACTTGAAAAACACAGAGCAGCACAACCACTATTCAACCACCATCCTTTTGTATTGCTAAAGGCACCTGTTTACCAGATGCTAATTGTGGTTAATCAGACATCAGTTAGGAGAAACTGCATTTTCACCTTTTCAGAAGCTCAGTAGCTGAAGCTTGTCCAACTACCCTGTTCTTAATAGAGAAGAAGCTTCCTGTTTGAAGTTACCTTCTGCCTTGCTGACCATTTCAATTTGTGACACCTAGCTTGCTACCTGCAGCTGTTGACTTGTCTGCTGCAGTTACAGAATTATCTGTGTACAGTTTCTCTAGTAAATTCTTCCTGGCTAGTATTTTATGAGCAGAATAAACATATTCTTAAAGTAGCTCACAATTTTGCTAAAATATTCTGTTAAATCATAAGTAATTTTTCTAATTAAAATGCCTTTTTAATTAGGATACTTCCTCTTCGTAGGCAAATCCTTCTATTCTTTTTAAGCATGAAAAGGAGTTCTTAACAGTGTGTATAGTCTCATAAATATTCTTATATTCCTTCTCAGATATTTAGCAACATTCTTCTTGTCTACAGTTCATTTGCTTGCACTTTATCAAAACTGCAGTGGAAGCTGGCCTGCTGCTATGATCCATATCCTTCCTGGATTCTCTTCCTTGTCTCATGAAATATTAAATAATATTAAAAAAAGAAGAGAAAACAAAGTGAGAGTTTTGTTTTATGAAGCCATCCAAGTTTTAAATTTGCAATTTTCACAAATAAAAAGACATCCAGTTCTGGAATAAACAAAAATTAGCTCATTATTATAAAGATAAATTAACTATAAGTGAATAATGTTGATATCATGGGTACCTGATTTGCAATAATTTACTCATTGAAGAACTGTAAGCCAGACAGTTTGCATTAGAATGGTTAAGTACTTTAATTGAATTATGGAATTACTATTGGGTGATTAAAGACTGAGAACACATAACAAATAAGTCTGAGTTCATTTTATTTATCTAGTAGCTACTAACTACTTGACTTAAAAAGATTGGCAGTTTAATTATACTTGTCCCTGTGGGTATTTATCTGGTATTGCTAGAAGTAAATATGTACAGGATTTCACTAAGGAATGACCTTGCCTTTCTAGGAATGGTTTGGGAATGGGAAGGAAGGCCTTGTATGGAGTCTTTTCTCAAAATCATTGGGGCAAAAATCTTTCATGAACTTCAGGTTATAAAACCAAGAAGAAATATCCCCACACTCTCACTTGGGACTTTTATAAATAAATTCATAGAAAACTGGATGAAACACAGAACAAAATAAAAATTGGACCATAAATCTGTGGCTGGCTTCTCACCCAACATGGGATTACAAACAAGGAAAGAATGTCTTCCTTTGTGTGCAAGGTTTTAGATCAAAGTGAAAAGTGTTTGCTATCTGTTGGGCACCTGTCTTAGTCAAGTAGGTATTTAGTGAGGTTCCAGGTTCCTCTTCTGGCAAAAGAGGATTTCCTTGCAGTTAGACACCCAGCATCATGAACAGGGAACTCATGCTCCTTTAGGCTCCTCCCAGGCCCTAAACATTCCTTGACCGTGCTCACTCTTGGAGAAAAACAGAAGTTGGGAGTTACTATATTCTACAGATAGGCCAAATAGTAAAAATCTCTTTATTTAATGTGCTCATCCTCTCATTTGTCCCTTTGGCACTCCAAGGTGATTGTTAATGAAAGCCACAATTCTGCAAAGTGTTATTAAATCTGCTTAATGGGCAGCGATTGCATTGAACGTGCATGTGTGGTGTGAACACTCACACAAATCCTCCACCACCACTAAGTTATTGTTAAAGTCTTGGATTACAGTTGTGCTTTTTGGCATGCTGAAGACCACTTGGCAATGGCTGGGAAGCTGGAGTGTTTTGATTATAACTCTGCCATAATTACATTACTGGGCTATTGACTTCTCCCTCACCCATCTCTTTAACTGAGTCTGTCACTACAGCCCTGATAGATTTTAAGTTTTTTTGGGCAGCTGCTGTTCCATAAATGCTCTGTACAGCACAAACTGTGATGGGCCTGACTCCTCTAGTCACACAACAGACTAAACAATGAAAACCCAGAATTTTTAATATCAGTAATCATTAGCACAGAGTGGTGTCCCAAGGATAAAACATGGGCCAATGTATATGTGCATTCACACCTGGCATTCACAGTATTTTCCATTAAAAAACATAGGCAATTTAAATATTTCTAGTCATTTGCTCTTATTGTACCAATCACATCTCTAATTCCTCCCAGGCTCTTCCAAGAAAATGATTTAACACACAGTGCAGATCTTCCATGTAAAAAGGACCAGAATTTTTTAATTATAGTCATTTCAAAGGATCTAATAGCAATAAGGTTCCCATAAATGTTCAGAATCTAACAAGCTTCATAGCACTTTGCAAGGAGTAGCAATCATTCAGCAGAAATGTTAGAATGCCCTTTATTCCCTTTCTCTATTTCCCAGCAAGCATCCCAGGAGAATCATGAGTTTTAAATTTGCTCAGGCATGAAGGGATTGTGCTCCCCTTGAGCCTTTTTACTATGATAATGCATACATAAAGGTAAGTTTTATTAATTGGAGATCTATCCACAGGGGTTACTGCAACAAAGGAGGCAGGGGAAAGGGAACAGAATGGAAGAAGGAATGACCCTACTGTGCAATGATTCCAAGATCCAAAATTCAATCCTGATATACTCCCCTTTGAGCCTGCACCTCTTTACTTGTGCACTGATTTAATGTGAACTGTTCCAGGCAGCACTAACTTTTTACAACTCACTCCAATTTATCGTCCTTTTAGTAAAATCAATACTCCAAACTCACCATTGTGCTTATCTTAAGAATTGCTCCCACGCAAGATTGGAATTCATTACTGTAGCCTTTGCATAAAAGTACTGTGAGTTCATGCTCTGTGCCTCCCTAACAGCTCTCTCTGCCTTCTTAACACCAGGAGCACAGATGTGATAGATTTCTCAGTATTTTCCTCGTTGCTGTCAAATTACACTATATTTCACTCTTTCTTATTTGTGTCTTATATCTGTGACTCCTCTCATTATTGCTTCCTTCCTAGTTCTTTCCACGTTTTAATAGCTGAGGGATATACCAGGGAGTTTGGATAATGCCAGACTCCTTCTCCCATGCACAAACACGAGAAACCTGTTGCCCAGCCTTTCCCCCACCCCCAAAGATTCCGAGCTGTCGAGGTGAGCATCTGCAGTTTGGGAAACAAAAGCCTCCATGACAAATGCCCTCTTGCTTTCATATCAGCTAACCAGGCTTTAGAGGGAAGGTAGAAAACAAAATGTGATGTCAAAGCTGCTCTGCTGCTCCATCACTCTCCTGCTCTGAGAGCCAGCAAACTCGTGCTTTAAAGACAATCTGTGAGCTCTGATTTGCTAGAGGGAATGTCATTGTGAAAATGCTCCATATTCACCAGAGCAAATTAAAAAGGCACCTGCATCAACCAGATTGACCTAATTATGCTGTCATGGATTTGTAGTGATTTCAAATGAGACACCCAGAGAGCCCCTCAGGGCACAGGCCAGTCCAAAAACAATAAATACTGCAAAGAGCACTGTCATGTATCAGCACTCTTGAAGAGGGGAGAAGGAAACAGCTGGCACAGGTTGGGGACATACAAATCAGCCTTCAGACATATTTGGACAGGTTAGAGATGTTCATTAGGTAGCAGGAAAAAATTGCACTTCAAGGGGAAATAAACAGGCTTTGCAATTTTTAATAGCTAAATTCAGTGTTCTATTACGAAATCACATCAATAACAAAATTCCTTCTAAACCAAGACTACTTGTCTCAAATTTTAGTTTGGTACGAAAAGCTAAAGTGTGGCATTCAGGCAAAGCTGAAAGAAAATTTGCTTCCAGTTTCAGCCACCAAGCACAAAAAACCTACATTATTTGCTTGGATCTTCCGTTGTCCAACGGAAGTCAAGATACCAAATATTCTACAAAGATCTCTTTATACCTTATTTCATATCAATTCAATGGAACAGCAAATAGCATGATCAATAAAACTGAAACGCTTTAAAGTTTCTAAAGTTTAAAGTTGCAGCTTTTTGGGTCGTTGCTTCTGTCTCTGATGCTTAAACAGAGCCTTTTCACAGTTAAAAATTGAAACACTTGAAGGACTCTTCCCTCCGTTTTCTGCTGGAGACTCATTCTCTTTTGAGCTAAAGGGCACAAGCAGAGTGTAGCTAAAATAAACTTCGTAGGATCTGATAGCTGACAGCTGTAGTTTTTAAGATGAGGTTTGACAGGCATTGGAAAAGCATACAGTGACTTCAGGAAATTCAAGCAGAATCAAAGGAGGCATGAAATGGGCCTCGCTCTTCCATCCTGCTCTGTGGCTGGCCCATATGTTCTGGGTATTCCCAAGGCACGCTCTGGGCAGAGAATGCCCTGGGCAGCCAGCAACGTCTGTGCATCAAGCTACAGGAAAGGGAACCGGGCACTTTACAGATCCCTGTTCTGCAGGAATTGAGCAGACTTGGTCCCCTCCCTCCGTTATGTTCTTAGGGCATTCTGTGCCTTGGAAATAAACTCCATGTTGTACAGCATATGAGGGCTGGTAAATAAATCTGACAGCACCAAGCAGAGCTTGAATCAGGGATGTCTGTCTCATTCCACTATCAGCCTGGAAAAGACACTGTTTTTCATATCATGCTCACACACATTTGTTGAAATGGCATCCTGGTCTCCGGTACATTCACCTGGTCACAAAGCAAAGTCCTTGTATTTAACCTCATGTCTCCATTTAGCAACACCCTACCAATCCAGCTGGAATGGAATTATCCACAAGTTTTCATCGAGCCCTCCCACACCTGCCACATATCAGAAAAAGAATAATTTATTAACAAAGGGCTTGCATAGTTGATATCTCCTCAGGTAGCTCCAACCCCGCTGGCCCTCTGAGTTACCTCAATGCTCCAGCAGAAAACAATAAGCAACATTCTATTTCCTAACCTGACAAGTAAGGGAAAATTGACTTAGAAAGTTTAATTACTTTTTTAAAAAAAGTACTTATGGCATTGGTTGCTATGGCAACACATTCTCATTAGATGGCTCAGAAATGGCAGTATGGAAGAAACAGCCTGTCTTTGTAACAGCTAGCCCCACAATAAAATATGATTATTAACTGTAAATGCTTTTTTCCTGTTTAGAACTACAAATGCAACCGCCAGGGATTGCTTTTTGCATGTACTGCTGTGGAAATTTGTGTGAGCTGCTGCTGAGGCAGTGGGAAAGAACAAACTCTGTTTGTGTAGCATATGACAAAAATGATGGGTGGGTTTGGAGAATTGGGAACAGCTCACCATTGTACAGTTTGATTACTCAGAGAAATATTCATATGAATGTCCTGGTCTTAGTCTTTTCTTAAAGCTTGCTTAAAACAACTTATACAAACCAACCAGGGACTGCAAATGCTTTAGGGAGGGAAGTGGTAAAGCAAACCAACCACTGGATAGGCAGCCTGGAGCACAACAAGTTGTTGCCAAAGGAGAAGGCAAGGTCCAATCTTCTGCTCTCATGAATGTGGAATCCTCACTTGCTTCTCCAAGTTGTCCTCTTTTTCTGGCTCTTCACATTCCTTCTCTCCTTTTCTCTCAGGAGTAAAGCTTAGGTTAAAAAATGTACCCTGGAATAATCATCTTGGAAACCACTGACAAAGTGATGCACTGTCTGAATGTAAGCACTTCCTTTTTGTTTAAATATTTTATCACTTAATTATTAATACAAATTTTTAGAGTGGAAAAATCCTACAGTTCTTCTTCTATCATATCAGCTCTGCCCTTCAACAAACTTGATAGGTATATATGAAGCATAACTCAATTCTCAATTTTTCCTTTCCTTCTCTTCTTTCCTTTTCTTCCCCCCCCCCCCACCCCCATCCCCGGTCCCCCAATATCCAGCTGGTATATTTTTGCTGCCTTAAATTAGGTCTTAATTCATGCCACCTAACCCTTGTTTACTCCAGAACATTTAATTTGGAGGAAACAGAACTTTCCAGGTGATAACAACCAAGGTGAGCAATGAGTTTTTTAATAGCATCTGCGCTACTTTTTTTAGAACAATTGCAAAAGAAAAATAAGAATAGATGTGAGCTGCAAAAACCAAAACAGAGGTTCTCTCAATAATGTTACCTTCTGCAAAACAGTTTCAGAAGAAAAGAAATATTTATGTTAAATCAAATATATTTTTAACCTTCTAAATTATGTATTTTTACAAGGAATAACAGGGAAGCACAGTATTTTCTTCCTTACTCTTGACAAGATAAAAAGACACAACTAACCCAAGCTTAATATTACAGTCCTCTCTTTCAACTTATGTTTCCCAAAATGATATTTTACTGTTAAAAATTCATCTGATAATGCTGATGCCTTGCCCTTATCAAACAACACGTTGGGATTTAACACAGCTGAAAGATTTTCCCTTGCTGTTATCCCTGGCTATTTTTATTGTAATAACCAAATGAAAGAACATATGTATAATGAATATATGGCACAAGTTTTCCCCCAGCCTCAAGAAGTGCAAAACACAGCATTTTATGAGGATTTTTTTTTAGGTTCTCCATTTTTATTCCAAAGTCTTGAAATTACTTCATAAATTATATGCATTTTCCCAACTTTGCTGTTGACATACACCAGGAAAAAGCAGTAGGACAAGGTTAAGGAGTAGTTTTCCACAGGACCTGGTAACTTGAGCCTGTCTAATGGCAGAAACAAAGTGATGAGTGGACTGAAATTTCTAGAACCCAGCGTGGAGTTTCTGCAGCACACAGCAGCTGTTCCAGTGCAATTTATGCTTGGCTTCTACCAACTGCTGCTCCTCACGAAGGGACTGCAGTAAATCAGCACCTCCAAAGCAGCCAGTTTGCACCAGAGGGGAAAGACAGTCTCAACATTTCTGTATTGTTAACGTTCTGCTATAATGAGCTGCATAAAGAAAGATAAAGGCATCAACTGCATTTTGGGCTGATTTGCAAGGAATAAATCATCTCGTATCAGCTGGACCAGTGCCAACAGAGCACAGCAAAGCACAGCACCACCTAGCCACAGCTCCTCAGCAGCTTTCCATCAACCAACACCTATTTGAAGTCTTTTTAAGTTATTTATTAGGGTTTGATAACTGTTGCCAATCCCAGGCAAAGAGCAGGTCCCAGAAATGATGTGGTGCTGTCACACTGCTTCTCACCTCTGCTGTTCACCTGGGTTGGCCAGTGCTAGATCACAGTGACATACGGACCATGCCTGACATTTATCTCCTGGAAATCAATATGGATGGTATTAAGAACCTATCCAGAATGGCATAATAACGTACAGAGCAACTCAGGAGATTGAAGAATAAAAGGAAGATATGTGGGGGTCACAGCTGGGTATCAGAGCTGGGCCACCCAGAGGTCAAGCAGATCCCTTGCCCAAATGAGCCCCGAAATGAAAATTCACAAGCACAGTTCAAACACAACAAAGTAAGCAGAGGAATTGTGACATGGGGATTTCAACAAAAAACCTGCCAGGACCCTATTTCTTTTCAGCTGTTAATGCTTCAAGGTGTGGAAATAATTGAGAAATTTTATGTCATATTGTTTAAATATAAAATCTGGATTGTTCACAAAAATTTGTAAAATTACAGAGCAGAAGAAAGTAATATTTGCTTTAAGACCAAACAGCTGGAAGAAACAAATCCCTAAATTTTATTGTATTGATTTTGCTTATTGAGTTCATCAAGATCCTTTAGCGTTTTCTAAAGGAAAAAAACCACTACTTGCAGCTGAGTACTGGGGTTTGGAAGCACGAGTTTTGCTTCTGTTCTGTCAATATATTTCTGAGAAGCTCTAAGAGAGCGTGCCTGCAGGTGCAGATTTTGCAAGCAAACAAAATAAACATTTTCAAGTGTTTTTCAGAAGCTGACCTGGGAATCCTAATGGTGAGAACACATTCAAGGTATAAAGTTATCCCCCACATTAACAGCTTTGAAATATTCTCCACTATCAATTTGGGAAAAAAAAATCCTGACAGTGTATACAACCGCAACATGAAATTTCCTGTGGAAGGCATTACTCTCCTATTTGTCATCCAGCATTCAGAAGAAACCTCTTTGGGTTTTGCTTTTTATGAAGAATAGGAAAGAGCTTGTCATACTAGCACAGTGGAGAAAACACAAATGGATATCAGATTGTTCCTTTAATGCAAAGGATGAGCAGGTAGTCATGCAATATTTATCACTGAAGGGCAGAGGAAGCAATCAATAATGGTTTCCCATGTGGGCCATTTTTCTCATCACTTTATAGAACAAATCCAGGTCTCTGAATATGTGAAGCATGGAAAAAACTCACCCCTTCAGTCAAGGCCATTGTTAAGACTCCTCTGCTTCTACTGCCCTGCTTTGCAGTCTGAACTCTTGCACTGGTTTCTGTTTTGCCTAGCAGATATCTTTTACCCTGAAGCAGAGCCATATACAGGCTTCTGAATTTCACCAGTGAAAAGGCTTATGTAGAAAAAGCTATCAATGCTCAATAGCTTGGATTAAAAAAGAAAAACAAACCCAAACAAACAAAAAATCCCACCTAAACCATGACTTGCAAGTTGGGAATAGTCAGTCTTTCTTGCCTACATTAATCTCCTTACCTGCTACTTCTCATTCTTTGCCTACTTCCCTTTGTCCTCAAATCCAGGTAGAGTTATTCCTGGTGCTAACAAAATTCACCAGCTTCACTTAATCACTTATTCCAAATTTAAAACGGGGAAGGAAGATCTAGGAAAGGAGATGAAAACACCCAAACGGGGACAATAAGAGGTAATTATCCTTCTTATTCATTAATGACTGGGATCCTTAAAGAACTAGAATAGATTTGTATGGGTTTCATAGCATGCACCGTACTTTAAAAAAAAAAAAATCATAAAAAGAAGTTATGGCACATTTTGAACTTAAGTCTTAATGATAATTCATTAATAAAAATGCCATCTAGGAGCAATTCATTATTTGAGAACTACAGGAAAGGAGAGATACATCCAGGTTCCTGCAGTTCAACAAACAGTTGCTCTCACCCTCAGGATGTGTATCAAACCAAACCCACAGGTTTCAGAGTTTAGCAAAATCTCTAGCTTTTCTTAATAATGAAAAACAACATTTGGCAAAATGTCGTAAGTTTTCTTTATACTGCTGTTTTGAGGATTACAACAATAGAGGTATTTTCTTGAAATGTCAACTTAATTAATTTCACAGTTCTTCTCGTACTTTCCCTTATTGCCAGCAGCCTTTGCACTTGAACAAACACAGAACTCCTAGAACAGAAAAAGTGTTAATTTTTCTAGTTTTTAAAGAAGCAAGGGAGCAAACTTTCATTTCAAATGCTTAAAAGAAAGGCTGGCATTATTTTTCACTCACATGCATGAGCCTAATCTAGTTTGATCAGAGCTCTAGAAATTTTCAAGTCTGAACAATACTTCTAACACCTTGACTCGATAAGGATCTTCCTGTCAGCATTTTCTTTTGTTTGCAAGGTCAAGGTGAGGACAAAGCCTGTTTCCCTGAACCTGCTTTCCTTTCCTGTGATTAAATGCAACACTACTCAGCAAGAAAGTGGAGTGGAAAAGAGCAGATACCCGGCCACATATCATTACACTGCCCTTGCAGGAGGCAGGCAATGACCAGCAGTCACCCCTCCAAAGTGACCACCCTGAGCTTTGATTCTGCTGCTCCAGAGCCCATGGGACTCAAAACCCACCCCATCACTCCTGAGCAAACCCTCTTCCTCCTTATTGCACCTCCAACACACCACAGAAAAAACCCAGCCTGCAGTCTGGTAACAACTGGAATTATCTTTAGCACAGTAAGCTGAAGTCATTATTTATTTATTCCCTGGTAGTGTAGGTAGATAATTAGCATGTAATTTGAGGTTTCCTAGGCATGACAGCCTGCTCTGATAGCTGCCCCTGGTCCTGATTAAATCTCTGTCTTGGATCCCCCAGCAGCACCTCATGTGAGAAAATTCCAGGCTCTGCCAGTATCAGGTTGTTGTCTCAAAGTTTGAAACCCTCATGAATATTTGGGGAGAGGGAAGAATTTTAGGAAGAATTTTATTTTATTTTATGAAGATTTCTGTGACTAAATGTTGCTTGGTATCCAAAGAACCTGTAAGAACACAGATGTCCCTACAGGGGAATGAAAGGGATATTACACCTGAGACTTTAAAATAGCATTTTGAACAGAGACATGCACAGGTTTTGGAAAGGAAAACAAATATATCTGCATGCTAGAAAAGGAAAAGCGAATTCAGTGCATGAAGTGTATTAAGACTGCTCTAGCCCACGCCCCATGGAGAATACACAAGAGCTGCTATGATGAACCCAGTCTGTGCCCACATGTTCTGCCTCCTGCACCTCAGTGCCCAGCTTCCCAAGCGCCCTGAGCTGAGCAGAGGCCATTGTCTGGCTCTGCGGTGCCACCTCTGTCTCCAGGGATGGACAGGCTGTGCAGGATCCTCCAGCTTTCCCAGCGAGCAGCTCAGAGCATCCCCGAGCCTCCTCACAGACAGCATTCATTAGTGCCGCCCCTTTTGGGGTGTATGTGGGACTGTTCCTCCAGCCCCTCAGGAAAAGACCTATATCCCATCCCTCTGAGGTCTGAGGCGGCTGGGAGCTCATATATCCCATTCCCCTAAGGTCTGAGGTGGCTGGGAGCTCCTGCTCTCCTGGCCCTCCTCCAGAAGTCTCCCGGTGGGATCTGTTCCAGGCCTCCATCCCCACAGGCAGCAGACATCAGGGAGGGCAGCTGTGCCACACCGAGCTCCCCCTCACAGGGACACAGTGACAGTGGCTGTGTCCCGGCTAAGGGCTGCTCCCAGGCAGCACACGGCCCGTTCATCGGGAGGAGAAGGCCTTGGCAGCCTCTTCTTGAGGCCTGGTCGCTGAGGGCTTGTGCTGTCCCAGTGGGGTTCCAGCCATGCCCCCAGACTTGTGGCATGGCCCTGTGTGTCCTACCCCAGCAGGATGGCTGTTGTGCCTGGGGTTAATGAGGCGTCACCTTTGCAGATGGTGGCAGGGCCGGTTTCTGCCCGCGGCGCCCGGATTTGTTCACTCCTCGTGAGATTGGCAGGTTTTCTACGCAGTGCTGGGAAAGGTCACGGCTCTTTGGAGTCTGCAGGCTGCACTGCTGTCCCCTTCATCCCTGAGTCACTAAATGCCACTTAGCTGAGCAGCCTCGGGCAACAAATTAAAGCCTGTGGGATACAATGGACCATCATCTCAGATGCAAGGAGTGGGGGTTCTGTGCAGATATTTATTTAAGGCTTTTCTGCTCTCATAGAGCCCTTGCTGATTCATTCTCCATGCTGCTTCTCCTCTCCTGTTCCCATTTTTTTACTGATGGCACTCTGCCACGAGCCCTCCTGAGTGCCAGGTGATGAGCATTCAAGGAGAGGGAGAACGGACCCCTGTTTCATGCTCAAAACAAGGAAGAAAAGAGGTGTCTGGCCACTGCTCATGCCATTAGGCTCCAGAGGAGATTACTACTACTTTTTTAAAATTCACAATCTCTTCAGAGTGTATTTGGACATGTGCAGAAGTGGTTGAGGAGGGTAGCTGTGTTATTTATCTGAGATCTCCCAGGTCTCACCTACAGGCCTTTCCTAAGCATCCTCACAGCACAGGAGATGCAGGACAGCTGTTCTCACCTTCTCTGTGTCCCAATCTTGCTGATACAGGGACCAAAGAGCTTACCTTGGGTGCCACCAAGGGACAGAGGGATTCTAGCAAGTACATTTCCTAAATCCCTCTGTGGATATAGATTTGATAAAGGCATCCTTGACAAAGATTGGCTTCTGGAGGCCAGTCCAACACCTCAATCTATAGATGTTGAATAGATGTCACCCCAAACTCCCATCCCAAAATACTACCTCTCAACATCTTAATAAACACACTTTTTTTCTTTCCTTGGACTGACCCCTTACTACATTTCAGGGGCTAGCTTGCGGAGGACAGGTTCATTTGCTAACACATGAATCATTATTGCTTTGAGCCTCTGAGCTAGCATTTTTATGAGCATATTTCAAAATGTATTTGATTGCTGTTAGAAATCATTTCAGTTCACGCTCGACAACCAGGCCAACCTAAGCCAATATGCTCTGCCTGGCACTATGGAAGGATGTTGTGAGAATTTAATTACTAACTGCAAGTTACTGTGCATATGGCAGATTTTAAATGTACTGGTTTTTGGTTGGGTTTTTTTTCCCTCCAAGATAAAACCACCCAGTTGTTTAAATCCAGCTTATTAAGAGTTCTATCCAGCATTTCTGATAAAATTGTTTCAGATTGTACATCCTACAGAGAACAGCATGGTGCCTTTTCCTATCCATGAGCTGATTGCAGGCCATAAATGCCATCCAAGCCAAAGAGAGTCCTCTTTGCCCTTCTGTAAGCTTGAGCTGAACGTTAGAGATTAGATTTACTTCATTGCCTTCATGCAAGAAAGCTTTTGGAAAAACATTTGTTTTATGTGATAAGGTACAACAAAACATCGCTAGACCAGAACTTCTTAGTTCTGGCAGCAAGAGACTCACCTTGGGGCATGAAGGGAGGGAGGGATGCACGGTGGAGGTGTAGACTGTAAAAACATATTTAAAATAATTTTTGCTTGTCATCTTTTCCACTATTATGATGGTGCTGATGCTCTTTTACTGTTTGGCCTCTGTGTGACATAAAAGCTCTGTGATAAATGTCACACCGATATTTACACACTGAGTAAGTCAGAACCTTATCTTGAATCAGATTTCATCAGCACATTAACAAGAGGAGGAGAGGGAGGAGTTTTCAGAATGTCTCTTATTAATATATGGATGATATGTATACATGGCACATTAAACCCACAGGTTTTCATGAAGTCCTCAGGCCTGGCACAAATTAACTGATTAGGAGCCTCATTTTTCTAAGCAGCCAGCATTTTTCTACTTGAGCTGAATCTTCAGCTGGTGTATGAAAGAAAAATTCTGTGAGATGTGATGATGCTGTGTGCACTTGTCTCAGACTAAATTTATCATCCATGCATTTATCAATGCATTTCAAAGGAAAAGAAAGAAAGACAACCTATTCACTGTTTTGACTTGTGCTCAGGCGAAGAACTTAAAAATTTACTTCAAAACCATTAGAACTGTAAGGTCTTGAATAAGTTTAATAGTTACACAGAGTCATAAAGAAGGAGAAAAGCCTTGTGTCACCCTGGCCTGATGGCTGGCAAAAAGGGTCTCTGATTCAGACTTAAGAAAGGCGATTTGGCTCCAGGATCAAAACATGAAGCCGGCTTCTAAGAGATGAAAAGTGTGGTGACTTTTTTTCCAATAAGGCTGAGCACAACACAGATCCCTCACTGCCCCTCAGGAGCCCACTGAAGCTTTGAACTTCATTTCTTTTCAGAAAAAGAAGGCATAATGCAGTATCCTGGGCCTCAGTATTATGATAGCTTGAGACTGTGAGGGAAAAAACATGGCTTGGACAGGCTAGGATGTATTCTCAGTATTTTAAACAAAAACTCCAACAGGGTTATCATTCCAATGTACCCTTCCAAAGAAAAAGGAAAAACATTTTCAAAATACCTGTGTCACTTTAATGAGCCTACACTCTGCTCTCAAGAGTGACTCAAAATGACTTACACCATCTAAAAAGAGAAAAAGTGGAGAAAAAAGTTATTTATGTTCAGATTCACAAAAATATTTAACTACTTACTTGCAGTGAGTTGGACCTCAGCTGATCTGCTGGACTTGCATTTGTACCCTGGATGCAGATTATAATCTCATAACTCTCCCTTTGACCAGCAAAACCAGAACATCCAGCATCTGTCTAGCCTTGACCTCCTCTGCAGGGTGAGAGTGGCCAGGTCACCACCTCACCCAGAATCATCCTGAGAAGCCCCAACATCTTGCTAATTGCTTTTTAATATAAAACAATCATCTTTGCAATGAAAATAGCAGTTTCTTCAGTTTAAACACATCATTTTGGTGTTTAATTTCCTCATTTTTGATGATAGGTGGCACCAGTTTCTGCTCAGAATGCCAGTGCTTGAAGTACACGAAGAATTTCAATAGGTTTTGGCAAATGTTTCACTGCTAACACACCACAGCACTGACCTGTGTGTTTTGGAGCTCTGTCAACAGATTAGGCAGATTTCACTGTAATAAACCACAAAAGCAGAAAAATCTTTCCTGAATCCTGGTTATAATCTCTTTACTTAAGCTCAGTTATTTGTGTAAAGAACCCAAGGCCTTATCACCAGGTGAATTGCTGTGTGTCAGTTCATGCTTTCCAGGTTGGACACTGCAGCTCAGTCTTTCCTTAACCCCCACTTTTCCAGTTCAAGGGAATCCTGATGTGCCTTGTCCTTCCCTTCCCATCCCATTACTGTAACTCTGAGTTCCTCAAGAACTTTTTCTGCCAGCTGGGCCCACCCAAAGAATCATCTCACAGGCTGCACTGTCAGCAAGACAGAGGCCACTAGGAAGCTCTGCTAGGCTTTTCTAAAATACATAATGTTGTACAATGAATGTCACATCACTTTGCTGGTTGCAGCCTTACCCCTAAGTTCTGTGAATGACAGAATTTTGTTAGTTAGAAGGCTGTTTTTTTCCAGTACAGGTCATCGACATCAGTAACACACCGGAAAGAAGATCTGCATTAGGAATAATTGTTGATAGAAAAATACAAAGCCTGAAAGGAAAATTGTAGGATATAGTTAAGCAGTAAAAGTGAGCTTATGATAAGAAGAATGAAGTGCAGAAAGACCTTGCTCTAAATTTGCATGAGTTTTGTTTCCTGGTTTTTAGGATTATAGTTAGACACTGAAATAAACTCTTGGATTAATTCACAGGTTAGGAATGTTTCACAAATTCTAGCGTAAAGAAAGGGGGTTTTGTTCGTTTGCTTGCTTTTGCCTCAACATTACAGAAAAATATTGCCTCAACATTGCAGAAAAATACCCCTGCCCTTGTTTCCCTGCTTTAATGTCCAGTAATGAGTCAGGATGCAAAGGCAAGTCTATCAAGTAAAGGTGCTCAACTACATTACAGTAACAACAGACAGCCAAAACAAAACAATGACCAAGCCACAATAGGCTGAAAAATCATTATCACTGCCACTCAATGCTCAGTTACAGGCACATATTAATGGTTCAGAGTCGATTAATGAAGATTTATTGAACAAAATGGTGGCAACATCCACAGAATACATTCTTCACCGTGAAAAATCTGATGCTTAGGATAACTTCTGCAGTACAAATGTTGTCAGATGCACAACTGCTGACAAAATATTTATACAAACCTAATTTTGCTGGGTATTATCCACAAAACACTTATTCTAGCAAGCATATGGTACCTTTAAAGGTGATGTTTCTTCATCCAAGAAATGCTGGCTTGATTACAATAGGTAGTTGGGTCTACAGAATGCCTTGGCTTGAAACAGAGCAGCGTTTCTACACAGAGTCCTCAGCATGGAGTTGCAAAGAAATGCGAAAGAATGCAAACACAGATCCTGGGGATGGAGCTAAATTTGCCAAGGCTGTATCAGGCCATTCCTTCTGAGGCTGGTGGTATTGTCACCCACCTGAAGACTACAGCCAACCCTACCTCCTCTGGGAAAACCAGGGAATCGGTAGCTGCTCTTCCACTTAGGCAGTCACTGTCCTTGCAGAAATTGGGAAAGAAAAAACTTGGGCACTCAGGTCTCACCCAGCTGATTCAGCTGGACCAGAGGGGTGTAAGAGAGTCAGGAACATGGCCATGTCCCTCCCTGGTCACTCGGCTCTAACCTTATGTGCCCCACAGCCTCTTCCCCACAGGAGCCGCAGGGCAGGGAAGAATGAAAGAAGGGCTTGGATCCTTTCTCAGATGCTCTGTTCTCCTTGATCACAAATTGCAAACTTTGTCATACACACTGCAGAAACAGCCTGGCTGAGATCCAAAATCAATGTTGAAACCAGCAATGTATGTTTTATCCCACTGAGCACCTCAGGAACCCGATGGGTTCTCACCCTGCTATCACCCAGCACAAGAGATGACACAGAGCATCTGCTTGTACAGTTACAAAGTTGTTTGCTGGTGACACAAAAAAAGCACAACAGTCAGTTCAGAAATGTATTTTAAAACAGGATGACAGAGGTCAAACTAAGAAGGGTGTTAAAAAAGAGTTGGCAGCAGTTATTCACAGCTTTTCACCAGAAGAGAACTACGGGGCATCCTATGGATGGATGGAGAGGCTGTGGTACTGACTTGCAGCAATTGTGCTATTTATTACAGCAGGATGTTGTGAGATCCAGAGCTCTGAGTGGATTGGATACATACAATCCCACTGTCCTCATTAAATCTAATGGTTGGACGGGTGTGTAGAGCCTCTGGCTTGGGAGGGCCTTACCCTGAGAAACTAGGGGGAGATATATGGTGAAAGGATCATTCTACATTATCCCTTGTGTCCTATTGCATTCTTCTAAACACCAGTTATTGACTGTTTTCAGTGACGAGATGCTGGGTTATATAGATGACAGTATTCTGTACTGTTACCAATCCAGTTTTGGATGGGCACCCTCAGGGCCAAGCCTTTTACGAGTGTGTGGTGACTACCTTTCAGAACACATTACGTGCAATTTAAATTTTAAAATGCCCATATGCTTTGTTATTCTAGTTTTCCTTTGTGTGAATCTTTGAATTTTAATACACGTTCCCAAATGTACAATAATAAAACATGCTGCTCATGTCAGCAGTAAAATGCATAGTAATTTATTAACTTTTCCAGTGTGAATACAAATTGATTTGATGAAGTGCCACATAATGAAAAATTATTTGCAGTCACAACTTGTATTCTAGTTGCTGCAATTCTTTTTTAATTAAACATTACAAAGAGTTTGGAAACTGCACAACACTTGTTGATGGCCAATAGGAAACTCTAATACTATGAAAAGTAATCCATGCTTCTACATGTCTGAAGAAACCTTTGATTCAGAAATTATGTTTTTCAAAAGCAGGTTGCCATATATTGTTCACTGGGTATTTGTAAGCATTCTTGGCTAAAACCCATTGTTTTCATTTAGGACAACCCCTGAACTCAATAACTTTTAGTTACGTGTCATTAATGCTTTTGTAATATAAGTCACTGTATTTTGTGAAGCCATTCTGAAATCCATGATAATGTACTAAAGAGGTCACTGTAGTTTGGAATTCTTTCCAAAGAGAATTTTTGAGTATTAAGTTTACTGTGGTGGCATCCAGATCCAGAGACATGTGAAGACCTGATCATTCCTTGGTTTCTGTCCAGCCTCTTAGCTAGATCTTCTAATTTGCAATACCATCTTTTATCTGTGGTATGACCTCTACCATTGACTTGGATCAGCACTAAGAAGCAGGTAGTCAAAATAGCAGCTGGCAAAAATAGAACATCATTGTTAGAAACACCTTCAATCAAGTGAATTCTGGTAGTTGTTTTTCCTCTCAAAGCCTCTCATGAAAAACCAAAGGTATTTGTGTCCTAACTGAATAATAATATGCCAAATTCCCTCTGAACTACAACTTCTATTGTAGTTCTTCTTATAGCCCAGCTCCCTGGATCTCAAAACAGACCATAATGCACTTTTGTATGGCTGTTAATGAACCACTTCAAATGAATACTGGATACTGAAGGAATTACATGCTGTGTAATTGATCTAAAGAACAGATTAGGACTGGTGCTATTTCATTAAATCTTATTAGCTCTGGCTTAAGTACTTAAAATTGCAGCTGTCCTGTGTCAGATAGATTACACCCCTTGTCACATGGCAAGTGAGGTTTTCATCTACTAGATCACAGTTTTTAAAAAGGAATAGGCTGATGAAAAGGAATATAAATGAAGGACTGTGAAGGCTTCATCTTCAGACACATTGAGCCCCCAGTTATTCATTCAACTGAGGGAAATACTTCAACACTTTCAAAACATGTATGAAGACCTGTTGTTTCCATATTTTGGTCTTAGATCACTTCTATGGAACCTGAGTTTGGCTTTTTTGATGTGGAACAGCCCTGAAGAGTTCTGGTGGGTGAACACAACAGAGATCTTATATGATTGCAGGGGAATCCAGTGGGTCCTTCCAAAACACCAACTTTTTCTCTTGGTTCCCTCCCACTGGAGCTTAGCATGCCTCAGGAATCAGCAAGCCAGTAAGGACAGAGGACTGTTCTGGCTAAGGAACAAACAGATTAAACCAAAGCAAAATTAAATTCAGCTTGGAAAACACATTGTAGCTCTCAAAGGAGAAAGGGCTTTTTATTACCACGGGACTCAAGCTAATTTTTAGGGACCCTGACACACTTTAAAAAGTACGTTTTTCCTGCCTTGCCTTTGACAACAGTGTGCTAGACTTGATAGTCTTTCTTACCTTCTGTTCTTTTGTCCTATGACCTAGTATTTAGCTCCATAATCTCCTGAATCAAACAAACTAGCATCTGAAGCCTTTGAACTGAATTTTCTCTACAAGGCATATTACACTACACTGAATACTTTTCATGAGATCTAGAATGCTGCACTGTAGGAAACAAGACTGAAAATGTGAACACCATTAAGCAGGATTTCAGATTATACTAAGGGGTGAATCACTGACAAAAGAACGATAGACTTTGGTTAAAAGAGATAATATTCAAGGCTTTTTTTATTATTATTCCTTTGATGAGAGAATATTTAAGACTCTCTCACATGCAGAGTCACCATGTTAGTACCACAGCCAAAGCAGTGGTTCTTACAGATGAAGACTAAAGTAAAATTAATCCAACAGATGTGTTTTGCAAATATAAGAAATTGTTCCAACAAATCTTAAAAAAAATGACAACCACATAAAATACCAACTCCACCTTTTAAGAGTTATTTGATTTCTTTTATATTATTATGTAAATCTCAAAGCCATTTATCTACCACAAAAACCTGTTTTCCTTCTTATACCCTAAGTCTGGTTCTTGCAAGCCTCCTGCAGCTGGTGGCCTTGGCACTCAAACCTGCCAGGACTGACCACTCTCAGACAGCGTGGCCATGGTCAAATGCTCTGCATTGAGCACTCAGTGGCAAAATTCCAAGACAACCAATTTTATGTCATCAGAGTTGTGTCAGAGTGAAGGTTTGAAATCTCCCTTGAAATCTTTGCCAGTAAACACAGATCTATCTGGTCATCTCAGCTTCAAAGCTCCTAAACTGCACATGCAAGACCCCTTTTAGGAGAGAAGATTTAAAACCTGGTATTCCTCTAAATCTCACCTGGTAAAACCATCTTTTCCTTCCTTTGCTTTCTCACCTCCCTCGAGTAAAACTCCATCAGAGCAAACAAAAGGAGAATACAGCTTTCATACAATTTAAAAGGTGGAACTTGTATTTGGAGAGAAGATGAAAACTCACTCACAAATTCACCCTGTACAAAGCTTTCAACACCTGCTCCATAGATGGCAAATATAATTTTAAATTGTCTGATAGGTTAACACAAGGAGGTTAAATGCAGGGCAGCTGTTCCCAATCTATATTTAGCCTGAAGCTTCCTACATGTTTTGGACCTGCAGGAAGGCTTGAAAACTGAGATTGTCCGTGATTTTATCCAGCATTGCTCGATTTATTAAAGATGCTATTCTCCCTGCAGGTCTTATTACACTGTTCAAAAGGTTTTGTTCAACTTACCAAAAACATGGAATTTTAAGCATTTCTGTATCTAGAATCTCACCCAGAATTATTCTTTTGTGTATATTCATGTGTAACCTGGTCCATGTGACATGAATAAAGATCAGCAATTAGCCACAAGTAAACTCCAGGAGAAAAGGCTTTGTATTGCATCTTGCACAGTCTATTTCAAGAATAAAACTGGGGCAAAATATAGTGATATGCTTTCTAGATACTAACCAAGAGTTGACAAGAATTGATGGATTTTGCATGTTAAAAGTAAATATTTTATTACATATCATGCCCTTGAAAAATTAACTGTTTCCATTCAGTTTTGTTCAGCATGCCTTGAAATAGGAATGGCAAAAACTATTCAAGGAACAGATCACCAAGATTCACAGTACCACAGTGACTGCAATTACCTATTTTCCTGGCTCAGTAAAACAAAACATTTTTTTTAAAAAATAACTATAAAATATTAAACAGTGAAATTAACAGATACCATCTGTGTCTCTCCTTCAGTATGACTGAAATAATCTGTACTGAAAAGCTGTGTGCCACAGAGCCCCATCCAAAACCTGCTGATGACAGTGGTCATCAATTCTGACAGCCTTTTGGATAAGACCTTGTCACTGCTCTGTCCATATGCACAGATCCTGCATGAGCAACTGGATACCTTTTTAAATTCAGGTTCACAAAGATGCTGCCAGTGGGTCAGCTACAGTAAAATATTTATATTTCAGAATAACAGTATTTATATATGCTCCCTACCTCTTGCTCTAATTTGCCTTCTTATCACTAGGCTTGTGTTTGTTTTTCAAATGCTGAAAAGACTTTGTTGGTTTGTTCAGGAAATTTGTCTAGACAGGGCTCACAAAGTGTATTTGCTCACATTTGACATTTTCACAGGGTGGGAAACCAAATGGAAGATCTGAGTTATTAAGCTCCACAGATGGCACCTAAGCCAGTCAACTTATCTCCAGAATTAGGAGTATCCTTGTTCCAGGCAGTCTCTGGAACAAGACGACAGTGACCTGCAGGACAGAGACCCACACACACTCAGGGCTTTGGGGCCAGCTGAGGCCTCCTGAAATCCATCCATCTGCCAGTACATTTACTGCCTCGGGAGAGCCAAATATCCAAGTGCTAAATTGTGATGCCTCTACAGCCAACAAATGTAAAACGTGGCAATATAACGGAGCGTGTGGCTATTTTACCTATTCAACATTTACCTGTGTCTAACTAGAAGAGGTCTCTAAAATGCTGCTTTCCAGCAGCTCAAAGGTTGAGAACCACCTGTAAACATTTGCAGAACAGTCTCTTTCTAGAAATAGAGACTCCTAAACAATCAACCTTGAAATGTATCATCTATTATAATATATTTCCAGTGTTATTTACAGATCTTCTTGTTTAGTACAATGAACCAGACATGCTGAAAAGGTAGGATTTTTCCAGTCCTCTTTTATACGAAGTACAATAAAAAAGGCACATAATTATTCACCATAGGAGTTGTGCACCAGTCCAAAACTTAAAGCTAAAAAGCTACCCATCAGAGAACTCTCTTTATGAGGCAGTATTGAGATGTCTCCTTTGAACTCAGCATAGAAAGATCTGTCCATCCATTCCCCTAGGAGAGCTTAAGGAATCCACTTTCCTGTTGAGTTCTGATCTTCACAAGATTTCCAAATCAACAGAAAACTCTCATTAAGCTTCCCACATCATCTGCTGGAGCAAGGAAGAGTCAAACAGGGCATGTGTGTGTCTGCTTTTCTTTTTCTTCTTTCTTTCCTTGGAATGCCCAACTATAGAGGACTCTTGAGAGCTAAGACCTGTTCAAACTAATTTGCTTTAAGACAAATGCCTCACAAGATATGGCACACTGAGCAATGGACAACAGCAGGAGAGGCAGCTCAGCCCCACAGTCAGTGTCGACCATGTTTGATCCAGTTTCTAATCATCCATTTCTGCCCCGAGCACCTTTGTACAACTAATCTGAGCCCAAAATTTGCATCCTTTGACATTTCCACTTCTAGACAACGGCCAGTGTCTCTGCTGATGATTGGACCATTCTGGAAAAAGAAAAAAAAAAGAAGGAGAAAAAAGGATTAGAGGAAGGAACAGACTGAAAAAAAACCTAGTACTAGATCTGTAAATCCTCAAAAACATTATGAAATGCATGGAAATTTCTGTATATATCAAGTGATAAATGCCCCAGAAGGTGCTAGAAATTCCTACGAGAAGCTAGCTAATGCATACAAAGTACCAAAACAATTCCTTGATAATTGTAGATTTAGGAATTGTTGGGAAAATCCCCCAAATCACTAGAAAATATCTAAAAAGCACTAGTGAATCCCAGAAGCCCAAGAAATAGGAAATCCCAGAAACCGTAATAATGCTTTTGAAAGTCTTAAAAATGATTTGAAGATTCTAGATCTTAAAAAAAAAAAAAGAAGAAAAAAACAAAAAGCCCATAAAGGTGCTAGATGAATTCTAGAAAAGTTCTAGACACAAAAATTCCTGGACAGTAAACAATTACAAGCATGTTCTTGATTTTCATGACAGAAATTGAGAATATTCCATGACAGGATAAGTAAAAATTCCTAGGAAGCATACTCCAAAATTTATAGTAATAATGAAAGAATATTCCTGGGTAGCACATGATCTATGGAAAACATATTTGACTATTTCTAAAAGGCAACTGGGACAATTCCTAGTACAGCCCTCTAAAGACATCCTTGTTTTTCACGGAATACCCTCTAGAGCATCATCCCTCTCCAATTTATCTCTACAAGGCTTCCTGAGCTCTTCCACACCTGTGTGAAATCCCAGAACCTTTGTGCTGGCCTCAGGACATCTTCACACTTCTTGAGGGTGGGTGTCCTGCCCTTCCCGTCATCCACCAGGCATTTGGAGTCGGGCAGAAATGCGGTGGAGCCCAGTGGCCCCAGCTGCAGGACACCTTCTGAGCTGTAGCGGACAAGCTGGGGAAGAAAGGAAAGTTCTGAGGTGGTGAGGAGCCCTTTGTCCTGCTGCACCTTGGGTCTGGCACACGTTGCTCAAGGGCAAAGCTTGGGAACCTTGTTGGTAAAACCTAGAACACAACAGTCCCTTCTCCCACACTTCTGCTCCCCACCACTCCCCACCCAGTATTTCACTGTAAAAAGGGCAATCAAGAAAGTGAAGTAATCAATATGTAAATCATGCCCACTCAGCAGGAGTTGATTTAACAAGGACACAATGTCAATTTCGTCGTGCAGTTTGTTCTTAAGAGCTCTGTTAGAGGCTATTGATAGCAACAAGTCTAATTAGTTTTTGTAAATAAATGTTACTGAAAAAATCCAACCATGCAACCAGTATCCAAAAATATGAGAGGAAAAAAGAAACCATGAAGGAAATGGCAGCAAATTTGCTAACATATGCTTCAGGCCTACATAATAAACAATGACACTCTGGTATTTCAGTTTTGTGTGAAGCACATTAAAGCAAAAGTGCACGATGCTAATTTGGCAGCAGGCCAATACGTCAGATCAGACTTATCTACTTCTCACTTCTGTGCTTAAACCCAGAGTCATTAAACCAGCATAATATTTTGCCCTTCTTACTCTGAAAGTGCAACAGCCAGGTGCCAAAAGACTGCAGAGTGGAGTCAGCTACGTGGCTTGTGTGCTGTGAGTCTGGATGCTGCAGGGTGAGGATCTGAGCCACCAAAGAAATGCAATTACCACCCAGGAAATTCACTGCCTGTCTGGGCTTATTGCTGTTATATGGCTGAAATTACTTAACAAGAAAGGGAAGGAAGGTCAGAAGTGCCTGCCATTTATTGGATGCCACTGACCAGTGTGTGAGATATCATTAAGAGTCAATCAAAAAACTCAAATTAGAGTCTGGCTTTCTACTGCCATCCTTATTAACCTCAGAAGAATCATGCTGTGAATAATCATTTCTTGCTGGTGGTAAAAAGAGCATGGTCTACTTGCTCCCAGACCAGATGCTCTTTGACATAGTATGTGTTCATTTTCCCACCTGCCACTTCTGTTCAGAGCAGCCATGTGAAGCACAGAGGTAGAACAGAGCCTACATAAGAGAGAAGAGCAGAGAGATAACCACACGAGGTTGTTCTGGGTATGAACAGCGCCTTTGTCATGGCACAGTCTGTACACACTAAATCAAGACACTTTTGGGGTTTTTTTCCACTCTGAGGTTAGGAGGGACATATGTGAAAGAAGCTCAAGCAAGCAAAGTAATTCAAATTATGAATGGACTTGCCAGGTCTGACAAATTAACTTTTTTTTTTCACATAAAAAGGAGCTGGGAAAAAAATCCAAAGCAAACACAACATTCTCTCTTTTTCTTTTTCTTTCTTTTTTTTTTTTTTAAAGTAAAACCTGATTGTATATTTCACACTTCTATTTAATGGGTTTTCAGCAGAGTTCAAATGAACTGCAGGTATGGCTGAAACACTGACCAGAAAATGTATTCATCTTGCAGTGTGTATTACCTCTCTGTAGTCCCAAAATCCCACCCCACAAGCTTGTTGGCTTTGCCTTATGTAGATAATCAGACGCACTGTTTATAATGGGCTATCTGCTCTGTAGGATAGGATCAATTTTCCCTGTGGTTTGAGATGAGCAGCATTTTCTGTACTAATATTAAAACAGTCTAAAACATTCTCTGTCATCAGAATCTCAGTAGCCAGGGAGTTACATGTGCTCTGCATCACAGTGGCCATGTACTTGGGAAAGACTTTGTCATAGAGCAGCCTGTCAAAGCAGAAAGTACCAGTTCTCTTAGGCTTTAGAAGTGGAAGACACATTAACTCTATTCTAAACCACCTGCAGTATTGAAAGTGGCAGTTGTGTTACAGCTCAACAGGGTCAGGGATGGCTTGGTGCAGGAAACTTATCTGTACCATCTCGAGACAAATGGAACAGCTTGGGCTTAATTTCCTGAATCTGCACTTTCTGTCAAGTTTTTATGGCTGTTCCAACAGTCATGAAAATTTAGGCTTATTCTGCAATAAAATAGAATTCTAAAAAAAACCCACCCACAAAGAATTATCTCAGTTCAGACCATATTACATAGCAAAGCTGTAGTGCCTGCTTCTGCACAATCAGACCAGAAATTAAGGTTCAAGAAACTACTATGTGGTTAATAACATCTCCCTCCAAAGAATTCCAATCTTAACTTCCAAGAGACAACATAAACTGCGAAAATAAAATAAGCATTAAAATAAGTTGCTTATTACTACAGGCTAGAAAGCAGGAACTGGGATATAGTCAATGAAAATGATGGCTTCTCTGTTCAAATTTCATGTTAAGTGTCACTAACATATCCACAAAGAAATAATCCCTGAATTTGTGTTAGGACTGTAGGCATGATACATCATGTTAAATCCATTCCTGCTGCCAACCAGCCAAAATCAAATGACAAAGTCCCCTTTATTAAGAAATATTAAATTTTATTAATTAAAAAAAAAAATCTGTGCCAGTTTTGATGGGCTGAGATCCTTCAGTATCCACATACTCCAAACTGCAAGCTGCAGAACAGAAGCAAACTTTTATACATCACATGGGGATGGACCTTCACTCAGCCTTTCTCTTTTATCTGGGAAGAGCTGAAGGATTCACATAAATGACACTGAAGCCAAGTGCTCTATTAAATACTCAAGATCTAATCCTGATACCATCTTCTATACTGATGTAAGATAGGATAGTTTTCCCTTCAACATCCAGAAATCTGAGCAGAATGCAAAAGATGTCAAAGGTTGTTTATCAAAGCCACCATACCTGGATCAAAAATAGTCAGTGCTGCTGCCTATGGAACATGATCCTCCAGGAGTGTCAATGTGGTAAGAAAATGGCAGCTTTTAACTGGAGGATTTGACTTCAAAAACATCCATTCCTGCTAATTTCCAGTCAAGTGAAAAAAGCACCAAATGATTACAATGATTGGTGATTGATTGTTTGTAGGAAACAGTTACTAGGATGGGCCTGGTAGCTTTCCACACTCAATTTAACCTCTCTCTCACTATTGCTCTCCAGGCAAAAGGCAATCTTTAATGGTCCCTCAGTTCTGCAGGTTAAAGCAAGCTGTAAGCTGACACAGGAACTGAAACAGAGAGTGATGCAGGAATCCCAAACTCCCTACATCTCCAGAGTCCCTGTCCCCTCAAGGCAAACAGATCACAAGGTACCAAACTTCCATGTTTGTTCCAGAATCTCACCCACCTCTTCCTGCAAGTGGAGAAACTACCTGTTTATCCACCCTGCTGCCCTGCATGCAAGTCTGGGCAGTCACAGCTCTGCCCAGCAAAATGTTAAATATCTGTCCTTTAGCAACAGTTTAAGTGGAGCCGTTCATCTCCTCTCATTCCGTCTGTTTGTGCAGCTGCAAGCCCCGGGAATCCCAGCACGGAGCTCTCCCTTCCTTCTGGTTGATCTCAATGCAGAGGGAGTTCTCTCTTTCACAGCTGCAGTGCCTCCCCTTTCTCTGCTGTGAAAGGGAAAGGAGGAGGGTGGAGAAGGAGGCTGTTCACCGTGGCCCTTCTGTCCCAAGATGCCATTTCATTAAGTTCTCCTCTCTTTCACATACCATATAACCAGCTCCACATCACAGCATTCACAGCAGTGAATATTTCCACTGGGGCTGTGTAAGTGCTCTCAGATGGTTCAAAACCTGCATGTCCTATAACCATTCTAAGAAGCTTCCAGAACAACACATTCCACTTTTGGGGGCGTTGTATCTGTCCTCACAATCCCACTTTTTTTAAAAATTTATTTTACAATGAAAGGGTATAATGTAATGCTATAGCACCACTGGGCTTTGCAGCTGATCGTATAATGGAGGCCACACACAGAGGCAAAGCAGTTCAAGACTTCCAATATATTCCTTTCTTTACAAATCTTCTGTAGTCCTGGACTGTTTCTCCCAGCAGTATTTGCAAACAGTTTTTTCCTGAAAGCCATTAGACTCAAACTTCAGATCCAATGAACACATATAAAAAGGACACTACTTTTCTGTAAAATAGGTTTTGAAATCGACTCAGACTGATGCAAAACCTTGTCTGGATATTCCTAGCTGTTAGCTTACAATGACTTAGCTCAAGTCAAACTCATTAAACTAAATTGATGTAAACTCAGGCTAAATGCATTCCAGAGCATCCGTTAAAGAGCTTGTCCCTGTTTGAATAAAGAAATTTAAAAGCTGATGTCATTACAGAGATGTGATTTATCATGGTGAAAACTGATCTTGAAAATACACATAGGGAAAGGCATTTTGTTCATGGAGCAGTCACAGTGGAGTGGCTTTATTTTGCCACTGTAATGCAGGACAACAACATCCAAGGGAAACAGAAGGGTAAGACATAGAGAAAAAGAATGTTTTATCACAGATGGACAGTAATCTTATCCCTAACTCAGCTTTCTTTAAACACTTGCCTGACTTGTGTGGGTTTCCATGGAACCATGAGTACACTAAAATCACTGGTAAGGTGCTTGTCAGAATTGAAGAGTACAAACAACAAACAAGGCTGTCTGTAGCTGAACTGGGAGAGGCTTTCACTTTGGTAGGACACATGAAAACCAGTGATAACCCAACTGGGGAAAGTGAGTTCCATATTTATATTAATTTATGTTCAGTAGGCATGTACAAATAAACCAAATCTTGGCTCAGTAGGGGTATTTTATATCCTATGCTTGAGATGAAAAATGTCAAAAATGGAAAGCTAAATGCAGCAGACAACTATGCTCACCCAGGCTGATTAGAAGAGGGGCTTTAAAAATGTTTATTTAATATATTAAAACGCTTGCTGTCAACACCTTTCATGCTATGTGCTTGAATATCCTTGATTAGGGTTTGTGCAGCTGTGGTTCTCACACTGAATTAATTTTGTAAATTGTAGTGAGATGACAGAAGTTTTCCAGCTGTGTAATCATTAATTAACTTGGCTGCATTTGAGTGGCTCCAACCCATGCTTGTCTGTGAAATACGCAACTTAGATAAAACATCACCTCTTCATCACCTTCACTTGGTGTATTTTGCAGAATGAAAACTCTTTTCCTGTTTTTTGTTGGTCGGTTTGTTTGTTTTAAAGGGAAATGAAAAGTGCTGCAGGATGATTTGACAAATTAACTTTTTGCCTTTCCCATACTTTGATAATTCTTGGACACATGGAATACTTTGGATCTTACGGGTTTGAAAAGAGTGAGTTTCTCTTTTTATGTGTTTATACAGTGCTGATAACAAAGCAGCTCTAGCTTGTGGCTGCAATGTGAAGTCTAAAGCCAACTTTTCAGGCTTTTCCAGAAAATTCACATATACAGGACACTGAAGATCTACCTGCAGGATTTAATGGGTCAGTACCCAATTTCAAGTTTCTAGGCAGTAAATATTTTGCGAATTTCTGAAGAATACTTTGAAGTATCAAATTTCTTTAAAAGGGAAAATATCTGGGTATTTTTGTGCACTCTTCTTGTATTAGGGTAAGGAATTTAACGAAGAGCTTGGTAGGGCCATTTAAGAAATAAATGTGCCATACTGTACAATGTGTTCTTTGTGTTTTACATAAAATTCTTTACCAAATCCAGAATCACCTGAGGAACAGTGTTATTTCATCATGCAATATAAACCCAAGATACCTGGGGCTTGCTGCAGGAAATGGACTATCAGACTCACAACCAGGGTCAAAGGATTGTGGGAATGTACCTACATTGTCCCATTGGCACTTGGTCAGAGCTGGTTGCTAAAAGGAGCTACTTTATACCCCCAAGTTAGTCAGGAGAAGCTGGGCATGTTGTACCTTCAAAGAAATTCACTATAACTTATGGCCTCATCTATTTTCTTCCAGAAGTCAAAGCCTACTCTGTGAAACAGGAATCATGGAGGCAAACAAGCAGGTGAAGGACTTAAATTGCAAAATAAATTACAGTCAGAACCATTTACTTCATTACTCTTTTAAGTGCTAGCACACTGATAGAGATTAGATGTTGCTAGGGGACTTTCTGGAAGGACTTAAATTTGCAACTTTCAGATTAGAATGGAGCAAGAGACTGAACTCTCTCTGAGCACCTTAACATCTCTAACGAGAGTCTTCTTGAAAAGCTAATTTACATCTAATTAAGCAATGCTATTTTTTTACCTTATTTAAAGGCTGCTCCTTCCACCTCTACTAGGAGAGTGTCAGTCAAATACTCCATAATGATCCTGCCAAAGATAGACATTATGCCAGTAGGAATTACTGTCTATCTCACTTTGCCTCCGTGGTGATGCACGTGCCAGGACTCCCAATCAATATATGTATGACTGAACCTCAGATAATTGTTAAGCCTGATAAGGTCAGAGTTTATTTACACATGAGAATGTTCATTAACATAGTTTTGATTCAGATGCTCCTTCAAAAGAAACTGGAATTGCATTTCAGAAGAAGCTCAAGTCCTGGATTTAAATATTATCCAACTTGTATTTAAAAAACAGGTAACATCACTACGAGCACAGAAAGAAGAAATGTCATTTTAAAATCTTCAGACATCTGTAAGAAAATAATAATATGCACAGGGACTGACAAAAAAAATCTTTTAGAAAAGAAATATTTTAGAAAAGTCTTAACTTAGAGGGTATTCTTAATTCCCTTTGAAGTTGATGTTAAATACGTGCTTAACTTTTTGCCTTCTCAGGGAATCAAATCAGCAGCTTGCTAAATAATTTCTGCCCAGGAGTCTGTTGGACCAAGGAACAGTTAAATTAAAGAGGTACCCTGAATAAGTAATGTCATAACAAGAAGAACTGCTCCCTCACACAGACTACCTAAATTAATTAATCTTCAGTGGATCCCTGTTATTTAAATAAAATAATGTGATTCTTCTGTTTTCCTAACTGGCAGTTTTGAAGTATAGATTCACATGCTGGACAACCTTGGAAAAGGCACCCAACCAGACTGGAGTAAAGCCAGACATTTGCCTTTGCAGCTCAGGAATTATACTGCCAAACACAACTCAAATATACCAAATGACTCTTTGTATCTTCTGAATATTCTCTAAGTTAAAGGTTTCTTGTTAATTATCGGATTTTCACCATTTACCTGGGAGGACATTCCATGGCATGGATAAAGGATGGCTTTGTCATCCTCTTCGGCCCCCTGGTCCAAGCAGTAGCCACTGGCTTTGCTGTTACGCACCTGTAACCAGATCAGAATGAAAACAGCTGAGCTGGAAATTAATCCTGATTTTAGTTCAGTCCAGCTAAATCTCAGCTGTGCTACAGCTCTTGGAACAAGTACTGCGTAAAACTGCTCTCTGAGAGACACATGCTTCTCCTTCAGCTACGACAGGGTGCCACCAGTGAATCTGCTCCAGGAAAAGACATTATTTGGACAACCTGCTGTCTTTGCAGACCCTGGGGCAGAGATGTGTTTTCAGCAATTACTCAAGGATCAGAACTTCTTAAAATCCACCCTAAGAAACCCAGGCCAAGTTTTTCTCCAAATTCCCATTGTGCAAACATAAATTTTGACCCTATTTGTTGAGAATGTGGCTTTACAAACAGGATAGGAACTACCTAGGACTGGTGTTGGATGTGACATGCTTTTTTTCTTCCTATTGTTTCTATAAAACCAAAAAACCATGTGAAAAATTTTTATTTGAACTGAAAATATAGTACATTGTTATGTACAGAACTGACATAAAGCACATTTTATGAAAGGGCACAGGTTCAGAGATCAACCTGCACTCCCCAGACAAGGAGAATTTACAAGTTTATAAAAAATGGGATGGAGCTCTTGTTAAAATCCAGGCATTTCTCTTGAGGTTGGAAGCATTACACACATATTTTGGGCATAGAAAAATTTTAGGGATATCATAAACAAGAAGTTACTTAGACAGACACTTCAAAAGACTCAACAGGTAAGTTTTGCTTTAGACTGTGAAGTACCTGTCTGGCCACCCCCATAATATAGGAACAGCTGCTGCATAAGGCGCCAGAAAAAAAATCAGTATATAATCCTTCATATTATAGTGTACAAGCATAACAGGGAATCTGACTGGATAAGGGGGCTCACAAACAACCAAATTTCAGGAGGTTTATTTTATGGCTTGGGTGCTATAAAGGCTAAAGAAGATGAAGACAGCTTTATGAGATGGCTTTAAAAAAATGGGAATTGAGTCACTAGGAAATAGATTTTTACTACTGTTTCAATCTGTTTCACATCTACTCAATACATTTATTCTCCTTGAAACTCACAAAAATCCAGGCGTCTTTTCCTCCAGGAAAACAACCAGAAGAGAAAGTATTTAATAACAAGCTCGGTGTCATTTAGGATGAAGCCTAAAGTACGACTGAAAGGGACCTAGGCTGGTTTATACCAGCTAAATAGCTTGCATGGCTCTATTTTATTTAAACTGTTAAAGAAATAGATATTTGCATCACTGAACTTCCTGTTTGACTCAAGAACCTTCTATGTGACAGCTCAAGAGGAACAAACTTTGTTTTAGAGCCCAGCTTGCTCAGGGTCTGGTATAATTGACACAACATTGGCACTTCTGCCAATGTTCTTCATTGTTAACGACGTCCTCCGAGCTGACAGATACCAACAGCTCCTCTTGAATTTGCTCAATGTCTTTTCTCAGTTCCTGATGGGGATAGTTGTATTAGGATGCAAAGTGATATTATGCAATAGAACTTGCACTTTGTATCAGTGTCTCAAGTGCCTGACTGATTTTTATATGAAGCCAATCAAGTGGCAGAGAAAGGAACAGTGTCCATTTAGTTGTCTTGTGGGAAAAATATCCTGCCTTTGGATTTAATTGCCGTTCATGTACACAATTGTTTTAGCTCTGCTGACCACTGATGTTTTTTCATGATGACTGTGACGTCTTATTTGGGAAAATGATTGCCTCAAACTTATGTCTCAGTATTTTAAAATGAGAGCCTAGGCGGTTGCATGTCATCGTCATTGTGGATGACTTCACCAGCTGCACTCCAACGAAAGGAACGGAGCTTCCAAAGCCACACTCCTTGGTGCTGACTAAAAGGAGGGGAGGGCATTTTTGCTGTCGCTGCTGTGCTGATTTGTAATTGCTCTGCACATCCTGACACCCAGCACTGAAAGGAAAGGACTGCTCGAATGCAGCCACGATGTGTTCCCAAAGACATACTGTACCTCTCCGTAAGTGACTGTGTTGTTATAAACCCTCATCTCAGGGTACACGTTCTCCAAGTACCACTTAAAGCTCCGGCACTGCAGTCGCTGTCGCAGAGCAATTCTTTCAGAAACGTCTCCAAAGTCAACTCCGGGGTTCTGCAAAGCAGAAAGCGAATAAAGAAATCTCACTGCACTGATTTTATGGTTGCTATCTTTACTGAAATCAAACTGGAGTTCGTTTTGTATACCAAGCTGTATTTCCCTCTTTTCCTTCTTTTGTTGTAAGTAGCAGCTCATCAAACAGCTGCTGTTGAATGCAGACAATAAATATTAATGAAAGCCAGTGGAAAAAGAACCATAAAGAACAAGCAAAAACCAAAAATAAATCAAAATAATAAGAATACAGTAAGAATGTTGTTACTTACAGGAGTTCTAAGTATTTGCAATCAGTCCTGAAGCCTTTACTTTCAGATTCATTTAGAATTAGGCAGTAATTCTGATCGAAAATAGAGCAGCTTGGTCATGTTTTACTCTAGTAAGAGATTTGGGTATTCAGTAATGTAAATGATGTCAGAACAGACCTGCTAAAACTTCAAAGCAAAGCTGCTCAGAAAGTCATTAAGTTCCACTAAGCATTCATATAGACCAGCATTCAGTTTTTACTAGAACTGGAGCTCATTTGCAGACTTGAGCCATAGAATGCAGTTAAACTCAAAACCTTTATAATTCTACTTCAGAATTTAACTTATGTTTAAATACAAATCCCATGAAAGTCACAGGCTGGAAGATTCAAGTTAATATGACCAAAGTCAGCCATTTAAAACTGGTGGGTCCCGACTTAGAGTCTGTTGATTTAAAGTGTTGTAAATCATCACAGTTCAACATTAAGACAGTAAGAGTTACCTCATCCAAACCCTTTTCCGACACTATTAATAAAATGGACTGAAACTGGGGAGTTTTGTGTGAGATCTCTCTGAAGTGCCTTGTGCTTTTCCTCCAGAAGAATATCTGTACATTTTACAGATTGTTTCTAATGCAGGGTTACAAGGCAGCAGCAAATCTTAGCTCAGGGTTTATTAAGATCCCCAACAGATGCCTGCTTTTCAGGAGAGAACACAAGTGTAATACTGAACAGGTTTTCCTATTTGCGACATAAAGAGTTTGCTGTGCTCACTGCTGCTTGCTGATGCACGTTCTGTCAGGAGCCCTCAGTGCAGCATCCATTCAAATGAATGTTAATTTACGTAGTACTTGAGGCTGCATGGAAGGAGAGCAATCCTCCGAGGCACTCAGTGCAATAAATCATTCAATGTAAGATTCCTTTATCACTAAAATTGTTGAGGAATAAATCATAAGTGGGGATGTACCAAATATTTGGTTAACTAAAATAAAGCTACGCTGACCTGCTGCTGAAGGTTATAGGAACATGATCTTGCAGGTGTGCCCAAGACCAGCTGCTAATCCAGATACACATTATGCACATGTTCTCAGTAACCTGTGATTTGTACAAAAGATGGGAGTTATAAAACAATTAATTTGGATTGGTTTTGTGGTATGGGAAAATGCATATATTTTACTTGCCTCTTTTCTTCCCTGTTTAAAATGAGGCAACACACTGCCCTTTTTGCAGAGCACAAAAGCAGCAAATTGAGCAGCTATGAAAACGCTGTGCTCACCCTCTGTGCCAGCTGCAGTCACCATGGGCAGGTTACAGTTTGATGGTGTAAGAATGAGGTGTCCACAGGATTTACTTTGTGGACACATTCTTTTTAACCAGCTAGCAAGGTTTCTAGTTCCCCAGCAGAAGGTTTTTGTGATGGCTTATTCCAGTACAGTACTTCTGCCATCTGTATCAAATACTACAGTGAATAGTATAATGAACACTAACATCAGCTTCCTTTTCCTGAGAGCTAATAGGCTTTTTTTTATGATGCACATTTTATCAATCAATCAATTTATTTTATGGAAAGAAAATTTTAATGTTCAGTACTTCTGCTGATTTTATGTCTTTTATTGTAGATGTGCCTGGGTTTTTTTTAAAGCTCTGCTGTATAGCTCAGCACAGAAAACTGCATCAATAAGTAATCTCAGATTAAAGGGAAACATGTTTTGGTGTAAATGCTTATTTAAATATCATCTTCTCTCAGAATTCATTTGCAGATGTCATCAAGCAAGCAAATTTACAGAGGTTAACTTTTCATCTCCTAATTGAAAATTGACCATTTTAGCAAGTGTTTTTTATGTGTGCAGACAGGGCCAAAATGCCCCTGGAATCTTTAATGGACACTGCTCTGTCTTCCTCCTACTGTCACAGAAATCTTGTGTGGAAAAAGTTATGCAGTATTGCCTTTTGTTAAGGCAAAATAATTCTCTGCAATTACCTCTTGTGCCAAAAGAAGTCACCAAAAACACATCTCAGAGACCTTGCACAGAGTGTCCAACAGTGAACAGCAGTGAGTGAATCTAGAGCTCTGAGAATATCTGACATATTCAGACACCGCATGGACAAGGAGGACACATTACTCCTCTAGGTATGTGTATTTCAAAAACTGTAAGAGGAAAGAACAAAAATGGGTACACATATTAATTGTGTACCACAGTATGAGTAGATGTCCAGGACAGACTAAATCTAATAAAGTCTTTGACAAGACTCCCATGACTTTGATGAACTCTAGGTCATAACTGAATATTCCCAAAGACACTGCTGGGTTTGTGTATCTTCCTGTTCTGATAGGAACATTCCTGTTTCTATTTGCTTCAATCAGCTCTGGGCAAACCCCTGCTATAAGGGTTAAATAAACCACCATTACCTACAGATCAGTGTATACTACCCCTCACATGAATAACTTGGGTGCAAACACAGCTAGGGAACACAGCAACAGCCAGCTTCCACCTGGCTGGGGTATAACATATAGCTCTTCTCTGCAAGAATTATGCTCAGTGCAGATGTAGCATGTGATATGCTTACAGAACAAAGTGATAAACCAAACCTAGAGTTTATCTAATATTTATATTACATGGATTCCTAGAGGCCCCCACATGCCATCTACAATTCGTATGTGCGGTGAGAAGCAGAACGTGCCCACACTGCACCTCTGAGCCTGTGGACAATAAAGCTATTTAATGTGTGATTCTTTTATTGCATACTTTGTTTTTTATGCTGGTGAGGTCTATTGAGTCTCACGATGAATGATGATATTTATTTATGGACATTTCTGCCGTCCCCACCGTTGTAGCATATGAACACCTCAGAGTTTAAGGGCGCCCCAAATTAACGACTTCTTGGGGAGCACATAAACCTGAGACATTTTGCTCTGGTGAAATTATAAATCTGTGTCACTGCATACAACCATCTGGACTGAGTGCACAACTAAACTTAGACTGAGGGAGCAAGTTCACATGGCAGAACTCTCCCTACTGAGCATGCACCAAAGCACTTTCCCTGAGCTTAGCCCACTTTGTGCTGCTGTAGCACCACCCTTCACCTCGAAGAGCTAATTAGGAACAGCCATCCGTGTTTCTGCCCCTGTTCAGGACAGAGTGTGACCTGTACTTACTGCCATGGGGATGTTCCAGGCCATGTAAACGTGTGACTTGAAGTCATCCATCCAGACCTCGGCGGCGCGCAGGGCGTTGCGCTTTGCATAGTAGTCGATGTCGTTGTTGTAGGGCTTCTTGGTGCGCTCGATGTGCGCCACGCGGGAGCAGGGCAGCACCTCCATGCTCCCCCCGCACTGCCACACCTGGGGGAGGCACAGAAAACAACCACATGGCCTTTTGTTCCCCTTTTGAGGCAATACAAGTGCTTCTTTTCAGATGCTGTGTGTAGAGTGTTTGCGGTTTGGAGGTGAGGGCTATTGAACAGTTCAAAAGGATCGCCCAATTTACCTCTCTCTGTGCATTGCAGATGAGTCGGAGGGGAATGCAGATGGCTGCATTAGGTACATAAGTGTAGAAGCCATAAAGAGACGAGTCCTTCACCATAATATCCCTGTTCTTGGGACCACTAGGCAGAGAACGAACTGTGAGGGGGTAACCTCTGCCCTGGATGCTGCTTTAACCCAGTGTTTGTTACTGAAACTTCAACAGAAATCAGCTGTATCATCTGTCTGTGTTTGACACATGAACGGGGTACCAGAAAGGGCTCTAAGGTCGCCCCAGAGCCTTCTCCGCCAGACTAAACACCCCCAACTCTCTCAGACTGTCTCCACAGGAGAGGTGCTCCAGACCTTTCATCATCGTATCTCTCTACCCCTGAGCTGATGAAGAGGGATAAAAGGGGCTGAGTGGAGACTGTATCAGCCAGCCTGCCCAGATACCACTGTACCCACACTGTGCAATTTTCCCCCTGTTGGCTATTTACTGTCTGAACTCCACGGCAGGGGACAATGAGGACTTGTCTCTTTGCATCAGTGAGATCTGGAGTGACGCAGAGTGAGTGAGGCTTATGGATTCAGCTCCCTCAGGTCTGCACCGAGTAGCAGAGTCTAGCTGAAGTAAATAAAAGATATTAAAATAGAAACAATAATTCAGTACTTTTCAAGGTTGCCTTTTACTTAGAATAAAAGTACATTTCCATAGAAGATGCATTCCAGAACCATACTGGGGCAGTTCTCCACCTAACCTGCCTACCTGCCTTCTCAAGGATAAAGATGAAGTGCTTGGGAAGTGGCAAATAAGATCTCTGCTCTGGCTTTTTTTTTTTTTTTAAATACTTTGTTAGGTAGTATTTACTTGCTGCTTTCCAAACAGTTCTGTAGTAAATCACTGGCCACTGGAATTTACATTTGATAAATGGAATACACTGCAAAACATGCTCATAAATTTGGACTGACAGGTGCTGAGGGTTTCCAGTGCAAAGGGGAACTGCTACCAAAAAAAAAGAGAAAAAAGAAAGGAATTAATTGATTTTCACGATCAGAAGGAGAAATGAGCAGTACACTTTAGTATACTGCTGTTTGCCCAACCCAGCTTGGAAGTCAGCTATTTCATGCACAGCACATTTTTCTTTCTATTGATATGCCTAATGACCTTGTAACTCTTATTTATATATTTTGGTACCAAGGGCAAGTACATTATCTGAGTGACAGATTTATTTCCTTCGAATGCCAGTGCTCACAAAAACCTGAAAAGGAAAAGGTATTAAACTGCAACATTAAAGAAAACAGTTTAGCTCATCTGTAAATTCAACACAAACAGTTATTTATCAGTTATAAATTCCCCACAGATGAAATCCACAGGGAACACAGACACCTGGCTTTGAAGGAAACACAACAAAAAAAGGCAGCAGCAGCCTCAGGCCAGATAACTCACACCCTGTCAGATCCTGGTGCTCAGGTCTCAGCGTGGGTCTGGCTGTGGTGTGATTGCCCCATCCCTAATCCCTTGGACTGCTTTCCACCGACATTCAGTCACTTCTTACCCTTCCCCTCAGCCCCATTTTGTTCTTTAAAGAGGCAACATCTGCTGAAGACATGGAAGGAAGGAAGGGAACAGCCAGGAAATACACAAGGAAACTTTTCTTCCTTACAAGATATTAGAATTTACCCCAGACAACTTTTTTTTTCTGGGAATATGTAACTTTTACCACCAGCAGGGGATGTTTCCCTGGATAAGGATGGGATTTCCAACCCCAGAGAAAGAGAACTGGATGCAGAGCACAGGGGGCAAGGAGTCAGATGGTTGTGGATCACCAGGTGTACATCATCGTGCCACTATCTCTTCACATCCCAGACAAATGTCACAGCTGTGGGTCATTTCTTTCCAGGCCAAATAAGGTCTCCTGTTTTACTTCATGAAGATTAGTTGCTGTTCAGTGGAGCACAGACATGACTCAGTATCCCCACACCCTTTCAGCACATGGCTAAGAACAAAGTGAAGATCTTCTCTCCTTCCCTTCCAATAATTACTTAAACTTTCACTAAATAGAAGAGTTTCTGTAGTATAATCAAATATGTGCATTCAAAACTGGGCAAGATCCCAGCAGTTAAGAGCCGTCATGTGAGATTTGGATGAGTACTCAAGACTTGGGCTTGAAGGAGGAGGATGGGAGGTTCAGCAGCACCTTCTCCTCTCTGGACACAGAGTTGAAAGGCATGTTGTGATGCAGAAAACCATTGCCTGTCTGCTTCTAACAAAGGGTGAAAGAATGAGGAAGGTTTTCTTGTATGAGTCAGGTAAGAGAGAGGTGAGTCAGTGGCTGATCCTGAAACTGGTTGATTCCCCTCCTCTTTTCATTCTCAAAACTGTACTTAATGACCCATTTTAACAGTAGCAGACAACACATTTCTTTCCACATCAAACTATGAAATTATGCCAGGAAAATAATTACATGCCTCTGTAAAGCACTTATCAAGCAGGATCCTTAAAGTACCTTACTGGGGGAAGCAAACTATTTCTAACTGTGAGCATAAAATATTGCCCAAGGCCCTCCAAAGCGACACATTTCAGGCAATCAAAGAAAACTGACTTCCATATCTATGCCTTGTCTTCTGGGATAACAACACATTTCCAGCCCAAGTTATTCCTCTCAAATGGAGCTTCCAACATTAAATGTGTGTCTCAAGGTTCATTTACTGAGAAGGTGGAAGTGTTCAGTCCCTGAGCTGCTCTCCACAAGGGTGCACATCACTGAAAATCCCACTCTGCCTTCTTTTTCCCCATGGAGAAACAAATCTCCTAGAGAAAAATTTTTTTTTGGCTTTACAGCATGCACTCCTCAAACTTGTACTGTGAGGAAACAGCCCAGGCTCCATGGAAGGCCAGGAGCAGCAGCAAAGCCAAGTGTGTGCTCCTTGACTTGGTGCAGCTGAGCAGCCCAGGGACTCAGCTTTGCCTCTCTGAGCATCACACTGTGCAACGTTTTAAGACATGATCAAGTAATTCCAAGAGACACTCAATTTATTTGCTAATTGTAGCTAATTTCTAATTTCAGCACTGCTCTTTAGGCTGCTATAAACAAAATTGATAGCAATTTAAATGTTACCATAGCCGTGTTACCTTAGCATTTTTACTGCTAATTATCTCAATCAACTTTTCTATAAACAGACATATTAAGTATTGAGAAGAAGAAGTACCCACATCAGGACTAAATTACAAACTGAGTGATAATGTTTGTGGCTTGCACTATAATGATTTACTGACACTAATTATTAGCTATTCCTATGCACCTGAGGTGTGGCTGTCCTACAGGCAAGTGTTTATTTATGCAGCAGCCAGCTGGACATCACATTCTATGCATCAGAGAAAATCTGAGGTGAGGCCATGTCTTGTCTGCCATGGCCTCAACTGGGCATCAGCAAAGTTCCCTGAAGGCAGCGTGGGTACATTATTTAGAAAGGCTAATAAGGTGCCAAGCTTTAATTCTTGACAAACAGTAACAAGTTTTCCGAGGAAACGCATTTTCCCACATGTACTTTCTGCTGAAGGTTGAAACTACCATCTTTATCAGGATTTAAAAAAAATTAAAGTTAAAAGGAGTTAAACAAGCCTGGCCACCATTGAGCAGGAAGTAGAGCTAGCCAGGCTGCTGGGCTAATCCATTCCTAAATACATATAGAGAGAACATTGCTGATGTGGTCTCCTGCTCTGCAGGTGAGACCTGTTTCCAACAGCATCATGGCCTGCAGAGCAAATGTCAGAGCTCAGAAATATCCTGGGATTTAATATTTGCCATTTTTAGTATTTTTAGTATCATTCCTGGGATTTAATATTTGCCATTGGCAAGAGAGTGGCTGTAGCTCCCAAGAGGCTCTTGCTGATTATAGAGAGGGCTCTTCCCTCTCCATGGACTTGGTGCTCTGTAAATTGAATATCACATTATTTTGTACACTGAAGTGACTGCACAGGGTTATTTAATTTGGTGCAGATGATCTCACTAAAAGCAAAATCAATAGGTAAAAATAAAAATGGCACCACAGTGTGAAGGAAAAGCTGGGAAGACAGTTTTAACTTTGAAAACTTAGACTGGAAGTAAAGATTGTGATCCTTAAGAACTTTGTACCTTGCTGTGAATTTTTCAGTTTAAACACCCTGGTGTTCAGTGAGAGAGAAAAAGAAAAGCCTCAGATTCTCTGTTACAACTATTTTTTCCACCAAACACACCTTTGATTTAAGCAGCTGGAGAGATGAGGTATCCCAGAACATGTAATAGTGGAAAGGACACTTCAGTGTGTGTGGGATTTGCTTCCAAATAACCACCCTTTGCTAACACTTTCATACCCTTTTCACAGACACACCAGTTCCATCCATTCCTCTCAACATCACAAGTTTATAGATGACAAATCAACTCCAGTGGAGAGTGACCCAGGCATTTGCAACGTGTTGGTCTCCATCTCTTTTAAAACCTGCTGACTTTTCTGGTAAAGCTGGGGTTAGTCCAGCTTCTCTACTGATATAGAACACCGAGCAATTAATGAAATTTTCAGTATCCTGAGGCTTTGAGCCCATTTTTCATAGTTAGCAATCTCTCTGGAGGCGTCACTGCACAACGTGCATGGGTGCTGTAGCAGCTTTGTGCTTTATCTCCTTCCAAGAACTTGTGGGTATTTCAGTGGGCCTTTCCTGAGAGGAATAATCACAGTCTGCATCTTCCAGCAGTAAGAAAATGGAAGGAACCAGCTTCAGAACACACATGTGGCAGCAGGGCCCCTCATTTCTGATACACCCAGCAGAGGATGTCACCCGGCACTTGTGCCACAGCTCTGCCAGCAGCAGCACTTCAGACGTGGATGTTCAGCACATCCTGAAACAAAACCCTTGTGCTGGAACAGGGCTCTGAGGTTTTATGGAGCAGTTTTGTACTCCACCTGAGCAGCACTCCACAGAAGTAGCCTTTCAGATTTCAAACTTTCTTTTCCGAGTGAAGACAGCAGAAGAGATGGAGGAGTTTTTAAAGCAGCTCAGATATCCCTGTTTCATGATATTCCAGCGTGGGAATTCTTAAAAGTCAGGGATCTCAGGTTTTCTTTGATTTTCAAGGCAAAGACTACCAGAAATGGATGTCTTCTAGACTGCCTACACACCCCTACAGCAGGATTGGAAAAGATTTTTCTATGATGAAAGAATCTCCACATGTTTCAGAAATTTTGTTGACCTAAATTTCAAGAATAACATCAATTTTAAATGTTTTCATCGGTTGAAACACAAGCTCTTTGTTACCTCCACCTGTGTTTCCCACAAAGGTTTTTCTGAAACTGAGTAACTGATGATTTTCAGAATATCTGCTTGGTGTTAAAAGCTTTTTTAATGTAAGATTACATATATATATTTCAATCTGAAAGGTCAGTTTAAACTGAAAACACAAAACTTTGTTGCAAAAATAGAACAACACAATCTTCTGACAACATTAAAACCAGGTATTTGTTCCCATTTAGAAATTTTGCCAAAGTGCAGAGTGTTCAAAAGAAATATTTTTTGTTTAATTTATCAGCTGGATCTGACAGAGGGATCAAATTATGGTTCCTTGAGGTGACAAGTCTTATTTCTGACAGAAGTTGTGATACCTGAAGGGCAGGAGGACATGTAGTAAATTCTCAACAGCAGGCACCACTGAGCCCTCTTCAGCCCCTTGAACACCACAGTGTAAAATAAAATCCATGTGTACTGCAGCTACAGGAAAATTCCTACTCTGGTGAAGTCAAACAGGAAGGTAATTCTTAATTCTTAAAAACCTGCACAGGAAGAGGATGCTGTAGTTTCAGTTTCTCTCTCCACTCAGCCATGAACCAACAAGGTCTGAATCAGAAGCGATTCTTCAAAGTATATTTGAAAGATGACAACAAAATCCTTTCCCATCTGAAACATGGGAGCTCTGTACTTATCCTCCAGCCCTTAAGGGATGTGCCAACTCTTCTAGTGCCCACACTAGAAACAAAAAATTACCATGAATATAGCACACTTAGTGTTCTTGCATCTCTGATATTGACAATTTACGTAGTTCACTGAAAGCTGATTTTCCAAAGTAATTTATAGCCTGACATTTTCTTGTTGTGTAATGGAGTTTTATGGATATTTTCCTTCCACATATTCTCAGAGCTGCCTAGATAGTCATATTTAATCAGCTGTGCTAGATGAAGTGCTCTCTGTTTTTCACTTCACATAGGAAGCTGTTAGAGACTGGGGAGCTGTCATAATCAAACACATCATATGGAAAAATTAATCACATGGTCTCGTTTTGTTCATCAACTGCATTTTTATCATCTTCTTTAAAGGCAGCCATAATTATGGTTTAAATAAGTCTCAACTGTCATTTCTCAAAATAGCCTGTGCTGTTTAATGGTGCACTTATAGAGCAAAAATCTTTCCACGCTGGGACAAACCAGCTTACATCAGAGAGATTTTTAGCTGCCAAAAAGAGACTGGAAAAAAGGAAGAAATCACATCTCAAGATCCACAGATCTTTGTTTTGTCAGAGGTTTCAGGATAAACTTCTGACCTATGCCTTCAAATTTCAGGACCCAAAAGGGTCCTTGGTCGACTGATCCTGACATTGACTTAGTGACAATCCTTCCTTTTTGCTCTCAACTCCTGCTCAAAGCAGTCTGCAGATAATCTGCTCACAGCAGATGTAGAGGGAGTGTGGCAAATTATTAGCTCAAATATGAAAGCTAATTCTGTTGTTAGGAATCTTCTTATCCTAAGTGTGTCAATACCATCCCTTACTCTTGCTGCCCTGGAAGGCTGGGAACACAAAGCAATGTTTTTGGACTGATGATTTTGGAGGGTTGAATTTCACCTGGGGCTCTCCTCGTGTTTTTTTCCTGGCTCAAACAGCAATAACTAATTTGAAGAGAGAAGCAGAGATAGGGAGGATAGAGTAGATGTAGCCATACAAGTAGTCAGGATATGTTTGGCTCTAGTATTATGGCTTTATGATTATTATTTTTATCAATATTTCAATTGTCCCAGTGAGGAATACTTGGAAGCTTGCTGCTTTTCCTAGAACTATTACAATAGAGTTCAAAGGTGTGCTGCAAGATCCTTCTGCAGAATAATTTAATGTGAATTTCACAGCAGACTCAAAATAATACCTTTTCTTTATAGAAAAGTAAACCAATTTTTACATAGGTACTTGATTAGCCTTCAAAATTTGTTAGAATTTAGCTTTTTTTTTTTCTAATACTTTGTTAGTTTGACCTTTTTGCTTTGATCCCTTGGGGTATTCTGGTATTTACAGAAGAATTGCTTTCAGAAAAAAAAAAAAAAAAAAAGGCAGTGGAACAATAACATTCTTGCAATGAAACACTCAACACATGCATGTTTTATATTTGTCTGGTGCCTCTTCACTGCCAAATTTAGAGGCTGTCCTTCACAGGTTTCTTAGAGGTTACGCAGAACCTCAAGCCAGTTAAGATCTCAGATGTAACACCAGAAGAAGATAAAACCCTTCTGTTAACCCTTTTCCAGAAGGAAATAGATAAGCGTGACGAAATTGAAACACGTTCTAGAGAAACTCACCCTCAGCAGCTGCTATCTTGCTGTAAAGATAAACTTTGTGTGTAAAGAAGCGGGGTTGATAAATTAATAGACTGGCTGCTATGCAAGGGAGGAGATAGGATTTAAATTGATAATAAAAATGCCCCAAATGCTTTAACCACTAATCCGATCTCCATAAACCCATATTTTGCACAACATTTACAAAGGGTAATGCACCTTTGAAAAAAAGCATGTCTGGGGAAGAAGTTGATGATTTGATGTGGGAAGCAGATCTCCCTTCTGCAAGGAAAATTCCAGACTCTCTGAAATGTCTTGCTGATAGGAGACGGAAATTGCAAAAACCCTTCAGAGCAAGAAGAGCAGCCTGCCCCTGCACAGGCAGGATGCCCTTTGCCACACTGCTGGGCTTTACACACAGACTTCAAATGGCAAAGAATAAAATATCCCTGACTCCAAAAGGTGGTGGTGGTTCAGGAATTCTTCAGGGGAGTTCAGTCAGTGCAGGGATGCTGGGCAAATCCCCCCTACTCCAGCCTCCCTGGCATCACTGCTCAGGGAGGTCAGCAGGGTCTGATGGGTGAGGAAGCAGTGAGGAATGGGAGAAGGAAACAGGACAGCCTAAGTGCAAGGCTTTAATTTTCAAAGGCTTGCTTTTCTTAGCAAATTAATGAATGTTGGCATCTCAAAATGCTCCAAGAGATGTTAACAGCTCCAATCATGTAAATGACAGGCACAGGAAAGAGACTGGCTTGAGGCAAACCCTCAAACTTCATGGATTAGAGATAATAACTTTATTTTTCTCTGAATTCTCCTCAAGTCTGAAAGAGGCTGCAGATTTCTTCTGGTCTAATACCATATATGTTGTGTTTTGCAAGCACAAATAACTTTTCCTCTCTAAAGTAAATGAAATTTGGTATCTCTAATGTAGTTTGCTAATTGTCCCAGGCAGATGCTTCTCATAACATATTCTTTAAGAATGGATTTGATGAGAATAATTTTCTGCTTTCTTACAAATTTACTCAACTTTTTCCCAAACCAACAGAATCATTGTCAGTCATTTCTGTAAATATGACAGCACAGATACTGTTTGTACTGTAACTGTTAAAATTCAACAAATTGGCCTTGGAAAAATACAATCTGTATGGGATATATTGAACAGCATTAAAGACCAGCCTGTTATTCCTGTTCCTCACATCTCTTTCATGTGATTGCTTTAGGTTGTTTCTCCTCCCTTATCCCAATGGACCATAGAGAAAATCTCCCTCTAAATTCAAAGCCCAGCAAGGGATAAAGTTTTATGTACACTAAGCTTACATGAGAAAATCTGCAGCTGAGCTCCTGCAACATTTAAGTTCTTAGGAAAATACCCCTTTTGCCAGACAGTGCTTTATTAATCTGCACCAAACCACCAGGCAATGCTGCCTGGTCAGCTCAGCAGCTGCTTCTGGAACACCGTCCAGCCCACAGAAAATGCTTAAAAGAGGCTCAAGATTAGATCAGCTGAGCACAGCAGCCATCTCCAAACCACATTTAATCTCTGTCAGATGCCGGGGCAGATCAGCGAGGATACCTTAGGTCAGAGCAGGGATGCCTTCCTTGACATACAGGGGTTCACATGACCACAGAAATCTCTTGAAGAGCACAACACTAACCCTCCAACAGCTTCTCCCTTCAATTGTTACCTAAGCTAAGCCAGGGTGGAAGTAAAAAGTAAAAGTTGTTAAACTTTTTTTTTCCCCTCAAAGTGAGTTCTCAGCTTTCTCGTGCAATACCAGTAGTTCACACTTTCAGCCTTTTGCTAATGAAATAATACTTACTGTGTGCTCAGCCTTCAGTAAGAAGGCTGAAAAATGATAAAATGCTTCCTGACATTTTAGCTGAGACCACAGGGAGGAAGAATAAAGAGCGGGATTTATTGATGCTTCAATTAGAATAAAGTCATTCTTGAATAAGAAAATATTGAAACAGACTGACTAATGAAGTGATCACAAAGGGTCTTTTGAAAGGACCCTAAGTGGAGTCATCCTCATTTGTTTTCTCTTTCCACAGCAGACCCTTAAATGATCTTTGCATATTGTCTACACTAAATCCTGCAAGGTTGCTATTTCATTTTAAAGAAAAAAGCTTTTAGGCTGCAAGGGATTCATTCAGTGAGAGCTATTATGCTTATTGTGGTTGTGCTGCAGAGCCAAGGGATTTACTATATGCTCATTAGATCCTGCTTTGTTCCAAAACAATCTTTTACGATGCAAATTTCAGCATGCTGATCTACTTAGAATAACATTTCCAAAAAAAAAAAAAAAAAAAAAAAATCCTATTAAAGTAAAAGCTTCTTCCAAGGCAGGAACACTACAAACTCAGATCAATTACTAATATTTTAGCCCACGAAAACATCTGGTGTGTCAGCTTAAATTCAGCTTTGAACATGGTCACAAGAAGTCCCAAGAACTCAGTGTTAGGGGCACACAGCAGGAGCATGGGTGGTCACACAGAGCTTAGAGGCCACGTTACGAAGCCATCACAGATGAGGCACGTTTGTCACTTGGCTTCTTGGTGGCTGAAGCACAAAAAGTTTGATTTGTTCAAGCCTTGGCACCTGAGGCATCCAGGCAGCAGAGAAGCCTCACCAGTAGAGATGCTCACCAGGACCTCTATGGAAGACACACAAGATGAGAGGTGTGAGTCCTGCACAGCCCTGCTCCATAACAATCTCCAGGGCAGTGCTGACAGAAAAAAAAAAAAAGGGAAATAAAGCAAGGCATAAAATGGGAAAAATGGCAGACGTGAGCAAAACCACTGTCCTCATGCTCGATGTTTGGCACTCAGCGTGCTGTGGCTGTTTCCATCTCTTGTTACTGCTCTTTAAACTCTCACCTGGCAGCTGTGACCTGCAGACAGACTGAGGATGAGGAGGGGCACTCCTGTTTTTCAAAGCATTAATTCCATCTTGGTCCTCCTCTGTGACCTTCCCGAGGGAGCAGTTGTACGAACGCAGAACGATGAATATTATCATCCAGGAGATCTACCTGATAGCTCTTCCTTAATAGTTCTATAAATCTTGCCATGTCTTAGTGCTTTAAGTGTACAGCAGAGGTAATCCTGCTGTAAGGAATAGTGTGAACTCATCCCTCATATGCACAGAGCCCAGCCAGTCTAGTGACACCACAGTAAAGCATTCTCTCCTGTGCCCTGAGCAGCAAAACTCAAACTGGAGCTAGAATTTACACTGAAAACTGAAACATAGATTTAAAAGAAACAAAGATTTTAGTTATAGGCTAGCTGTGTTGAAATTAGTTAGAATAGGAAGGAATTCGGGCCCAGCTAGAGTTAATTAAAATAGTTCAGAGAGCTGGACCTGAAACAGTTTTCAAGATGTTAGTAATTGATTATGGAATAATTGATGATCTGTCATTTGTATGTTTGTTTAGCTGTGCTTAGAACGAGGAACAGAAATACTGATCAGTTGGTGTAGGGAACAAGGACAATTACCAATTTCCTCCTCTGTGAGAACCTATTCAGAAGTCACACAAGAGGAAGTTTGGAGGTCACTAAAGTAATTAGGATTGTTAAAGTTCAGAGAGGCAAAAAAGGTCAAAATGAGGGAGAGGAGCTTACTTCATCTGTCTGGGACCACTGACCCAATTCAAGACCAGTGACTCAATTCAGGACACACACTATGCATGCTGAATGACATTAAAGCTCATTTCCATACGAAGAGGAGAATGGGAGGTGTTGATGTTATGAATATGCACTTGTATTTTAGATATTCATAATTTTTGTAAATAAAAAGCTTTGTGTTTGCTTGGATCAGGGCCCTGCATCTTAGGGAGCTATCCCATGCAGTGCCTGGCACCAAATAAACATGCACTTTCTAACTCTAAACTGTTAGAGAGTCTTTGTCAGTCTCAGTTGGATATCGATACTAGATCGATAGTCGTATTTTAGTAAATCAAAACTGATCTCTAGGAGATAATTAATAAAATATCTGAGGTGAGCAATAAGAAAAAGATCAGTTTGTCAGCAGAAGTGTTAACAAATCATTACAGTATTTCCAGTATTAACAAATCATTACAGTAATTCCAGGCAGCCCTTCCCATACTCCCATTCTAAAGCAGCAAACGAAACCTGCAACTTGCACTTAAAAACCTCACAAATCATCACCTGCTTATAATGGACAAGTTCAGCTGGAGTGCCTGCTCACTAAAATGCCACATGATTACTGAATTCAGCTGATGTCCTGGTTTACACAGCAAGTGCCAAATCCTTGATAAACATAAGATGTGTGTGAGCATGGCTTTCCCTGGGAATGCTTATTTACTTGGGATGGCAAACCTGTGATTAATATTCTCCTCCCAGAGCTATGGGAAGGCACCAAAGGACGGGCAATGCCCATAAACGACTGGAATAGGATATTTGAAACATGTCTGAGGCTTGGAAAATGCCTCTGCCTACACTGCACTCTCACCCAGGCACCGCCAGCCTTGGCAGCTATCTGAGCTGCAAAAAGAACTTGAAAATACGCAAACCCTCCCTCTGGTGAGTCAGTTACAACATTCTTTGACTTTACCTTTCTGACTATCAGACAGCAGATGTCTGGAATGGTCTTTGGATACCTCAGAGAAATGCAAAATGGTAGAGAAAAAGAACTTTTAGAGAAGAAAGTGCTATTATGTCCTAGTGATTCACTCTGCTTAAATGCTTTATTGCTGCTATTAATGGACAGATATTACCATTAATCACAGGCTGTGAAGTGACTGACAAACTAAGCTATTTTGTACACCACCTAAAGAGCTGGTAAGGGGATGCAATTTGGGTTAAACACGAAAGAAAAAGGCTGTTTGTGATTTTGATGGACAGCTCCCTAAAGAATCTCCACATTCCAGGACTGCAAAGTAGGCTGTCACATCTGTAGATTTGTTGCCTCTCCAGGGAAATTTGAAGTGAGGTGTATCACCAGACACAGCCTTTTACTGGCTCTTTTCATTTCATTTCTTCAAGACCAGTTATTCCCATTTACTAAGACTTAGATTATGGTTTGCTTTAGTTGACAAATTCTTTTGTTTGGCGGATTTTCTTTTTGGTTGTTTGTTGTGTTGTATAATGAAACCAACATAAGTTTATCAATGGTGACATGTAAAGGTCTTTGCTAGGCATGTTTTTATTCTTTAAATTACCTAGGCCACATTCCATCTAGCATAAGGATGTGAAAACACACACACGAATTTGGCAGTATTTCTCCCAAGAGCTAAAAGTGTCCTCAAAATTGAACTCTGCAAATATTAGCTTCAGCTTATTGGGAAGATAGTGTCCCATATTATAAAAGTGCTGAGCAAATAAGTGATGTTCTTTGTTTGCAAGAGATTTCTAGAAGTCAAATATATAGAGATACAGATACGGTTTCAAACTGAACCAAAATTGTGCTTGGCATTTCAAGGTGTTTGACAACTCAAAGTATGGAATGAAAGTTCACTTCAGATCCAGCAAAATATTTTGTTTCAACAACATCTGAAAATAACCTTTTTGAGGATGTAATGTAATGGCTTCTCCTTTCTCAACACATGAATTTAGATATATTTCCTTGCCAAATCTGTATTCTTTCTCAGATAAATTATTCGGCAAATTAATGTCCCATTATAGACAAAAAGATCATTAGCTGATTACAAAGAAGGCATTAACATTTACCTTTTGCCTTTTCAGAGCTTACCTAATTAAGTCATTCATCACCATTCTTCACTTGTATCAGCACAAAACTGACCTTAAAAGCATGTCAGATGTGACCAGAAAAATACTGCATTAGAATAAATACAGAGCTTACATAGTGACCCACAGCATTTTATGTTCCCAGACAGTGCCCATACTTTTACTTCAGAATATCCACTTCAACCTCAGCTTGGCTAAAATAAACAAATAAAAACAACTCCCCTGTTACTCCAGTAATTTTTTGTTTCTGTAGAATGGCAGTAATCATTAAATGCTACTTTGCTTCATTAAAGTCTGAATTTCCAAGAACTGAGAGAGACAGTGCCACAGGGTTAAGTAATTCTTTCATCACATGGCTGATGTGTTTTATCCCTGCTGGATCACAAGTGCTCTTCGTTTACTGAGTTCCAGGTGTCATCCAACTATTTATTTGTGGAGCCTTTGTTGTAAACATTCTGGGCTGCCAAAGAAATAATCAAGAGTCTTTCCTATTCAACCTAAATACAATTCTGTTAAAAAAAAACCCTTTTCTGGTAAAATGGGATGGATGATTAAAAAAACCCAAACCAACAGAACAATTACAGGGGCTGCATTACTCTGCCTATCATCTATAGGCAAAATTTGAAAAAAATACGGCTTTACATCATTTTTATGAAGGCACTCTTCCGGACTTGCAGTTCATTTAATTTTGCCCTGGAGCACGTCTGCTGTGAGTAACATGGAATACAACCCACTTGTCTTTCCTCTTGTCTCTAAATAATCTCTTTCCATCTACTCTCAGAGTCAGGCTGTCACAAGCAGCTAATACCTCTACAGAGATAAAATAAGACAAAAGCAATAACCACAGTCAAGGCCCCCAGGGATTTCTTCACTAGATCTAACTACAGTGTCCACTCTATCAAAATCCTGCCCTGTTGCCCTGTGTCAATGTTTACATGCTCTGCTGCTTCTACCACTCACGTTTTCAGAGGGATTCCAGCCTTATCATCTACTCTGTCAGGTGATGGCAACAACTATTTCCTTTCCCCATTTCCCCTGTTTCTGTCACCTTCTGCCAACCAGCTCTGGTAACAGGCTCTGCTCTATGATTGAACCGACACCTGAGCAGTTCCAGTTTTTCATGAAGGATGCTGTGTTGAAAAGAGTAATTCAAGTACCCTGTACCACAACAGCAGAAAGGGCCTTGTGGCTGCTTGTGTCCCATTGCTCAGGCTAAACTGGAGGTTGGTTGGTTTATTTGACTGGGCTTTATCCCAGAGGTGTTTGTGCCAGTCCTGGTTCAGTCCCCCTGCCTTCCATACTCCCCCATCCCTGCTGCTTGAGCTGGGTGTGCAAATGCTCCATAAGTTGGGTAAATCATAATTCAAAATGATACAGTCTAGTTTAAACACTTAGATAATAAGATATTCCATTGTTTTAACAGATTTGGGAAGGCTAAGCATGCACTGAGGTTTAAGCAAATGGTAATCTCTGTTTCAGAATGAAGAGGAAGAGGAGGCCACATTTCTTGTAGCTTTGCTGGACACAAAATGCCCAACTACAATTTATGGACCTGTTAAAGGGTAAATTTAAATTTTTAAAAGAGCAGTACTGTGGCTGTTGATGTGGCAGCAGTTATGGAAGCCTCAATTACATCCAGATGCTACATATGCAGTTTGAAATACCAGGAGCATTTCCTCCTCTGAAAGATGGACATGGACAGAAACAAATATTTTCTCCCATCTGCCATAAGAAAAAAATTTGAATATACAAAAATAGAATGCCTTATTCAAAGTCACATCTGAAACAACAGCGAAGTCAGAAAAAATGAACTCAGGTTGCCCAATTTTTGGAAATCTTCAGCCAAAAAATCATCCTAACACAGCCAGCTGTGGTGAGTCTCTGGGCTCTGCGTGGAACAGGCAGAGAGCTGTTACTCAGTAGCACATCTCTACAGGATTTCTGGCTAGAAAACATCAGTTCTGCTCAGTATTGCAAAATTAGTGTTCAAGCCAGTCTTTCTCACCTTTCTTATTTTGAAGAGAAATCTCCCTTGGTGCTCTGACAGGAGCTGAGAAGCACTGGCAGCCCCAGGTGAGCCAGGACAGGGCCCCAGTGAATACACAGCCTGTCTGTGAGCTTCCAGTGTGCCCAGAGCTGCTTGTGGGACACTGCAGGGCATCTAAAGGGGCAGCCAGACAGCACCAGAAAACTCTGCAGGTAAACCTGTCCCATGTCTGCTCTTGTCAAAGTGCTCAAACTTGCTCAAAATAGTGCAAACAGACCAAGAAAAAGTCCTTGTCTTCCTCTGACAAATTAAGTGTATTTCACTAGCATTCCTCCTAAATAGCAGAAGTGTGGCTTTAAACCTCAAAAATGTGCAATGTGTGAGATGTAAGAAGCCCAATCTATTTTCTGAGAGAAGTCCAAGAGACAGTTTAATAAGCAGCTGCATGGGAAGAAATTCCTGGTTGTAGCTCTTTAATGTAGCAGAAGAAGACATAATGAAAGCTAATAATTGGTAGATAATGCTAGAGAAATTCTGACTTCAGAATAAATTGGAGCTTTTTAAACAACAAAGATAATTAAACATTGAACAGCTTGCTGGCCCACTGTGGCAAATTCTCTACCACTTGGAGGGTTTTTGCAGTCAGAGTAGGCATCTTCTAAAACCTACCAAAAAACTCAAACAGAAATGATGGGGCTCTCTGTGTAAGATGCTGGGTCAGGATCTTGGCCCTTCGTTAGCCAGTTTAATTAAAGAAGCCTGATAGAAGTTGAGGAATTTAACCTTGTGTATCAAATTCACAAAACATTAAGGAGGAAGAAAATACCACATCTCAAAAGAAAGTCCAAAAATTGGCAAACTTCTCCAATGTTTATAAATTATATAAAACTTTTATGTATTAAAAATTAATCAGGCAAGCTTCCTAGACTGGGCTAAATTCAGCCTAATGATCCTTTGATGTAGAATTAGAATTTCTTCAAACAATATTTCTTTCCTCAAATTTCTCATGCTACAATTACTGTAGTTACAGGGCAAGAGATACAGGTGGAGATTAACAACTCCTTCACAAGCTGAAGAATAATGAATGCCCAGTGCATCAATTTCTGGTAATCCAAGATACAAAAGAACAACCTCTTCCTCTGCTTGTCATGACTAAGGATGTGCAGCAAACCAAAAGTTATCAAGCAGAACAAACTTACTGCACTTGTGAGCAGTACAGTCATGGTTTTATATTAATAAACACAAGAGTAGGCAGCAAGTAACAGCTATTACCAAACAGGACTAACTATGGCCAGGACTGAGCACGCTGTGTGACAACACCTCAGAAGCAAATGTTCTGTAAATGTCTTTGTTGAGTAGAAAGTGGGAACTTTATTTTTAAGCTAGCCCTTGGGACAGTCGTCATTTGGTGCTAGGTTGGAAAAAAAAAAGCAACAAAAGCTAGCAGCAGAGTTACTGGGAAGAAGGCAGGTGAAGTGAGGTGCTCCCAAATTGCCCTCTCTAACGAGCAGATCAAAGCCACCTCCCAGCCTGACAGGGTGACTGCACAGGACTGCCAGGGACTCTGAGGCAGGGACTGCAGGGCAGTCCCAAGGTGGATGTCAGGACTTTCCCTGTATCCCTGCGTGGATTATCTCAACTTGGACCTTACTTCCAAACTGCTTTCCATTTTTAACCATTAGACTGCATTTTGCCTTTGCCTGCTGACATAAGGAAAACGTGTGAGTTTTCCTTATCTTTTATATCCCTTGAGATCATTAGGAAATCCCTTCCTGCCTTAGCTGCTGCTGCAGAATGGCCTTACTGAGGGCAGGAAAGCAATTTGCAACTGCCTGTAGTTCCAGATCCAGCCAAGCACTTGACTGCTTGCCTAACTGCACAGCTCTGTGTTATTCCATTGACTAGAGCAAGACCACTCACACAGTTAAAATTAAATGCCTGGTTAAGTGCCTTGTAGGTTTTTGGCTTGTTAACAATTCACCGCCAATACCTCAACCTGCTTAGGCTGTCGCTCCTTCTCACTGCAGTGCTTCTCTTAAAACTCCTCTTAACTCCAAGCTGAACACGTAAATGTGCTCCTGAAAACACCCATGAGGAGACCTACTGAAGAACCTGCTATCTTTCCAACTTATGTAATTTTTAATAACAGAGCTGTACATCACACTTATCTCATTAGCAGTCATCTCCTCAGGCAGTACATACCGTGTGGGTGGGTCTTCCTTTTTTTGATTTACCTAGGAAGCCTTGCTGTCTCTAATTTTCCATGAATCTCATGAATTTCCACTGAAATCTTTACAGCTACAGTAGCCTGGGATGGAATGTTCTAAACCAATTTTATACCCAAGAAAAAAATTTAATACCTAATAGATTTTATGAAGAAAGTGGCACTAAGTAGTGCCTCTTGCTAATGAAATCAAGCCAAAAATGCTTGAAGGAAAAAAGCTCCGTGTCTGTGAGCAGCAGCCCTGGGTGTGTGTTGACACCTAGGACATCAGAGACCTCACAAAACCAACTGGTACAATCTGATTGCCCAGCCAGATTTGGCAAAGCAGCAGCAATGTGTTCATCAATAAAGAATTACTAATCCTTGTCACAACAGACATAACTCCCTGAAGTGTTCTACTGCAGATGAGGGAAAGTCAAAATGCACTGAGGTCCAGTAAGGGGGCAAGGAGAGCTCCTGTCTCTGTCCCACTGACAGGTTTGCTTTGGGTGAACTTCCCAAAGGCACAGACTTGGCTTTCCCAGAGGCTGGAAAAGGCACAGAACCAGCCTCTCACCTTTCTAGTTCAGCTGAAGCCTGCAAGTGCTGGTATGTGAAAAATGAAAGTTAATCTTGAAAGAACTTTCTGGAGCACTCAGACTTTGACTACCAAAATTCTGGGAAGAGAGGATTTTTGGGTTTCGTTTAAACTGAGAATAGCATAAGTAACCTCAGGAAGAAACTGGCATTTTTGAAAACAGAACTTGGGAAAACAGTCTCATCATTTTGCTCTATAGAGCAGCATGTAACAGATCTAATCAAATAATTGTAATATGCTCCAGCTAGAAGGGTAAGGAAGAAAAACTGTGTGTAAAGGAAAAGAGGATGGGTCACAATAGCAGCAATGACTTATGAGGGTTATTTCTCACATCTGAAAGCCCAATAACTCACAAGTACCCCAGCCATAAGTGAATTATAGGAGTCTTTTGTGCAAGTAAAATTTTCCATTATGTACCTAGTCTGATGCAGTGTAACAATTTGTCTCTTTTCACAAACTCATAAGGAATATTTCCCAGAGAACATCAAGAGCCACAGAGTAAAAAGCTTCCTTGCCTGAGAGAATGCTCATATGTTGATCATCATCATTCTCTACATTTAAAGCTGCCTCAGTGTGCTCCTCTGGATGCTCTCTAGGAAGTGTGTCCTACAATTTATCATTGACATACTGGCTATATCTTCTGTTTCCTTCTCTTTTTTCCTCTGTTCTTATAACAAGACTAAACTGTACTTTCAGTTTGGCTGTTGTAAATTTACAATGACTCACTGACTGTGGGGAAGTTACTCTGAAACTGTACTGGCCTAAAGGCAGCTGCTGGCCATAAGAACAGCTCTTGTGATCCTCTCCTGTCACCTGATTTGTTATCACAACTGGACCCGGGAATCCTCTTTGATTTCAGCATATTAAAAAAACAAAAGAGGGAACTGATAACAAAACTAGTGGCGCAGTTCTGCAATTTGTCTTGTGGACCTCTTGGAGTAGTTCAGATGCTGTGCTCAGCTTTGTAGTGAGAGCCTTCACATTTCTAAACTTACCTTAATTAAAATGAACTTTAAAATGGAATTCCTACACTATTTTTATCTTATGGAGAAGTATTGTAGAGGGTGATCACATGCTTTCAGGGAAACACTACAGATAACAGACTTTAACTTCATTTCTCAGTTTCTCAGCTGACACTTTCAGGGTTTGAAGAAAAAGACCTCAATGTCATAATGACTGTAGAGAAGTAGGGACCTCTGAGTGACCTCATTCTGAACAGAAAACTGCTCCAATTCTAACCTTTGACTGCTTCAAAGACTCATTCAGCAGTCCATGTTATCTAAGCCAAACTGGAAGATGTCAGCCCTGATTCTTCACTCCAGCTCTGGATACTACAACTTGAAGAAACCAATCTGTGGCCCTGAGATACTTGGCTGAGTATCAGAAGTCTGTGCTTTATACTATGGTAACAAAATTTGCACATGTTGCCTCCTGTCCGTTTTCTGCTCCATCATCCATTTCTTCATTTGGAAAAGAAAAATGAAGAAACAGATGGGTGCACAGCCTTAAACACATGCGCAGTTTTAAGCATTTTCCCTGACCTGAGTGGGAAGTTAAAACTGTGCTCAGAAACCTCTATTATATGGGAATGGAATTAAATCTGCCCTGGGTGCTCTTGCATCTTTGCGAGACGGATCTCTGTAATCATCTTCCACTTAATCAAAACACAACGCAGCAGAGCTGTGATTACACAATTTCAGATGACAAGTAACAGTCCTCATCGTTTGTTTTGATGAATTCTGAGTTCACTATGTAGATAACATGGTTAATTTGTTATTCAGAAATGGCGTTTAATCATTGAAGGACATTCTGAGTCTGACCAGGCGGAGAAAAAAAGCAACCCAACAACCAAAGTAACAATAATCAAACAGTATTTGATAAATGTGATACATTTTGAACAATTTTGTTTAAAGTGTTGAGCTTAGCAAAAGCAGGCTAAGTTAGCAAAAAATGTACTAATCAACAAATGGAACCCCCCTCCAATCCTGCCTTGTTTCACTTCTCTGATATTTCACATCTCCAAGTTGCTGCACAGGAGGCAGCTTTTTTCCTTAAATTACAGTCATTTTGTATTCTGAAAAAATTCACTTGCTCAGCAAGAGAAATGACATTAAACTGCTGACAAAATATACAAAGCAAAGCTGGTTTCAGATATTCATGCTTTACACTGTGTCAAAAGCACTGCAAACATTAATATCAAACCATGACTACTTCTAATAGAAGCTATGAAAGAAGCCAAAATAAAGTGTGTTTTCCAAAGCAAGAAGCTGAAAAAAAGGTGTCTCGAGATGATAAAGGGACTGTGGAAAATTCAGGTACTGATTTCATGGGTATTAACTATGCATAATATACATATGTACGAAGACAGCATAACCTTGTTGGTAGGGCATTTTTGTAAGCCTGAGAAGCAGAGCTGGCTGGAATCCTTGGTTCTGCCAAAAGCAGAGTATTTGAATAAGACACCCCATACCTCAGTGTTCTCCATGTAAAGATCAGAAAATAAAACTGCCTTCTGTTGAAGACACAGGAGAATCAGAAGCTGAAAAAAATACACAGCAATTAAAAGACCCCGGGGCGGTTTTTTGCTTTGTTTCTAACAAAACAGCACTGGAGTTTTAAAATACTGACAATTTGCTCACACATATTTGGTAGGACTTTCTGTGCTGACTTAGAGTGAGGGTCCTCCAGACACTCCTGATTACTGACATGCCTCAGTTTGCATATGGCAGATTTGGGGCTCCTCAGAGTCAATGAATGCATCTCTTTTTAGCCACCTGCAGTTATTTCCCAATTTAGCAACAGCAAGAAGATGCTGGCTGAGCAGGGTGACCCCCTTTGTGCTACTCCCTCCTTCAGCACACCGTGCAGCACATCACTCCTGTTAGGTGGATCATCAGCAGTGGAAGGGCACACACCATTAAATATAATTGTGCCCTAACTGAAGTGTCATCTGTGAAATGGGTACTACTCCCAGCAATTTGATCAAGACACATATTAGGACAAACCAGTATTTTATGTCTGTAATGGATGATATCTACACCAAGAATGAAGCAAATTGTTCTTCTTTAAGCCTTTGATCTTTAAGGGCAGCAATTTAAACCATTGTACACAGTGAACTTTTCAGTGCATACAGCTTTCGTCCTTTTCAGCCATTTTCAGCCACAGAATAGGCCCTGTGTTAGCAGGTTAGCATCAGGGTGATCCTCTGCTTTTCTTCAGTGTTTCCCTAAGTAAAATTAAAAATTTTCTGGGAGAGAAAAGTTGACTCTTTTCCAGAGTCAGTAGTAGGTCCAGAAGAGTAAATTCAGTGAAGCTTGAAGGAGAAATTGTTTACTCTCCTGCTCCCCTTGCCTTTTTGCAACCCTGGAAAGAACCAAAGCATTTACACCCCAGCTGCCTGGTGGTCCCCTGGGTAACCTTAGCACCTGGGGTAGAGGTTTGAGCACTCACAGTTTGCTCCAAGTTATATTAGTCTGCCCCATCTGTTGGTGTGGAAAATGTACCTGCAAACACAGAAGCACTGGGAGTGCTTGGCTGTGCCATTAGTGAGGTGATTAGTGGCACTGGCACACTGTCAGGCAACTCTTACACTCAGAAAGAAACAGAATACATTTTCATCAGCTGAAATATAGAAACTGAACCTATAAACATAAAGCATCTGCTTTGTGAAAGTGAAAGAGGAGAAAAACTGAAAGAAACATCACAGCTTTAAAATGATAAAAGCCCTTCTAAGAACCACACAGTGTATTTGCTGAAATGTCTGCAGCATCATTTGTCAGTTATGAAATTTTAAAGTGGGGATCTGAAGGTACTGAAGATGGAGTATGTGCATGACACTGCTCTATTTTTCGCTTTCTGAAAGCCTTACAGTGCCTTTAGCACAAGAAAACAGCGACGTGGTGGTCCCATTTGTGCCAGACACATTTTGGGCACTGACAGGCAGCAGTTAAGAAGCCTGTTGAGTGCAATTAGCAGTCACAAGAGTGACAGCATTGGACATCACACCACATGTCAGGGCTTGCTGCTGAGGAGGGAACCAGCCTGCTAAACCCTCTGTCACAGGGACATCAGCACTTCCTACCAAGGTGCCTTCTTCTCTCATAACCACCTTAGTCCTGTCACACCATGGAACTGATGCTTCTACCAGCTGCTTTTCAAAACTCAGATAAATATGCAATGGATTCAGGAAGACAAGATCTGATATTTCTGTTTACGCTCCTTAAAAGCAGCCTCGGGCTGTAAAATTTTACAGAAAACATCAATTTCATTTCCTTCAGCTGAATGATACAAAACAAGTTTCACCCCTGCTGTAAAATGATGCTGTAGTGATGTTATAACCATATGGTTTAGGGATAAATAAAATTGAAGGAAGGTTTCTGAGCTCAAAAACTTCCTACTTTTTCTACGTACATATGTCAACTAATGAAACATACTCTTTCTGTGGTTTCAGCTATTGAATACATGACTCCCTGTCTGTTTTACCACCACTGTTTCCTTCTTCCACTGTAGTACCTTGGAAATCCAGTCTTGGACCCACAGACCTTTGTACCTGGCACTTAGAAACAAAGAGCCCATGGAATACCCTCTCTTTTCATCCAGTCACACATCTTGGCATTACAGGGTGACATTACAATGCAAACAGAGACATAAATACATGAGTGGGAATCCAGTCTCCTGGCTCTGCCAAGTGCACGCCACAAGACACCACACAGGAATTTAAACAAAAATTGTGGCTGAAAAACCTAGGAACAACCCAACTTTCTTCTTGTTCTGATATAACCTGAAGGATGCTTCAAAAGAGCAGAGTGGCAAAGTCCACAAGGAATGGCTGTAGCAATGTGGGTAAAGTATTTTGCTGCCTGAAAAAAAAAAAAGTTTTAAAGAAAACAGAGCAAGAAAAAGCTTTTTGGAGAAAACTGCCACAAACTGACGAGAGTTTTGCCTGACAGAATTCAAAATACAGCCCTGCTCAGCCTATCTACTGAAAGGCAATGTTACAAAAGAATCCAGCTTTTGTAAAATTCTTCAGAAGACAAATCTGATTGACTTGTCAGCAGTTCCTTACTGTTCTACAGTTCCAATAGCAAAAAATATGAGAATCAAATATTAAAAACGTTGTTTCTCAGGAATGCTTCTGTAATGTAAGGAGGTGTCTCTCATGAACCTGTTGCTTAAAATGATTGTGATCTTTCATCTTAGATGAGCTTTTAAAGCCAGCACCACTAAGTCAAAGGGGAGTAGCACGACCCACCCATCTTATCAAAGTCCAATCCTGTTTGGGCAGAGCTTTTGCAACTCCTTCAAGTCATTCAGAAGAAACAAAGCAGAGGCAGCATTTGGTGATTTGAGTCACTGTGAAGAACACAAGCTCAAATTGTTCTGCTTTTCAGAAGGTGCACTGGTTCACACCATCACTCCTGGCAGTACAGCATCACACGAGGGCATCATTGCACTGTAAACACATTGAAAGGGAACCAGCTCCTACCTCAAAGTACTCGCTGTCCTCTCAGGCAAATGGAGAAAACAGATGAAGCAAAGGCAGGAACTTCCCTAAAAGTTCAGTTTTTCTCCAAAGAAAGAGACAGCCATGGAGCTGGTGTACGTATTTAATACCTCTTCCCAGTCTGAAAAATAGATTTGGTATTTCTTCCTTCCTCCCAGTCAAGATCCCCTTCCTTACTGTTATTCATTTACAGTGGAGGACCACGTTGCTTTGAGCAGCTCCCTGCTGCTTTCTCACAAATTCGTTTGTCATGTCTTTGCGAAAATCAATGCTACAACACTTTTCAAATGTCACTGTTGGGTTTGAGGCACTCATTTTTCAGGCTAAGACAGAGAGGACACCTCACAGCTCACCTGCATTCATCTCCTGCAGCAAAGCCCTTCAGCATGTGCTTAACTTTAACCAGGCACTCAGTTCCTGGTGACATCAAGGGGACTTGCACAAGTGCTTCACTGATGGCAAAGCCCCAAAGATGCAGTAAGAGTCTGGGTCTGCTTTGGGTGCACATCCCAAAGCTTCTCCAAGCTATTGACTGAAAAAAACAACATAACCACAAACCACTGTGTTCTCCTACCCAGCAAATCAGCTTAGAAAATTTTAATATAAATGATTTTTTTCTATTATTTTAATGTGTGAATCCTGTCATAATTACATGTGAATCATCATGCATGCAAACAGGCTATGGGTGCTCTGACACACCATTTAAATTTTGGGAGCATGTTTCCCTGTCAGTCATTAAAATGACATGGTGGCTACACATATTTTGATACAAAGTATTAAAATCACATAAACACAAGTATAATTTTAGGATATGGTTCATATATATATATATATATTTGGGATAGATATACACACTCTTGGCATCCTTCCACAAAGTTTTTGCTTGAGGGAAAGTGCAAACAAACACCTCACCAAAAGTAACATCACAAGTATGAGATTAAGTTTGAGGTGTGCTACAGTACTGTAAGCTCCCTGCAGAGAGGATCTGACAGAATTGCAGCCAAAGTGTTACCAGTGAAATTTTAAAGTGAAAATTCAATGGGATTTGGGCATCCAGGTCATCAAACATCCTCTGGAAAATTTCACCCTTTTTATTGATCACTCCTTAAATCAGATGCACACCTGGCTTTATGAAGAAACAGAAGTGTGACTGCACATGTGCTTGGGAAGGGGGAGAGAAAGGAAAGGGCACTTCAAGCCAAAAAAATATTTAATATTACCATTACTTTATTGCTTCCACTCCACTTGATTTTTTGGGCTAGCAATCAAGTCAGAAGGATTTACATTATCAGAAGACCTGGCCCTCATTTTTCTTCTCAATTGTCTCTATTGGCTGCATGTCAAAATAAATATGTCTTGGGTATTTGACAGGGCAAAGAGCCAAGATTGCAGGTTCGTGGAATTTTTTTTGTTGCTGTTTGTGATTTGTTTGTTAGTTTTCTTAAGCTTCTTTTGGAAAGGTTTAGTGGCATTTATCTACTGCAAGCAAGTGGGCAGGGCTTACAAGAGAAGCTTTGTTCAGCAGGCTTTGGTGTCAGGGAGGCTTGCTGCCTTATTTGAGTACCTCTCCTTTGTGTAAGGGATTTGTTATTTGTTTGTTGTCAAGATGCCTCCGGGCATTAGCCCCCACTTCCTATAAAGAGATTATTTTTCTATTATTTTTCACGCTGCTCCTCTTCAGCAATTTCAGCTGCTGTAATACTCGAGGATGTTCCAACAGGCAAACAGATAATGCAGGGACACTGAAAGAATTTAATGTCGTGGCTTCAGATTTTCTTTCCTGACATAATTTTCCTTTGAAGTGGCTTCTCAGTCCCCAGATAGTGACTCCCCTTTCCTTTCCCTCTCCTAATTCCTGCTTGATCTCTATTTTAATACAATTTTCTAAGTGCTGCAGCTTTATTTGTGTCCACATAGCCCCATACTACTCTTACCAGACCCTGCAAAATAAAGAAGGATCAAGAAACCTGCCCCTTCTGGCAGGGCTGGCCCTGGAAAATGAAAAGCCTCTTGGCATTTTGATGGAAGTCATAAGGATTTTATTTTCTCCAGAACAGCTAATTTTCTTCTTGAGCCACTTACCTGGGAACTGACCCAGTTTCAGCACCCAGGTCCAATTCCTGTGCTGGATCACACAGCCCTTCACAAAACCCAGTGTGTCTGGTCTTTAAAATGGGAAAGAGAGGTCACTCTGGACAGGAGGCTTAATTTGGAAATAAAACCCCAAGTCAGCAACATGGGAGATGCCATTAGGGTAATCTCAAGGCAAGATTATGGGGAAGAACAGGCACACAGGGGAAAAATTAGTATTACAAGGTCCTACTTCACATCTCAGTGGGCACAAGGTCTGAACTTGACAGTTTTGTCTTCTGAGCAGGTGAAGGAGTGAATCCCATGCACGAAGCATGAGTTCCAATGACATAAGGCATTTCCAAGCTGTCAAAAAAACCCAGCACTAAATTCAAGCTGTTCTGATTCACTGGTACATGACTATAGAAATAGCGAGTCTGGCACCTTTCAGCTTTCTTCAGGATTGCAGCTCGAAAAGGACGATGTCTGGAAAAACATCAACAGCTTTCAGCTTGCTAAGGCAGAAACATTTCACACAAGGCTTTTTAACGCATTTGAGAAATAAATAAAATTTAAGTGCTACATGCCTCTGGATCCAGTACAGCTTCCTGGTTTATACCCTGCACTGGTGCGGACTGGCATCTCATTACCAATTTCAAGGGAACCACACTCATTTGTCAACTGAGAATTGGACATAACCCCTTTATCACTGGCCATAACCAAGTTTTAGGATACACCCCAGAAGTTAAAGAAAATGCAATATCAGCAGGTTTACACAGGGCAGATAAATAAAAGCCTAAAGGAAGTGATGGGTAATAACTTGCACAAAGGGGTAGTTGAGATGCATGAAAAAGGAACATTAGATTGCTTCACAAAAATCAGACAGTAACACTGTTCAAAAAAAAAGTTATCTTGAGATACTGCACTAAATCTAGTGATGAATGTGCTGATAACTCAATACTTAGCTTTGTGTCACTACTGTAAATCAGAGGCAATTTTTCAAAAGTCTGAATGTTGTTATTTCTTAGTCCATCTTCAGCTGAGGGTTCTCAGCTCTAATGGCAAGAACAAAATTTATAGTCCAGAACTTCGAGTTGATTCTCATGCTAGATGGAAGCTTGTCTCCAGAGGTTAGGCTAACATATTTCTTACTCTCACAGATGCTTGAAAGTTTTAAAGGAAGTCTGAGATTGCCAAAAAGGAGAATAAGATATAGCCTAGGACTTGGAGGAGAGATAACAATCAAATGTTAAACACTTTGTTTTTAAGTCTTCATCATGCAAATTCAACCTCCTGGAAAGGTTCTCTTGCTCTTCACTACCAGACCACTATTTTAGAGTCCTCAGATATTCTTTTTCAGGTCTCATATATAAATTTATCCACAAACAACAGTCACTGAGCCCAGGTCTCTTCCACCAGCCCAACATGTGGCCCTAGCACAACAGAAAATCCACTTAAGAGCTCAGTGGTGCAGGGCACAATATAAGACTTCTGCTTTTGATCCGGATACTTCAGGACTTCTCAACACAAAGATAATTAAGACTGGTTAATTAACAGATATCAAAGTGAACGTATGTAATTAAACAAACATAGTGGACTACTATGAAAGCTCTAATTGAGGTGAAAGTCTCTTTACATGGCAGATCTGGGTTAGCAGTCTAAGGCAACTTTGAACACAGATGTTCCCTTCACACTTTGAATTGATTCACTCTTTCTGAATCAAATCAGCAAGACATTAGTTTCTTTGACATCTTCACTGAAAGGATGTGTCAAATTCTGAAAACACTTTGAAATTTGTCACAGACATGTAAGTGAGAGAAGTGATTTAGCCTTCAGTGTTGACATGAATAAGTAGTTCAGTGCCACCCTTTTGAAACACTGAAGTGAAACACTGAACAGTGAAAGGCATTTATATCGGCTGGCGGAGCAATCTAAAGCAATCTAAAACTGGAGTTGGTAAACACAGAGACAACAGACAAGGAAAACAACGTCACTGAGGATGCTTGGAACAAAGGCATAGAAAAGCCTTTCACACTCTGCCAGCCTACTGCACCCCATACAGCATTTTTTAAAAAAATAAAATTAAACCCCCATGACTATGCAAATATGACTCGGCACTGACCATGGCTGCCCAGATGTCCTGACAGTGGCTCACACACCTGACCAGACCATCTAGGCTGGAGCTGCTGTCCATAGCACCTGCTTGCAAGAAGTGTGTAATGTACTACTGAACACTTCACCTGCAAAGCAAGGTAACATTAGGCTCTGATTTAGGTCTCATCATTGAAACTGATGACGCAGATCTATTTAATAGGCTCATCAGCTGTACAACCATCTTCTCCCGTTTGCACATGGCAAGGAAGCATAAGACACTCGTGATAACCAGCTCTGTTCACATATCTGAATCATTCAATTAGCTTTTTCCCCTTTGTGAAAGAAGAACAGTGCAGATGACACAGCACATGCTGAGAAAATCCATCTAATGACTTTATGGATATCTCACACTGGAAGAACCTGTGGATTGAGCCCAAGGTTTGTATTACAGGCTGACATCGACCCTTCAAGCAGCCTTTTCTAACTCACCCATTGCCTTTCTAACCCTCTCTGAACGAGCTCAGTTACAGCAACGAAGGCTGCCACTGTGTGGTCAGTTTTTTTAATATTCAGGTAAACACAATACACTTTTTGTTCTTTATTCCCTCGCCTCAAAGGGGAAGCTGAAAAGCAAGTTGGTTCATCTTGTTGTAGTGATGACCTAGATGCAAGAAAAAATTCAGGCTTAACATGTGTTTCTCCAATTCCACTACCTTTGAATGAACAAACCCTAATGATCTGCATAAAAGCAAAGATGAAATAGAAACACAGGTAGATGTGAATAAAGCAGAGAGGACTGAAAAAAACATGATTATTTTTTCTTCTATGTCATAGTGATTATTGAAGTGCACTTTTCAATAGAGAAAAACCAAATTACAGAATGAATCAATGTTTCAAATCTGTCCCATTTCAGAAGAGAAAAACAAATGCATATTTTAAATTACATCGATAATGTGTTCTTCTCATCAAGTTGATTTGCACAGTATTAAACACCTAATTAAAGTACAGCCACTGAATTGTTTCTCTGGAGGACTGGGAATCAGGCAGGATGGGAGGGCAGAACTGAGTCTGAAAGAGCTGCAGCACCACGGCTTCGGATCTGGCCTTAATCCCAAGCAGCTTTCACAGTGTGAATCACTGAGATATTCTGTCCATGCAGGGCACAGCTAAAATTTGCCCCTCTGCGATAATTTCTCTTCTGGTCCAAGCTCATGAGGCCAACAGATAGAGCGCAATAAACAAATGTTAATGTGGCTCATTCTTGCCAGTTAATTAATAGTTCTTCTCAGAAACCATTTAGTAAATTATTTGGATGATGCATAGTGCTTTGAAAGCGTTTTGCAGTTACTAATAACATCACTCTCCCTTCCTATTCCACAGCTGGCTTTATTAATAGAATCTTTTCATGGACAAGGGCTGATCTGCAAGAATATTCACTAAAAGAACATCCAGAAGTATGTTACATATAAGTTGTTCTGAATCCCTAACCTCTAACTAGCACAGCTGTTTTAGGAAGCCATCAGTTTGCTGGCTGAAGCTGAAGACAAGGATTGCTTTCAGGAACTCAGAGCCTGACATTCCTGTGTGAGAAGCTGCTTGCTGTGACTTTTCTAACTTTCCATATGACACCAGAGTTCCTAACAAGGACAAATTCACCTGCTCCATCTCTTAGTGAACTTTACCAAGTCTAATGGGCTCTACTGATTCATTTTCACTTCATTGGCTCTAAGATGCTACCTCATTATTAGTTCAGCTGCAGGCATTCACACCATCTTGGAAAGGTAAATTGGCCCCAAAACCAGGGAATTACTCCTTTAATTAGGTTGGATTGATCAGAAAGGCTACAAAGATCACCTGAATTAACTACAAATCAGCACATGTACCCTGCCTAGAGTCAGGGAGTGACAAATGACCACAGAGGCCTTGTCTTGTGGCACCCAGTAGTGGGAGACCAAGCTACAGGATGTACCCATCCATCCATGGGGCCACAGACTGCAATCAGGCTTAGCTGAAATTTGTTATTGTAATGAACCGAACCTTCTCAAAGTAGCAGATGCCAGGAGGGAAGGATGTTATATGGATTTCCAATACCAGCCAAACAGCCTCAATCTTGGAGCCAAAATTCTGTCACTCTGATGCTCCATGGAGTGTCTTGTTTATGGACTTTCATTACTTACTCGGCTTTGTAAACCACTCATTCCAGAGCTCCCCGTGGTATCAGCAGCTTATCATCACTTGCCATCAGCTGTTGCGTATTATGTACATTAGTAAAGTTCCCCACAGAAACACAGAATAATAGAAGCAGTTTGGTTTATTTTCCCCAGCAAGAAGAAAAATAAAATCAAGATTTCTGCAGAAATAAGCTCCCAAATTTATAAAAATTAATAACGAGGCGGTCAATGTTTCTGTGCCAAATGAGAGAGCGGGCAATGAAAAGTTCTTCATTGTGTTGGTGCCTGGCTAACCTAATACACATTCTGGGAGGGATTTTAAAAATTGCTTAGTGCTCCTGTAAGTGTCCTTTTTCAATGACATCTGTTTCACAGTTGCTCAGGTGACTTTAAGGATTCTCCCTTTTTAGCACCCAACCTCTGCCATCAGACAGCTCTCAATAGGAGCTGAAACACGTAGTGGGGCACGCAGAAAATGCTGTTGTGTGGATGGTGCCAAAATGTATTTTAAGAAGATTCCTGTTGCTTTATTAATCTCAAGTTTCATTGAAAAACAGTCCTTAGTTACAATACAGATACCCCTGCTTGCAAAAGCTCATAAAGCAATCTTGGTTGTATGCAAAACATCTGTACTCTGTGTGCTGTTATGGCTATAAATCTGTATTATGCTCCTCTGCACACCAGTATTTAGCTTTGTTGTTTAGTGCACCTCTGCACACTGGAGAATTCATTAGGAAAACGACACAGTCATGCAGTGTGGCTATAAATTAGCGTGCTGCTGCCTGAAGAAATGCTATTGATTTTGCACGGCATCGTGCATGCATCTGGATTTGCATGTTTGCCAGTTAGCTTAACCATAACACCACCATGTATATCAAAAAATATCCTCAAGAGTTGAGCCTGCAGCCCAGCTCAAGGTACATTTTGGCAGAATGTGAAGCCTTCACAGAATGCCAGTGAGGAAAAAGACCCCCAAACCAATCAACTAAGTAGGCTTGGATATGACAAAAAAAAATAAAAGGAAACAAAAGGACACTGCTACACCCTGGCAATGGAAGGAAGCCTCTCCAGGACTGCTGGAAAAGGGTTAACCAGGAGATGGAAGATAGGAAAATACAAGGAGGAACAGCTACTTGCAAGCCTTGGTTTGGGCTATCCAAGGGCTGCAGATGCCTTGGCACCTCCACCTGTGACAGGGACACCCCGTCTATCGTCACTCGGCTACAAAAGCTGTGAGTTGGCTTTGACTCGTTGGCAATCAATTACTGCAGGAGAGGCAATTGATCACATATCATGATTAGCCAGATAATTTGCTTCATATTTCCATTAGAGAGCCCAATGGGCATGATTAATTGCCGCAGGGGGTAGAATTTCAGCATGGCTAGTGGGGAACTTGCTTTGTAATATTGTGAATCCCATTACTGCTAATGGAAATTTAACAGCCAAATCCCCCGTGGATCACTTAGAAAAAATTACCCCTTAAGGTTAAAGGGGATTTCATTAATAGTATTCCAGGATGCTCTGATTTAAAAGTACTGTAAGCCTTTAGTGTCACACAGAAATATGCATCCCACTGTTTTTTGCATATCCCTCATTATTATATCTATCACTTTACCCTTCTCAAATGGAATTTCAAAACACAGCTCAGCCTATTGAAATGTAAGGCACATTAAGGGTAAATTTTCTAAAAGTTATTCAAGGAGATTTATCTGCTAAATTCCTATTAATATTAATGGAATTGCCCAGCCACATTGCTAGACACTACTCTGAAAATGCACCCCAACAGCAATTTATCAGGTTCTTTGGTTCTTGATGCCTTCATACAGCAGAATGTACACCACATTCTGGCCCAGATGTGGGCTGGAAATCTAGATACCACATTGTCCCAGTTAATGACATCTAATGCTTCATCTTGCACTAGTCTGAGATGTAGACAGGGTCTTACAAATGACTGTCTGGAGCCAACACATGAATGTCACTTGAACCTAGCTAAAGGATATGTAGAAAAGTGCTAAGCTGTCACTCTAGAGTGTCTTACTGACTGCCAATCACTAACAAACACTGGAGACAGAGCGCTCCTGTTGTTGGGCAGTCAAGCTGATAGAGAATTAAGTTCCTCTGAAACACAAGGCTTATGTTCGCCAGAAGCCAAGGCCTAGTCAGATGGACACCCAAAAGAGGCACCTCCTAAATACACGTGAAACTAAACGATAGCTGCAAACATTGGACAGTGTGTCTCAGAGTGATGACACCAATTCTTTAAAGCAGATTTGGCCACTTGAATGTCAGCAGTATTGCAGTGTGTGCACGGGCACTCATTTAACCTTCACCATGACCATTCAGTGAAAACACAGCTTTGCATGCAGGCAGCCAGTCTGTGCACATCTCTATGTTAGGGTGTTCAAACCACGTGGCATTGAACATCCAAAGGAACTGGTCCCTAAGACACCCACCTGTAACATTTTACTGATGCCAACCAATAGAAATTCACAGGTGATTGCTTAAAAAAGTAAATAGTACTTTGATGTTTTGGTTCAAAGCGAGAGAAAAGACTGACTGGATCAGAACCCATAAGCTGGCACAGTTAGTGTCAGGCACAGCTTGATGCCACCACAGCCAAGCTGTTGGAAAAACCCCTGAGTAGTTTGGGAATACTCATGTACATAAGCTGGAACATCCAAATTAATCAACCAAATCAACCTGTCTATGATATCAAACAGTTATTAGCATCAAAACCACCCCTAAAACAATGTGGCTGCACTGGATATGAAGAGGGATGCATCTAGCCCAAATATCCAGGATTTAATGTTACAAGGCACTGTAAGAATTTAAAATTTGTTTTCTGTTCCACTTCTACACCCCACGACTGTGTTTGTACTAAACCCATGTCCATATTATGCAATCTGCTCCTCGTGCAGTGTGGGGCCTCAAGGTCTGTTTTCATCAAGTGGGAGAAAGGCAGCATTGGCTTCTCATTAGCATGAGATAATTCCAAGCTACTTTGTCCAACTACCTGAGGGGAACGAGTGGATGGAAAGAAAGAAAGCAGCATCAAAAACAAGCAGCCACACAGAGAAAGAGAGACCAAAGGAGCAGAAGAGACAATCAGGCAAGAGATAACAGAGGTATAAGGAATACAGCAGACAAACCCCAGAACAGGATTAGTTCTTGAGACCTTGAGGGTTTCAGAGACTTCTCCCTGTGCATCTGAGTTTGGCCCTCCTTCGACTCATTAATCAGATTCTATTTGCCTGCACCTCTGTGTTCATTTCCTGAGGTCACTGTTTCAAATTTTTCTTTCAAATGCATAACACCTCTAGAAGTCCTTACTCTACCATCTTTCTACAGTCAGAGGGGATGTCAAAAGAAAGCTCTATGATCAAAAAAGGTTAATTTCCCGACAAAACATAAGCCTCTTCTACTTTTCCTCTGAATTAATTTCTGTTCAAACTAAAACCTTTCCTTTACATTCTCACTTCATGTCACAGACAGGATTCTTTCAATTAAAAAGGCATCTGTGTTTTTCTACCCCGGGTAATAGGTTTTCCCCTTCTCATCTAGTTTAGGCGTCTCCTGTTAGGCAAGAAACTCCTCAAACCTCTAATGCTTCTCTTACTTTGAACATCCATTGTGAAAGACATTTATGAGCTTTCCTGGGAGTTGCTAAGGTACTTAAGAGGTCTGGTGTCCACAGCAGCACTGAGCTCATAAGTCACTGGCACAGCTAGAGGAGAATGTGGAACATTAAGGCCTGGTGGAGCTGAGCCAGGAAAGGCGGAGGGAGGGATAGGAGAGGGATGAAATAGAGTGAGATACATTGGCAAGGGCAGGAGACAGAAGGTAGAGAGAAAATCTAAACACTTGCCAGAAATAAAGGATTTAAGACTGGGAGAAAAGCTGAACCAAGGTGGGTTGAATTTTCAACACCTCCCTTGCACAGCTCAAGATGATTCAGTCGTGGCCATTTGTCTCACACACTTCAGTGGCTCATCTCCACTATCCCCACAAAACACTTCCTTTGTTGCCAGCTCCATGTGTGGATTGCAAAAGATATCCAAAGCCCCAAGACTTCCCTAGAGAAGATTTCGTGAGTGCTGCTTGCATACCACACCTTCCTGCCAGGGCTGACAACTGAGCAAAGTCAAACATGTACCTCCCTCTGCATCTCATTTTCATGGTTCTCAAGCTGGGGCCTGACACACAACCAGTGTGGTTACATTTACACCTTCCTTAGCCCTGCTCTGGTTCTGTATGTTGAAACACTACCAGGCAGAACCGACAGCAGATCCATGTTTACCCCAGAAACTATTGTGAAAGCACCTAGAGATAAATAGGGATGTGGCTGACAGTCAGCCCTTCACATCTAGACTCTAGAAAAAAAGTCAGTGTCCCATGAGGTATACAGAATGACAACATTTTGTGTAAAGATCTAAAAAAGCCATCTTAATAAGTGCAAGAATTTGCTATATTTTCATATAGAAACTGCATTTGACATGCCAGGAATGTTGCTCCAGTAAGATGGACAACAGGCTATGCTTAATTAAAACAGGCAGAGGGAATGGAGAGAAAGTAACTTACAGCACACTGGCACATCACTGCATCTTCCTGAAGAGATACTGAATAGGGATTAATGAGGAAAGAGAAAAATGAACCACATTTCCCTCAGCAATTATTTTTGCTGTGCTTCCAGCTGGAGATAACCACGAGTAACCTGTACGAATGAAAGCACCTACAGTGCTACTGAGCAGTGACACAAGCCTGGGTCAGAATGCAGCTTTCCAAAATCACTTCCCACTTCTCTGCAGCCCAGAGAACCCCTCAGCACAACTCCAGGAGCAAAACACATTGACCCTCAAGTTAAAAAATGGCCTAGGGAGGAGCTGGGAAGGAGGAGGCAAGGAAAAGTTGGAAAGTTAATGGACTGATTCAGTTTATGCCAGGTCTGGCTTAAATTGAGGGTGCTCACAGCAGAACACTTGGGGCTTGGCTCCATGATCTATTATCCACAACTCCAACCCCTCCAGGGATGGGCCAGGTTCATTTCAAGCAGCTGGCACTACCATAGGTAGCTTCCAAACTGACTCTACCAAGACTCCACCTCTTCTCTCAGGAGGTGCCTGGCAAAGCTTGTTTTGACACAGAATCATCATAGCCATGGCCCCATTCTGCTGCTCTGCCCCAGATCAGAAAACTAATGGATATTGTGAGCAGAAACAGGGAAGCAATTTTGTAGGCATGCAAAAAATATCCTTAATAATCTCTGCAGCCTTTTTGACTGAAGATGGTTCGACTCTTACGAGCAAATCCCTCCACATTTCATTTGGCATGTGTTCAAGAAGCCCCAGTTCTAGCAATACTAATGCTTCTCTCTTATCTATTTACTTCAACAGCTTTTTTTTCTGCGATTCTTAAGTCTGGCACAATACTTCCCTGGCCCTCAAAATATAATCTTCATTCTCCTCCCTATCGCTTTGTAAACATTTTTTTTCCTCTCTAATACCAGTAATCAGAAAAGCACACATTTTGAGGCTTGGAGACACCTGCCTGCATTGGCTAATCTTCCCAGAGCTCCTCTATGATTCTCAAAATCCTTCTTGCTAGGCAATTTGCTTCTTACCACTCAGCACCATGGCTGACCCTCCTTTCTGTCATACACCCCATTTTCTCATCACTGTTCTTAACACCCTCCTTAGCATGGTCTGTGCAGGATTTCACCCATATGGCAAAGATCTTGTAACAGGAAAGGCCCTTTCTCTCCCCCAGCCTTTTCTGTCTTGATCTCTGTCTACCTCACCTTATTTTTACATTGAAAAGGCATTTCGAGACAAGTAAAAATCCTTTTAGTAACTCCTTCCATTCTAACACTACACATGTATTGAAGATGTATCAATTCATCACAGAACCCAAACATTTTGGCATATAAACAAGAGATTTGTAATAGTCTCTTTTAAATTATACATATGCTATTGATTATGTATATTAAAGGGGCAATTTATGTGCAAAACTGGTGGCTGTATATTTATAGTTAAGACAGTGGAGCTATGCAGAACCTTCACAATGAAAATTTAAAATCCACTGGATTCAGACTCTGTTCTGATTTCATTTTGTAAAATCGACTGAGGCAAACCCAGAGTTTCTCTCTTTCATTCTCTTGCTACAAAATATAGCAAGATGCCATACCTTTCTGCTTTTGGAGAGAAAAATGCTTCTGCATTTGAAATTGGGCATTTCAGATTAACTGCACTGTGAAGCTCAGTGTCTCGGCATAAATCCAAGTATTTCACAGAAGCCCTTGTGAGGAGGAATGGCCCAAAATGAGCACTAGCCCATGATCTCTACTTACATATAAATATGGATACACAGACTTATATACACAAACACACAGATGAGTTATCAAGATGGGGAGACAGAATGTGTACATGATGCTGCAGAAAGAGGGCATGCTTAATTAAAGGATATCAGTAAAAGAACAAGTCTAAATGTCTGTGACAAAAAGTCTGGCTTTGCGATGTGTCTGATATTGGAGAGGATTACAATATTTGATTGTAGATTTAACGAAACTGGAAGTTCTTGGACAGAGATACATGAAATAGGATCCAAACACCCCACCCTATCCTCAAATTCTTTTCACAGGCTCATTTAGCAATCAATAAAAGAGAAAAAACGCTTAGTAAAAATAAAATTAACTAGTGATTGACATTGCTAATATTTATGCATAATATGGAAATTTAGCATCCCAGTTATGTTTTACAGGAAATCATAGGGAAGAAAGCATGTGTCATGTGTCATGTGAGTTTCTCTGAATATCAGCCTCGGTTTCTAAGTAAAAAGACCCTGCAAAGCAAAGATCTGACATGCAAAAGTCAGTTGTGGCTCGACACTGTTCAGCATAGCATGACAACATATCAAGAGCCACTTCCAACGCCTTCTACTTCTGTTTTACTGTAGTTAGAGACCTGCTTGCTGTTTGTCCCCTCTTAGGACCCAGAAGGCCTGAGCCCAGGCCATTTTAACACCCCTGGAAGGGTGGGGAGGGCAGTGGGTGGGAAAGGCAGCCGAGCTCTCTCGCTTCACAACTCACAGCAACCCAAACTCCTTCTGACAAAGGAAATCAATACGACAGGCGGAGACGTGTCCTGGCTTGGCACAGAATCTCAAACGAACAAAAGTCCTCCTCCTGCCTGAAGAGTACCCCCTGAGTACTGTATCAAAGCTCACCTCATTTAATGCAAGCATCTGCAGAGGGTATTTTCCCCTCCAGGCCTTCCACGTCCTTCTCTAACATTTACTGTTTGAGATCAGTAGTCTATATAATTTATCGCACCTGTCAAGGCTAATTTATTCATGCGATCTGGCAGTAATCAAAAAGGCTGAGATCGATGTGCCAGCAAACCCTGACATTTATTCATATTTTAAAGTCCCATTTGACCTTGAACTGCAGCTAACTGGAGCTGAACTGTCAGCAGCTCTCTGAGGCTCACGGGGTCTGGCAGATCGGCGCCTCTCGGCTCAAGGCACGATGTCAGGGCAGCAGACGCTCAGGCCAGGAGCAGGAAAGGCTGAGCCACAGACAGAGGGGTAGGGAATACAGCACCATTCACAGCTCAGTGGTCACAGACCCACCAGCCAGCCCAGCATGTGCACCAGTGCAGCTCGAGACTGCACAGTCCTGCAGTACAAGTGTTCAGCAGCCAAGAGATTTCTTGACAAGGGGTAAGAAGGGTGAGGGAGGGGAGTGAAGAAGGAATATGCCACGTGTGTGCATAAACAGGACACCCCACTTGTCCTCAGCAGACTGCTGCCAGACTGGCCCCAAGGGATGTCCTTGGCAAGTTGAGGGGAGGCAGAGACAGAAAATGACACCACCTCCTCTCCTCGGGGGAACAGGGACAGCAGCAGTGACCTGGCCACAGAAGATTATATCAGAAAGTCTGCAACCCACCAGCTACCTGCCAGCACAACGTGGCAACATCAGCTGGAAACAGGAATAGAAAAGACAGATCTCAAGAGGATTGCTTTGAATGTGCTCTCACACTCCTACTCAGACCCAGGATTTAGGACTCACTCATTCCTTCTGAAGTCCATCACCCTTGTCCTTTTTTTCACTCAATCAGGCCCTAAAGGAACACAGGAATTTCAAGTAGAGTTCTTACAGTGTATGCACATGCTGTAACCTCCAGTAATCATTTCAGGTTTTGAATGCAGACCAATTAGTAGAGAAATACAATAAAGTTTATTGTAAATAGTTTCAGCCTGGCTCTGCCAACAAATGACTCTCAGACTTCCTGTGAGGACATCTTTGGAGCCTTCTGCCTCAGCTTCCCCTTGGCTTAATGAAACCAAACTCATTTACCTGCTTCCTCAGAGTGTGCCAGAAATTACAGACATGCTCTGAGGTTATTGAATCATTTGTTTTTCTTCTGATAGGAAGATATTTGTGCAAATGACATTCTCTCAGAGACACAGAGGAAATCTAAGTGGCATTTTAGGTAGAAATATGAGGCTACAGTTTTACCAAAACACGTGAATAAATTATTTTATCACAGTCAAAACACTTGACTATGGGATATGCAGTTGCACCCAAAACAGATTTTGCAAATATATTTTCTTGCTTCTGTGGGTTCTCCTTGGCTCCGTTTCTCATGCTATAAATTCTGTAGGTCATATTAAGTATGATTTTTCAGTGAGATCTGCTTTTTCTAAGCCTAGAATACAAATAGAAACGACAGTTATGTCATTTTGTGTTTGTTTTCCTCTCTTTTAAATAGCTAACGCCTTTCCTTTACATTGAAAGAAAGCTACCAATGGAAAGCAATTGGCATCTTGACCAATGCTTTTGTGCACATTAAATATACGTCTAACACTGCCATGAAATCTAATCTGATGTTCATGGAAGAGAAACAATGACACATGAGGATGCAGAGGGAATTTATCTATGTTTATCTACACTGGCTGCAGCATGCAAGCAGTGAAACTACACAGAGAGCTATGTTACAATAAATGTGCTAATAAAGCTTTCCAGCCGACCTGCTTCCCTGTTTTTCCTATGCAGAAAACAAAATTTAAGAGTATCTTGACATTTTGTGGCTCTAAGTGTTTTAATGAAGTTTTTTTTCTGTCTGTGCTTAGCCAGATAGGAATCTGGATCCCTATTCTGGCTCCTCTAGGGGGAGGTGCCAGACCTCACTCCTCTGGGAGCTCTTTGGGGGAGAAGCACCAACTACACCTCTCACTGCTGGCTAATCTGCTGCTGCCTTCACAGAAAATGCTCTTTCAAGCACAGTGTTAAGCTGCCTTTTTACCATGTGTTACACACAATGCAGATAATGATAAATTTGGCACCAAGGAGTGGACCTTTATCCAACAACACAGCTACATGCATTATTCCTTCCCTGCTCCTGCTCCTCAGCTCAGAGGTACCTGTCACACAGGCCAGCTCAACATGCTTTGCCTTAATCAGGTGACACTAGTGCAAGGATAATTATTAGTCAGTTAGATATTTCCTTAGCAGACCAGAAAATGTACAGAAAAAAAATATATTACCTCCCAAAATCTTCCAGGCAGAATTAAAACAAAGCCAAGCAAACCTAAGCCCCACAACTCTTAGCCTTCCAAACCCACAACTCTCAAAGATCAGCTCTGTTACCCTCATGCTCCCATGACAAAAACACTTCCACTTGCCAGTGGTGACGACTTCATGTTTAATGTCATAAATAATGGTGACCTCAACACTCCTGCAAGGGTAACACCTCAGCTGTACGTTTAAACATCTACAACCCCACCTCCAGACCCTGCACTCAAGCCTGGAGGAGCCTATAAATCTGACAGCTCAGCCCTAAGGCTAAAAAGAACCTTCCCAAATGAAGTCACCTACGTGGAGGTACCTGGGAAAACCAACACAACCACACACAGTAGCCCTGGGCACTGCCAAGGGAAGCAGTTTGGACTTTGACCCTCACATCCACCAGCTGCTCCTCCAGCACTTACCCAGGCTGCTGGTCTGGGTTGGAGAACCATCAGACAGGATGCTCCTCCAAGCCAAATCTTTGCTCCAGCTGCAGAAACCTGGACTGCAAGGACTCCTCCCATCTTAAGAGCCGTTTATATTTCCTAGAGATTCCTGATTAAACCTCTCATCCCCAGAAAAATGAGCACCAACTGGGGAGCTACTCAAAAAGTCAATTAGGAAACAGGCATCCCCTGCTCTGGGAACAGCTGGTATCCTGGATCACTTTCACATCTCGTTTTTTGAGTGGAAAAAGGATGCTTTCCACAAACCCGATTTTTCATCTTTTTTAATAGTTTGGAGAGAGATTCAAAATGGTTCCAGAAAAACTCAAAGAACTCTTTTGCCAGGTGTGCTGGGACCAAACTAAAGACTGACAGCTGGGCACCTCTGGGTACAACATAGCCCAAGCCAGGCTTTCAGTAATCAGCATCAAAATTTAGAGTTCTACAGACCATTTGGAGTCCTGGATGAGCTGTTATTTTGCAACACAAAATATGTTGTATCAGAAAGTTTCTGACCAGCTGTAGCTCATCTCTAGTGTTTGGTTCAGACTCATCATTAGGCAAGTGAAACCTATTTCAATCTCAACACAATTAACACTCCTCTTCATTTTCCCTCTCTCTCTCTCATTCAGTTCACACTTGCCTCTGAAAAGGAACCTGTGTTAGATTTAGATCAAACCATCAGGAAAGTGGCTGAGAAGAAAGTGGCAAAGACTAAAGGAAGCATTTTCTTTCCTCAGTTCTTTCACTGTCGATCTCTTTCTGAAATTTCCAGCCCTGTGCTTTGATAATGTCCTGGTACATGAAAGAGTTTGTAACATAAAATGTTACACTCGATGGAGCATGATGTGATATTGGAGCCAAATGGCCAGATGCTCTTTTCTGAGCTATTTCCAATGCTCCCACTTTAGAGAGTGTTTTTAAGGGTACTCACAAGCTCCAGTCCTGTAGTGTGCTGGCAATTTCATGCTAGAGCACCACTGTGCTGTGTTCTGATGAAACCATTGTTTTCCATGCTAGGTTAAAGTTATCCTCAATTTAATAAAAAGAAAATTAATGAAGAAAATAAGAAAGAAAAGGAAAAAGGACAGTATGCTTCAAAGAAATTGCAGACAGGCAGGGCTCTGTCCTCCAAAACCAGGTTCATACATCCTATTAAAAATACAATTAGGACTATATTAATGATCTGGTCATAGAAAAACCCAAGTACTCTTAACTTCATCAGAATGGGCCCAGGGCCCCATTTTAGCTCTTTGGCTTTGCTTTACACTCTTTGCACATCCTGTTCTTTCAGGCGGGGGAAGACCCTTTACAGAGGAAACCCTCTGGTTTGAAATGTGGCTGAGGTCAGACATTTGAACCCTGTCCCCAGTGCTGGTTATCACTGGAATCAGCCTGTCCTCATCTGCTTTCCCACCATTTTCTTGTTTGCTGGCAGCACTGGATCTGTTTCGGGGTGGGGATCTGACCTCAGAGCTGGGATCAGAGTCCCTGGCACTGCTGACAGCTCCCTTGCAGTTGTTAATGCAGTTCTTGCCCTCTGCAGCACATTGGGACTTTGGCCATGGAGGACCACCAGCGGTGACTCCAGGTGCCTTTGGACACTCCAGGGCTCAGCAGCCTGGGATTTAATGCCTGCATGAGCTCCTTCCCTTGCCACGAAGCCTGTCCCCTTTTCCAGACAGAATGCATTGCTGCTGTACACAAATGTCAAGCCTAATCCCATCCTGCCTGAATCTGTGCAACTCCAGTGGAATTAGAAGACGCTGAGCACTCGGCTGTGCTGAGGACCTGGCTCATCACTTATGCACAGCACCACAGAAGCAACTGCTCCAATCCCTGCTCTGAAGAGGGAAGGGAGCTGGGAATGAATGTAATCCAGGCACCATGACTTCAATCCTTTCATGATTTCTTAAAGCTTGGCTTTACAAGCTTAGGATTCTTTTACCTTAGGAAATAGCTATAAACCAGCTAAATTAAACTGGAGATGGAAAAAGGGGACACCTTCACTTATACCGTTTATCTGGAGCGTGAGACCTGGGAGATTTATCACTGAGATCTTTGCAACCTCAGCAGTGGGGCAACTTCCAATAACAGCAGATTACATCACTTACTAGGATTTTGCTTAGGCAGTATAGAACTGCTCAGAAACATTTTAATAGCATTTAACTTCATGCTGAAAATGCTGATTTATTGCACTCCAGTGTGAATAGGCATGTCTCAGGACAGAGCACACTACATTTTCAGATGTTGGCAATTGTGGGGTTTTGTTAACATCATTTAAGTGATTAAAGGCCTTCCCACTAAAAGGCTTTAAGACCTTTAATTCAAAACGGAATTAATTTATACTAAAAATTACAGCTTGGGAAAGGTCAAAATAAAAATGAAGTATTTTTGTATTCACCAAAATAAGACAATTTGATTAACCTCTATTTTTGTACAATTTTCACTTGTTACCACAGCATGTGTGAAAAAATGGTGGAATTTTGAGTAACTCACCAGAACTGGGTTTCTATTTAGCTCTAAGACTGGGGACCTGGCCTCATGAATCACACAGAGCAAAAAGCATTGTCCAGAATCCAGAATTAAAGTTTGCTATACATAAACCTTGTGACATTTTTATTACAGCATACCAGTCTGGAATCTGCATTTAAAACACTGACTGCTCAAAGGAATCTAAATCTCTTTAGCTAAAGGTAATAAAATGAGGTCAAAAATTCACTACTCAACAATCTACCATTAGCATTTCTGCTCAGAAAAAATGTAGTTCATCTATTGTTAAAGAAAGTAAAGGCAGGACATATAAGATTGGAAAGTATAATGATTTGCTTGTGTATGGAAGTCCATTAGGTAATGAGCTTCATTTCCTCATAAAGAGATTTCGGTGCATCTGCATCATGATTTTTTTACAGTACACACAGTACTTGTGTAAGCCAGGGGTGGGACTGCATTTCTGTTCACACAACCCGTGGTTTCAGCTGGGCAGCCCGGCCTCCATCACCAATTAAATCACAACACCAGAGAGCACACGGGGTCTGAGCTGGATCCTGCTTTGGGTCAGCTCTTTTCAATCCTGATTAGCTGTGTGTTCCCAGGGCCACGCCACTGACAGTGGCCACAAAACTGGCCAGAGTTACCTGGGACACACCTGCTGCTGCTGACACAGTGCTACTGAGAATAGAGCAGCCTGGCCTGTTGATGCTGGCCATAAAAGAAAAGAAGTTTTACTTGAGGTTATTAATGGGGTGAGATATTTTTCTATTTAATTTGTTTGGATTTTTAAGGGTGGCAGCAGAATTTAATTTCTGCTAGAGCATCTTTTAAAATAAACACTTGATCTCTTCCCACCCACCATTACAGCTGATGGGCACAAAGTAAAAAGAACAGCAATTCATTCACCTTATCACGGGAGCACCAGAGGAAGTGAGGGATCCTTAGTGCAATGATTAATGACTCACTATAAAAAGATGCATCATAAACTGCTTGTATTAGGTTAAATCATAAACTAGGCATTTAATGTTTATACGATCCCTTTCTAAATAATTAAGTGTGTCTGTGGCTCCCACTAGGAATGGAACTCACATGATGCTTGCAAACCACGCAGTTTCTTACAGGGTCACAATTTAGGACCCTCACTTAAAGGGATCCCTGTCTTTCTCCACATTCAAGCACTGCTTGAATTTCTCTTCCTGCTGGGACATCTCTCTGTACTACAGGTCAGAGAGACCATTTGATGTTCAGGAGCAGCAAAGAAGATCTACCCTGAATTAAGAGGCTCTTCTTCAGCCTGTGCTCATGAAGGGCAACTCATCCACAGAGGAGTCAGCCAAGACTGGATGCTGTAATTTCCTGTGTTTAGGTGCTAATAATAACTCCCATCAGCTTCAGTAGCTGGTTGGTGAACAGTGAGAGAACAGCACCATTTGTCCTAACAGAATTCCCCTGGATTTATCCACCTTGCAGTGAAACTGTCACCTTTGAAAAATATAGTACAAGATGACATTCTGTAAGTGTCCATCTATTTCCTTACACTCACAAGCCTGCAGATGTGTCCATCGCCCTTTTACTTCCCAGAACAGCTGGTGCTTTTTCTCAACCAAACCAGGATCTCCCTCTCTTGGCAAACAGACATTGGCTTCAGTGTAAAGTTGCCCCAACAGGAGAACGTTGCAGCTCTAACCACTGTGAAGTTTACACAAAAAATGATAGGAGTTTAGAGAAGAGCTGCAGAGGCCTAAATATTTTCAACAGGCATAGTAGTAGCCCCAGTCTGTTGCTGCACTGCTTATTCAATATAGAAAATCACCTAGGTTAATTATTTAAATATTTCCATCTATGGAATTTAGAAAAGGGCAAAGCCAGCTGTGAAATACCCCAGATCATGATTTTTTAATAAACAATAGATTTAATGGGAATTAGCTGAGTTATCAAACAATATCCTCCCAAATCAGCTCATTAGTTTCACTGAGTTTTCCTATTTCAATTCATTAAAACAATTTAAACAAGGGTTCACTAGATGCAATGTAATCTATTTCAGACACTCCAAACCTAATCCCTTTTCTTTTAGCAGTAACATGATAATAGTTTGCAAAAATGTTTTAAAGGATTATTGTTACAGCTATTTCAAATAGGGATTGTTTTCAGCCAAGCATGTGCTACCACTTTTCTCTATGTCTTATTATTTATTATTATATTAATTTTTGTTCTTTACTTATTCATTCATTTATTCATTCCTTTTTCTGTCTCTCATTGCTTTACACAAGCAGTCACACATGGTCAACAGCATCCCTCTGGGCAGGTGTGGGGGATGCACCAAATATCCCTGCATGGGTCACTGCACCAGGCCCTTGGAAAGAAGTGATTTTTTGCAATGTACTTGCAGGTTCTGGAGTTAAAAAAAAACCCAGCTTGGTAAATTCACAGTGGTTTTATAAATAGCCTGGAGAGAAGGGAGAAGGTTCCTGTGCATTTTCATGCTGTTAGTTTCTGACAGCTCTGAAAGACACACAGGAGGGGATCACACACAGGATTTGCAAATTAGGAGGCAGACACTGTATATCACTTACCATGATGGATCCAGGCTGGAAACACAGAGTAACAGACCCATGCTATGGACACACAGCTTATTTCAGATTGAACAAACTCATACTCTTGTACTTTCATAAAACCTTTTCCAAACAGTAGGGTTAGTTTTTCTTATAGGGCAAAAAAAAAAAACCAAAACCCCAAACAAAACAAAACCCAAAGAATGAGAGCTGGTTTCTAGATCTAAGATTTCTGCAGGCTTTAACAGGTTCCCTATCCCTGAAAACCTGTCCTTGCTCACTTCAAATCCTTGTCTCTTCAGGCAAGTGCCATTTCATAATCCTATTAAAACCTTTGCCTCTGTTTACCAGGAGCCCTAATCGGACTCAGCAAGTGCTCCTCGTTTAAGGAGGAGCGACAGCTTTCAGATTTCTTAGGAGGCTTATTCATCAACCACGTCAGGGTATTGCCAGAGTGTTCAATCTATTCTCGGAGCAGCCATGTGGAGAAAGTTTCAAACAGCTCAAAGCCCTGCACAATGATAAAGGAAAGCTCACACAATCCTTGTAATAGCCTGACCCTCTTAAGGAAAATTGGATGATTTGTGGTAGCAGTTTTTCTGTCCCCTATGTGAATTCTGAACCTTAAAGTATAAGCAGTGTATTCACACAGTCCCATTACAAACCCCATCCCTCTTGCAATGCTGGAATAACAAATACACACCCGTGTGTGAAAATAAACTCTTGCTGCAGTGACCTTCCTCCTCAGTCCAGTGGTGTGAAGGAGTTTGTAGCCATTTTAGAAAAAAAAGAGTCAGATAAAGAATGGACTAATTTGATGTTCAATGTTTCACCATGAGCAGAATATATGCTTTAATGAGCACATTACATGCACCAGGGACATGTTACTGGGAAGCAGGGGATAAAGAGTAGAGGGAAAATAATTAAACAGCCAGCTTTATAATGAGGAAACTCTGTTCACGCAACATTAAGCAGCCTAATTTTCAAATGCTAAGCAAAAACATATTCCTTGGACTTCAGGAGGACTTGCTGGCAAGCACCCCCTTGAAAACAAGGGCAAGGGATCACAGGTATCAGACCTCCCATAGGTCCAGGGTGCAGGGACTGATGTTGTTCCAAAGTCATCTGCCCACACTTTGCACTGGCCTGTCCGACAGGACTGAATACCTGTACCCTGTAGTTCTTATTCTACAAGGAGGATCCTTAGAGTAGCAAAACATCCCAGAATTCATAATGTGTTTATGATGAACATTACAACTGACTTCAACCAGCCTGGCCTTAGTTTTCTGTACGAATTGCATCTGTTAGACCATACCTGTGCAACATCAGCTAAGGGCAATGAGCACATGGAGACTTAGAGCGGCTGTTTGCACGAGGAAAGATACTGGGAAAGGAGAAAATCTTTCTCATTGGTTCAGACACTGACAGAATGAACCAATAAAGCATATTTCTGACTGTTATCAGTTCTCTCCCGGCCCGTAAGGCCAGGAACATTCATTTACTGGCACTGTCACTTCCAGATAGTGTTGCAGCCTCAATTACTCCAGCATGATAGCCCATCAGTCAGACAGCAGCTCTGCTGGGCCACAAGCTCCCCAGCACTCTTTGAAAAGGGACGCTGCACAAGGTCTGCTCCTTGTTACTCACTCTCATGCCTAATTCGATGTTTTCTCCTCCATAGACCTCCATTCCAGGGTCGAGCAAGCCAATCTCACCAAAATACTCTCGGTCGACCACAAAAGAGCATCCAATCATGGCTGGTGTCCTGCACAGAGAGATTAAAGCAAAAATTTAATTGATTAGCTATTACAGACCCCACCTCAGAACAAATTTGCACAGATTAAACAGTTCTTAGTCTTCTAATTAACATTTTAAATTTACCTATAGCATCAATCACATGGCACTTCATGGATGCAAGAAATTCCAGTACTACTCTATTTGGTGCTGTAATTTCTGAAGACTTTCTGTTCAATCATTCTCTAGTTAGAAGTGGTCTCAAGGCTCTACAAAAACCACCCAGGGTTCTCTGTACTCCTGGCTGGGCACTTCCATCCTCTGTTGATGCATATATTTATACACCAGGATCTTTGCATTTATAAATTCAAGTTATTTGATAAAATGCATTTTCCTGATTATACTTCCCAGAGCCAAGCCTGGAAACAGACTTGCCTAAAAAAGCTGAGAGCTCTCCTGTACACAGGATAAGACATATCCTATATACATCTTGATTTCACATCTTGTATCACTGAAAAGATTTCACATCTTGTATCACTGAAAAGCAGATCTTAGGCTAACAAGGAATAAATTTGGTCTAGAAACTGAAATAAAAGGAGTACACAACCAAGGTAAGGAAATTCAGTACCTTTGCAATGAAATAAGCCTCTTAGGGAATATTTCAGGTGTATTTTTTAAGTTTTAGCCATGATAAAAGAAGGAAGGAGATGGGGGGAAGAAACACACACCACTTTCTTCATTTTCTTTTTTGTGTATTTAAAGCTAAACACAGGCTTCAATGGATCAAGGCATCACTGCTTTGCAAAACTGAGACGCTAGTTTGGGCTTAGACTCATTCTCTTTCCAGCCCTTCCTCCCTCACAAAAATCCTCTGGAGGCAGTTCCTTACAGCAGTAGGATGCTCCCATGAGGACATCCCCTCCCTTTCTAATGAGGAGCTGCACTGCCAGGCTTTGCAGACTGCTCTCAGGTGCTGGAATCTCTCTCTCTGGGGGATGGATTTCTGCAGCTGCTGGCTCTGTCCATTAAAACACTGAGTTGTTAATTGAATGGGGGTGGGAAATACATTTTAGATGCAACTATATAATCATCACTCACAGATGAATGCCACTGAGGACTGTCTTTGCAACTCCCTCTCTCCCTTCTAGCATTTATTTCTGCTCATTATATATATTCAAATATAGACTTCACAAACCTTCATGGCTTTTTCAGAAAAAAAAAGTGTTTTCAGGACTGAGCAACACCAGCAGCACAAAGACAGAAGGAACCATATCCAGCTTTTATAATTTTATACTGGACTACAGTGTCACACTGACATATTGCAAACATTTTTCAAAAAACCTGCTTGAAAAAAAGCTCAAGGCCCTCACTTGGTGCTAAAACTGGGTTTTTCCAGTACCTGAAATACTCCAGTCCATCCACTTTTTTAGTGCACCCACCACTTTTAGTGCAGTGCAGCAGACTCATCTTGAAAGCTGGAAATGGCTACATGAGCAGAAGCAGCTGTGTTAGCACCTCTTACCCACTGCTCACTGCCCAGGGGGCAGCACTTGAGAAGGTGAGTGCCCTTAGCACTTCACAGCTTCAGAGCACAACATATGAACCTGCTTTATATAAAACAACCTTTTTCCTTAATCATGCACCTTCTAGTAAAACAGCAATTAGAAGTGCACTGTTCTTTACCAACACCTCAAAGGTGTTGTGAAACTTAATTGATCTGTGGAATATTCTTTGACACAATGGAGGATGCTATAAGCATCAATTATAATCAACAGAAGCACTCAAAGGATAATGTGGGAAACACAGCAAAGTGGGTTTTGCCACTAAAAGCTTAAAATGCAGCCTAGAATTGTATTGATTCTGCGCTGGAGTAAGATACAGCATAGTCAGTTTGGGGGAATTACCTGATAGCACTGTTGTAGCAAGGGAGACACACAGAAACACTGCTCTGGGTAATGCCCTGGGGAAAGGGAGGAAGCACAGAGAGGTTTCTGGTGGTGAACTCTCCCTCCCTGCCTGCCTGTGGCAGCAGGAAGAGAGGCCCTGTGTGAGGAGGGCAGTGCCTGGCATGGGATGGGGCACAGGGAACAGAGGGCACATTGGCCAGGAAAGAAAGGCACTTGCTGTAGGTGTGAGGCAGAATTATTTTGTGTCAGTGAGATCCCCACGAGCACAGCTCTGTTGCTAAAATTCCAGCGGGTGCTGACACCCATTTCTCCAGCCAGGTGCATCCCTCCCCTTCACAGACAACCGAAGGGAGTTGCCTGGGGGGGCTTCATCCAAGAACAAGTGAAGGAGAAAGTGATGGCACTAAGCTGACATACTGCATGTGATAGTCAGTCTTCCTCTGCCTTATGCATCTGTCTCTCCTGCCTTAAGGTCAGCACATATGTATATTTATATATTTATATATACATATGTGCACAATACAATCAGGTCACATTTGAAAGAGTTTCCTGAGCAGCCAACTCCAATTTCCAGGAAAACTGACAAATGCTCACAATAAATACATAAATTCAAACACAAATAGAACCATAAATAAACATATAAGCATAAATGTATATATACAGGCATAAGGAGAGAAAAGGAGTTTCAAATGACACATCACACATCCTGTCTCTGAGCTTTCCACCTCTCCCAGCAGAGTGTTTCTTTGATTCAGGTTCTTAAGCAGCACCTCAGCCCTGGTCTGACATGTAAGTGGGGAAATCTGCATGGTACCTGCATAAGTATTTCTATTTTTCTTACAACTCATGTCTCCTGCAAGAAAGAGTCACACCAGGCCTTGAGAATGGAACTTAAGGACAGATTTGCTGCTCAGGAGATACAGGGGAAAAAAAAAAAGACAAGATGACAAGCTAATGCTCAGCTAGAAAGGCAGAGCAAATACAGGTGTAGAATAAGTCTCTGATGCCCTGTGGAAGTAAATTTTTTGGAACAGGCAGGACACCCATCAGAATGTGGACAAATAAAGCGAAACTGCTCTGTTACAGGCTTCTGTGAACCAGAAACTGAAAAGATGGCCATAAGCATTCAGTAAACAGTCACCAGCTTTATTATTACATGACAGCATGGTTTATCCTGAAAGACTTGACTTCCTAAGCTCAGGTACACAGGTGGATTTCTTCCCAGAGCAGTGAAGGCCCAGATTGGCTTCATCAGTATTGTTACTGCAGACCAGCACAGGGCCTGACTTGCATATGAGATGGGCACGCACACCCCCACACAGAGGAGGCAGCACGAAACACTTCTCTGGGGGCACATCAAACTCTGATTTACGTCCATGAGCAAGGCACTGGCACTTTCTGGAGCGGCTGATGCAGTGCATGTACATACACATCCCTACTGGTACCAAGCTATGGCATATTAAAGCAGTAAGTGAGAACATATGCAACAATGAAATGCACCACTGCTGCTGGAGGAAGATAAAATGGAAAGCTGTGCAGTGCTTGGCTGGGTGAGGCTGACTAATGACTCTAATGTTAGTGGCTGCTGATCAAGAAATCAAATGCAGTGCAGTCCATCATCATCACGGCAGGTGAGGGAGGACGAGTCAGAGCCAGAGCTCAGAATACCAGAAACCTTCCTTGCTGTTCCAAAACCCAGAAAAAAAAATATACAGCATGCATTAAAAACCCCAGCTTGTTTCAATGCATAGTCCAATCCATTAGAAGCCCTCTGAAATAGGATCCTTTGTTACACAGTGTGTTGCCAGATGATAAGGACGTTTTGGGGCAGCGTGATCGCAGGAACACAAATGGAAAATGACGTGATGGACACAGCGTGTCAAAATAACAATCCTCATTTAAATCTTCACGTTACAGACATCTCACATCTCTAATGTCAAACATGTAAAATGGATTGCCTGCGGAAGCCAGCTCGGGGAACATCAATTGTTCTGAAGTTCAGAGTATTAACATGGGGGGAAAAAAAGAACCAACTTTAAAGTGCATCAGAAATCTTTACAAAATCTGACACTTTGTTCTTGCTATTTCTTTACCTTTGTTAGCACTTCAAGGCCACATCCCCTTTGTCACTTAGCTCACAACAGCTGATGTGACATTTTATGGTGCACACTTGACATGACTGCCTATGAACGCCCCACTGGCGTGAGGGACAGTTCCTGCTCTTTCCCAGCAAGGCTCTGAGTAGAATCACACCACTGTCAGTGTTCAAGGAATTAGAGGATCAGGCTTCAAATAGAAAAATTCTTAGGAAAGAAGCACATCTGTTGTGCAGTCCCAGAAGAAAACAGGAATTGGACCCTGCTTTCCAAATGCCTCACCCAATTCTGCACATCGATGATATTTATTCATACAATGCAAACAAGAGAAATGCCAGGGCTCTGATCCTCACTGATACCAGGGTACACATGTTCTTTAATGCTGAAAATCTCAAATCCCTTTGGGGATCTGGCAGGAAGTATTCAGCTACACCAACCACAAAACCAGTCACAGGCTTATTTGTTGCCAGCCTTTTCTTTCACAAAAAAACACAGAGAGGCACAAACCAAACCCAATACTTGCTGAAGACAGCATCAGAGAAAGCCTCAAGAGGAACAGTGTTAGCAAGGACTAAATGAACTTGCAGTTTTCATGCTGAAGAGCAGCTTTGCAATCTTATGAATGCACTGGACACACACACGGATTCAAACCCCATCAAAATGCACCCATGTGCATGTCTTGCAAAGTGGACTGAAACAGGAATCATGGTTGCAGAATGTGGTTTGGAAAGCTGGTTACAAAACCAAAATCTGTACCAAACTAATGGAGATTTTTTTTAGAAGTTTGCTCACTAGCCTGACTTTGCCTTCCTTTGGAAAACACACTTGAAATATTTCACAGCTACTAAGTTCCCATCATGAGTGCTTTAAAATCTCAGTCCTAAGGACAGGATTCCTGATTGTTTTCATCAATAACAATCACACAGTCACTCTTTGCATTACCATAATTACACTGGTATATCACTTAAAAGCCACAAAATTGCATTGTATTTCCACGGGCAGGAAGAACACAACAGCCAAATGCTTTAGCAAATCCATCCAGGTGCTACAGCTTCAGAAGCCCCTCAGCAAGCAGTGCAGTGTGGCCATAAAGTGGCTGCTCTGCTCTCCTAGATCCCTGCCTTCAAAGAACTTGTGCCCAGGGAGACATGGAAGTGTCCACAGCTCCATGTGGACGTCTCTGCATTTTAGGACATGTAATTCTTAATTTGCAGAAGAGATGCTTAGGCAGCTGCAGTGTGTCAGTGCTCCTGATACTTGCCAGCAAGGGTTGCGTGTCCTCCTCCTTCTGCTGCTTGTCTCATCTGTCTCTGGGCAGTTTATGCACTATTGAATGGGAGGGTTTCTTCACTCGGGTTCAGAATAAAATTGCTGCTCTTGGGAGCCAGCTACTCGTGTGCATCAGATTTTAACACTGCTCAGTGCTTGAGTTTGGATTTGTTCACTTCTGTATCAGTCCAGCTCAGTGCCAGCATGACACCAGCAAGAGCTTGAACGTAAATCTGAAGCAAGTCCATGGTAAATCAGGCCCTTTATTACTGAGGTTTAACCTCTTAATTCATTCTTATCTGTTTATGTGATCATTGTCTCCAGAACAGAAGATACTCAAATACTGAAGCAGTCCATGTAAAAATTACTGCAGTGATTTCACATATAAACTCTGAGTCATGAAGTGTGCAAAACCTTTCAGGAATGAAAGCTTTGGATGATTAATTTTCCTTTATCAATAAACTTTCTCACGGCTGACTGAAACAGGTATAAAACATCTGCACCTTTAAAACAATGTGAGGTGAGCAGGGCATGTTATCCAGGAAAACTGATTTCCTAAGTAATTACTTCCCTGCTTATTGAGGTTTCAAGCCAAGCAAAAGGTCAGTGATGATGGACTGTGCTGTCCTGTAGTAAATAAGGTTAATATTACTGTATAGCTCTGTTTTGCAGTCACAGAGCATGAGAATGAACCTAAGTACAACTTGCAACACTAGCTCAAATACAGATTAAAATACTACTCTGCATAAGGGAAGGATCCTGTGAGGTGGTCCCATCCCACTGATCACTTAGAAATGGGATCAGTTTTTCAGTGTCTTTTCACTTCCAAGAGATCACTTGCATTTTTTCAGGTGGGTGTGTTGTTTGAAGTGGCTGGACAAACTCTTCAGGATCTGACAACTCAAGCTTTGCACTGGAAGTACATCAGCTCCTCTGCCAGAGCCCACACTGGGACCATACAGTAGAGTTTTAACTTAATTTAAGATGAGGCTGATATACATGAAAATGAAGATGACTTTAAGGTGGTAATTTGTGTCCTTCTTAAGAACTCTTAAAAATAAGAGCATCCTAAAGTGCATAAGAACTCTTAAAAATAAGAGCATCCTAAAGTGCATACTTGGGCTTCATATTTTTTAGCTTTTATTTCTAGAGTTGGTAACAACAGTACCCTTAACCCAGCACAATATGTCCCAGAGGAGCTGTTAGACAAGCATCTGTGCTGGAGATGAAAGGCTAGGAGACATGACTTTTCAAATGAAGGGGAGAGAAAGCCCTTTTCACATCAGTTCCAGTTTTCCCACTGTAACAATTCTCAGAAACACCTTCACAGTTCCTGTAACAGCATTTCCTCAGAAAATTCCATTTCTGTAATGTAAAATGTTCTCTTAAAGGGAAAAGTAAATTGACACACTGACTACATGGTCTGGTGATATTTCATTTTAAAATTCAACCAGTAGGAAAACTCTGAACATGTGCAAAGTTCTCAAGGGGAAAAAAAAAGAAAAAAAGAGCAACTCTCAAACAAAGCTCTTACTGGTGCTCCTGGGAAGCTCTGGTTTAGGCTGATGGCCAAGACTGCCTAAGAACCACAGAACAGGAGAGAAACCAGCCTCTTTGTAATCATATACACAATACCTTTGTTTCTCATGTACACAACGGGCCAGAGTCCACTGGAAAATAAAAGGTTAGATGAAAAGGATCCTGCTATCCTACCAAGGGCCAGAAAAGGTGCTTGAAGCACACACTCAGAGCCAGAGCACTTGTGTACATTGTGGGGCAGCTCTGAGAGGCAGCACGTGCATCCACAGCTTTGTAGAGCCATCATTTTTCCCCAGTCTGTGTTACTCCTGCACAAAGCCTGCAGCCTCATTCACCTGAATTCCCCCTCGGCAGACAGCCGAGATGGAAACATCGCTCGGCCCAGAGTGACAGCACAGGGGAGATTTACCTGATGGGAGCTGACTCATCCCCTTTATCAAGCCAGTCCTGTGGTGGGATTATGTACATGCACCAGAGCCCCCAGTTGTAGCCGTGGGCTGCGTTGGCGTATTGCTGCACTTCAAAAGTGTTGTACTTGATATTGTCAATGGCGGGCAGGATGATCCGCTTGCGATCCTCCTTGATCCGGGTAAGCGCAGGTTCCGCCCTGAGAGCAATGAAAACAGCACAATGTTTTACAGCCATCCAGTAATCACAGCTCCTGCTTTGCAGGCTGATAAAATGAGGTTCTCTAATCCTGTGAGCGTGAGCCCAGCGAGTTGGAAAACCCACAGCATGGCAGAGAGGGACAGGGTACAGATCCCAGCCACACGCTGCCGGGACTGCAGCTGGTGTGGGACACTGCACACAGCACCTGCACAGGAATTATCACCTCTGTGAAGCTGCACCAGAGTCTAACAAGACAAAATTTGACCAAACACTTATTCTGAGGCCTAGAGACTGTTAATTCATTTCACAATGGACAAATGTTGAGAGACACCATCACCACCAGCAGCTAAATGGTCTCCTACTGGCTATACCACCAGGATTCCTGGTAGCCATTAGATACTGGCTGACATGGCCTGAAGAACTAAACACACACCAGGGGCTGCAAGAATCTGAAGGTTACTCAAAGATTTTAATCCTGTTTCCCAAGACTGACCCCCATCAGATCTAGTCTGAATGACAAATGCGGCTGCATTATGCCTTCTAAAACCTCTTTGGTGATGAGAAGATTTCAGGTGCCAGATGGTGCAAAAGCAGCGAACTGCAGGAAATGTTCCATCATTTCAAAAGGCTTTAAAACATCAATGTGCTTTCCACAGAAGCTACATCCCAAAAGGAAAGTAAAAAGCTTCAGTGCAAGCACACATTTCTGACCAAGGTAGTCTGAGTTTGCTCTGAATTTACAGAGAAACTGATCCAAAGATGTAGCAGACTTACATAAGGGTGGAAATCGCTCCTCAAAGCAGTATTAGAAAGAGCCACTGGTTCACTCCTTTGTAAGTGTGTTTCCCCTTGAAATAAGCTTTGAAGATTTTAAAGAGCTCTCACATGGATTTTTAAGGGAATGGAGGTTTGCTGCAACTCACAGACGTAGGAGGATTTGAACACTGATCTTTTCTCATTTCTCTTTTGCTGTTGGTCAGAAGGCAATTGCTCCTTTGTGGTTTCGATGTTGTTACCTCATATTTTGTTTTATTTAGTTTGTTACCATGAATTTTCTTGTGTAGGCCAACAGAAGATACTGCACCCTATTCAGACTCTCAATTCATATGGGTTTTTGGCCACACTTGTGCACCCCCATAGAGCCAGTGTGACCTCCCAGATCTGGATAAGCCACTTCCATTATTAGTACATTATATTTATGAGATTAAGTGTTTTAAAAACCAGTGGGTGGGTAGCAGAAAAACTCTTGCAAATCCAACAAAGCAGGGACAAATGCAGAAAAGCTGAATCTGCTTTGTTCTTTCCATCATGTAACCTCTGCTCATCAGCAGAAGAAAATACAGAACGATGGACATGTCATCACAAATCCAACGACTCCATGCATGGACACCGTAACCCTTGGGCATAAAGCTCTGCTGCTCCCTTCTAGACTCTGAAACAAAGGATTTCAAAATACCAGACAACAGGTACAGGTGTCACTAATTGTTTGCCTGGAAGAAGAATCTTCCTCTTCAAGGTTGTAGAGGAAAAAAATGACCTTGGTGCGCATCACTGTCCCTGTGGAGCATTTGCAGCAGAGCCCTCATTGCAGCAGAACTGCCTCTGAGCTCCTTTGCAATCCAAACACCTTCCTGGGAAGGGGTCCACTCCTGAAGCCCTTGGGCACAGCTTCCAAGGTTTGGTACGAGGGGAAGTCACAGAGCAGAGGGATGACACCCTCCAGTGAGACCTGGTGCACACGGCAGGACATGGCTGCACCAGTGACTCCCACGGCACAAGGAAATTTATTATGTTTGGGTCTGATTTCCAGATCTGCCCTGCAAAGCAGAAAAGCTGCTTGCATGCTATTATTTTTCTTCTTTTTTTGTATCTTGAGTTCTTTTACTCAGAGTGTGAATTAAGATGCAGGAGATTGAGAATTCTTGTTCGGACTTAGTTGTTTCTTATATCTTATCAGTAACAAAGCTGCACAGTATGTGCCTCTTAGTTGGCAGGGTGGAAAATGGCTGTGAGTTTTCACTTCCAAGGTTTTTTAACATCTAAATTAACCAATTATGAAATGCTAAGTAATATGTTTTTACTTATAATGCAATTACTAACTTTTCATCTTCTGCAGTGCAGAACTTTTGACACAATAACAGAACATTCAGATTTGTGAAGAAGAAGGAGAAAGAAGAAGACATAAATCCACACCCCAAATCCTCCATATTGTAACCTATTATTACCTATAACCCCTAAACCTAATTTTCTACACTTCTACATATTTCACCCAGTGACATAACTTTCAATTACACAGCAACAACCCCAGTGCTATCACACAATTTAGGAAGCTTTTCCCAGGGTTTTGGATTGAATGCAGTGTACTTCTGAGGATCACTGCCTCTCAGTACTGACAGGCTGAAATTCTCAGAACCCAGGCTTCCAACAGCATGCCTTCTTCAGCAGAAATCTGTAAATGGGTTTCCTTTTGTAAGAACCAAACTCTGCCATTCACTACTGTCTGATTCTGGAAACAGGTCTTGGACAAACAAGGAAAGACCGGGAGTTTTCCAAACTACTTTTCTCCCTCTTGGTGGGAATTCTTTGGTCACCAGGTCCTCAATTAATAGCGTATTTATGTTGATACAAAGCAAAACTATCCCAGAGGTTCTATGTCCCTTCTACGGTTCCTCCTGGGGTGCTCATTTTTCAAGTATTTTACTTCGTAGGGTAGATTGAGATTGTGTAATAAAAAAGCTGAAAGGAGATAAGGAATTCTTCTCCCTTAATGTCAGATATCTGCAATGGACCCCCCATACACATGGTAATTGCCTCAAACTTTCATTCTCAGCAGAGGAAGGCAAAGGCTGGCACTTTTATAGTCAGATGCTTCTCATAATAATGTAGACACTGAAACTGGGTGAGATTAATAATGTTCCAGAGGAGCCTATCTTGAATATAAAGGGAATTTAGCCTGCTACTTTGCAAGACATCTTAAAATTGGACTGCTGAAGTGTATCCCAAATAATGGTTAGAGAAAGAATGTGAAGAAAATATTCAACAGTCACACTGGTTTTCAGCCCTTAATCATATTTGGGATTGTGTAAGTCCAATACTTGAGTCTTGGAAATGCTAACCTGAGTCCTCATTTAATTCTTTACATGAAGAACAATCCATTCCCAGCTCTGGTGCTGCTCTCACACCAGCTATCACCAAACTACTCCTGTCACTCTATACCTGAGGAACTTCTGTGTTTTCCCATTTGTGTGGCTCACATTTATTACCACCTGACATGGTGTTTTGCATCTGAATGACGCAAGGAGGGATCTCTGGGGTGTAATGCAACAGTTGTGGTCAAAACACATGATCAAATTCCATTAATCTCTATCAACCTATTAATGTGAAATCACAGATTCTGAACTTTCATGTAATCCAAGGCATCTATAAGCCGCCCATGTGATGGAAGTTCTGTTTAAGTCCCCTGCACTCAAGAAATGTAAATGTTTAAGATACCACTGCTTCGACAAGTGTTAATTTCTCTACCCTCAGGTTACAGACGAAGTCAAATGCCATGCCAAGGTTATGGAGTCAATTGGTATGAAAGCAACTGCTGGAACTTCATCTTCTAAACCTCCCATCTCACCCATGGAGGTGATTTCCTAGCTCTTCTGGTATCCACATGTGTGGAAATCACACCCCTGCATGTATTAGGAACAGGAAAGGTTCAGTATCTGGATAGACTGCACAGCTACCTAACTCCCAAAATATTTTCACACCCACAAGTAAGAAAGTAGGCTCTGAGTCACAGATGGAAAGAGAAAATCCAGGGCAGAGCTGTTCTCTTAGCAAAAACCCAGAATGGAGAGCCTTTTAATTAAACATTGCATACCTGAGAGATATCACAGCCTGTCCTGCCCTATAAAAGAAACAGAGACAGCAATGGTGTATTCAGAGGCTCAGCCCAAGCTCATCTCAGTGAGGTCTGCAGGAACACTCCAATCCCAGATCTGCCAATGCCCTCTCACTGCCAACACTGCTTGTGGGCTGGTTTTCTGCCTGCCAAGATCCCCAGGTAATGGCCAGTAAAGAAGGACTATGAGCTTGAACAGGACTGGGCAATGGACTGTGTTTGCATTGCTTATCTTGAGTAATCCATGAAATATGAGGGGGATTCATCGCTATTCATGGCTAGCAAAGTCCAGCCTCGGAGTCAGTCTGTAAGGCTGAGCTGAGCTGCACATTCATCAAATCCTTTGTCACCTTTCCTGGTCACTCTGGCTTTATATAATTGCTTCAGTCTTTTGAAAGGATTATGATTAAATCTTTCGTAGTAATTTCTAATTTGTTCCCTAATTTCAAACTGCTACATTATTGTGTAGATTTACCCATCCTCTTTATAGACACCAGCGTTCTTTCTGTGATTTTTTCCCCCACTTTATCTTGTTTTTTCTGCTGTCCATCTGCAGAAGTCAGGTGCTTCTGGCAGATCACAGGACTGAAAGGATAAGAGGGGAAGAGGTTGCTGAAGTCCAAGTATGTCCAACACATGGAGCTGATGAGCTGCAATGTGGTGTTGGAGTATTTCCTTTCCACATGGCCACCGCTGGCAGCGAGGCAGGATTCAGCCCTGCCTGATTAGGTGCATAAGCCAGATGTGAATTTTGGGATCCATCTCCATTTTTCACTCAGATGCAAAAATATTAGGTTCCCAGCTTGCATCTGAGTCAAGATACTTTATGGGCAAAGAGCAGCATGCATTGTTAACAAGTTATTTACTGGAGCAAGAGGGAAAGTTCTCCCAGGCATATTCGTAGACATGATGGATTTCAGTAAACTAAATATAATCAAAAGATTCTGCTTTATAGGTAGTGCTTCACATCATCCAGTGGGGTTTTTTTTCCACTTAATAAAAACCAAGCAGACAATTTGGACTGGAATGTGAGTGACATAGGAAGATCCTCTCCCTTCCATCCCCTCTAAAACGATGTATTTGTCACTGTCCTCCTCTCTCTCTGAAAAGATTGATGGTGAATTAATAAAACCAGAAGAGAAAGGACAGTAAATTTAGTTCTATTATAGACTCTGCTAGGCTAAAGGGTATTTTCACTTCAATTTTATTCACTTTGATTTGTCCAAGTCTGTTGAGCACATCACTAAACAGCACATGCATTCAATGCTTTTGCCTACCAGTGGAAAGATTTCTTCATTAACAGTGGATTTTCCAAGGTGTTGAGCACCCATGATGACTTTACTGGGAGTTCCAAAAATGCTGGTTCTATGGGATTCAAAGAGTAAATGCTCCCAAGATAAGCACTGGGAGTAGGAAAAGAGTTGGAAGGCAGAATTTAAGCCAGAGTCCAGAATAAGCTTGTAAGAAGATTGAGAGCAAAGGCAGGAGCCATACTGTGATCACACAGGCCTCTCTAATCCCATTGTAAGTCTATCTCTGAACATATATGCATTCTGTATTTAACACTGGCTTGATTCAGAGCAGCTCAACCCCCTGGGAAACCACAGCAAACAAAAACTCTGTGTTGTCTTACATCCTTATCAGATTGCTGGAGAATTCATGCCAAAGGGAAGCCTGATTTTTCACAATGCTAAAAAGAACAGCTTCTTCCAGATAAAAAACAGATAAAAAGAAGTTAGTAATGAGCTCCTCAGTGCACATGATTATATAATTCACCTTTTAAAACATGTAAAAAACACCTGCTGACTTCAAGCAGACTTTAAAAAAGGCACAACATTGGAATAAATGCACATAATCCAAGGGAATCCACATGCATGGTGCAGGCCAGATCCTCTGCTGCCCAACTTTGTCACTTCAATGGCCTTCACAACTTCAGGGATGCTTTGCTAACATGCACCATCTGAGAAGCAGATCTTAGCTTCCAGTTCTTAATCAGAATGGCTGTACAAGGCAATTGTCAAAAAATTCCTCCCTGCAGCCCAAATGTCACTTTTTCTAAATTTGTTCAAAAAGTAAGTCCTTTCCTAAATGACAGGAATTGCATTGGGAAATGTCTCTCCAAGTCTGCCCTATCCCTGGTGGGTATCTAAATACCCTCATCTCTGGGTTCTTTTGACATAAACACGGCTGTCATTTTTTCTTCTCCACCATCACTATGCTACTTTTTACTCCAATAAAAAAATGAAGAACTAACATTAAAAAAATCCAACCTTCTTTTTCCTGCTTTCACAAATCAGAATTTTTCCTTTTCTTGCAAGCAGTTAGGGAAGAGTCCTTATAAGACATAAATGAAAGTCAACAAAGTCTCATCTGCTAGATTTTATTGCTCAGGGGTTTAACACCGTATCTTACTCTGGCTCTACCACTGTCAGGTACCATGAAGTGTAAACTTAACAGAGAAATGCAAGAAAAAAGAAATCTGTGTAAACTGAAAGCTTATTTTGCATGATTTTACATGCTACCTCACATTTCACTGACAATATACATTTATCAGATGCAGACAAGCAGATCTACGGACATACATAATTCTTCACTGAGGCCATCTGCAGAATATTTAATGTGGAATGCCTTTCCTGTAAATAAGTGTTCAGAGAACTAGAAAAGAAATAAATTTCATTCTCCCTTCCTCGGTCTCTAAGAGAAGAGAGAACTTCCCCATCTGTCCTGCCTGACATCTCTATCAGCATTCCCGCGTGCCCAGGGAAGTTTCAAACCCACAGCCCCCAGCCAGAACGGAGGGAACGCGGCCCCAACGCCTGCTGGAGAGTTAAAGATCAGCTCTTTGGCTGCCAAACCTCAATAGCTCTTTTCTGCACCACTGAAAAGCAATGAGGATGCTTCAGTGAACATTCTAGGTTGTTGAGGTAGATGAACAGTTGAAGCTGCTTTTCTGGTACATCCTCTGCGTGTCGGCTGGCACAGTCCCACGGATCCCAAAGGCCCACGTGGCTTATGTTGCATGCTCCACTCAGATTATATTGGTTCACTTTTGCTATCTAAAACGTGTATTCCATTAAGTTACCAAAATGATCCTAAGGCTTTGGATGAGGAAAAACTCCCCTACTAAACACACATTCTCCTTTCCTTTTTATTTGGGCTTCCCAGGTCAGCCTTGGCCCGGTACCAGGGATGCTGCAATGAACCATGTCCTGAGCAGGAGTGATGCACTTGAACACTCCAGAGGGGAGAGACTGCACAGGAGAAGGACTGCAAAGGTAATTTCACCTTCACCACTTTTCTCATTAGAAGGAAAGAGCCACCTGGACCTTGTCACATCCCCAGAGAGCCACCTGAGCTTGAACAGGGGGGACAGGTTACCTGTGAATAGAGATTGGCTGCCAGTACATTGCATGAAAAGGTTACCAGGGAGCTCTCAGGGGGAAAAAGACCCTGTGGCTTTGCCCCAAAAAAGCACAGCCACATCTTACAGAGTACTTGGGATAATCAAAGTCAGTAGAAGATGAGGAGGAAATCAGCTTCCTGCCTTCTTTACACGCCTTTTTGAGAATCAGTTGCTTATGGTCACCACAGCAAACTGCACCTTACAGTATAAAGAAGCATCTGCAAAGTACCATCCACAGGCCTAGGGATATTGATCTTTAGCTCTTCTCAGTTCATTAAAACACCAGTTCTGTATATTTTTATACAACTTCAGGGATAATCCATAATGATGGGACCCGTGTGACACAGTCTGATGGATACTCAACTTATATTTCATGTTCCCTTTCTCATGTCCGGTATGTTGAAATCTTTTGATTAAATCCTCTTACTTCACTGCTTCCTTATTGATACTCGCCCTTTGTCTGGCAAAATTTTAATTACTACAGGACTGCATAACTCCATTCAGTGCTCTGATAATACCTCTGTGATAGGAGCAAAAGCAATTCTTAAGATAGAATGCAACAATAATACTCTATCATTATGTCTTCTTTTATTGCTCCTAGCACCCTCTTTATGGCTGCTAATATATTGTGGTTTCTGCCTTTCATGTACTGATTTCTGCTCTCCTTCACTCAATGTGTCCTTTTTCTCACCCAGAGAATTAACACTCTATCTCTGTAATCTCTTTCCTGCTCCCAGACATAATGCAGGGAAGGTCTCTTCTCCTTGTCATGTTATTCTTTCCCATCTCTCAAAGGCACGAGTCTATACAATGCTCTGCATGTTCTGCAACACAATCAGCATCCAGGATATGCTGGTCTGCTCTCAGTGTTACTGGAGGTGGATTCAGGCACACTGGGTAGACCTAACCCAAAATTCAGAGCAAGAATGATGAAACCTTCAGAGGACTGAAGTAAAACTGAACTAAACAAGCTTAAATATACCCTCAGAGAGGAAAGCACAGGAGCTTTTCCTCTCTCTTGTTTCTGCTGGGTTGCTGACTCCCATTGACATCAAGTAACCATTAAAAACAGACCAGGTTCTACAGTGGGACAGGTAGAATTTCACATGTGAACTGTACACATATATTACCCTGTAATTCTAATTTTAAATTCCATTTGAGAATGAATAGCAATGGCCTCCCTTTCAGGCAGTCCTCTCCACTTCCCACTCTCACAGCAGCAGTATTGGCTCACCTTACCAAAAGCCTTAAGGGGAACAGGTCAGTTGAAAATCACCGCTCTGAGATAACATATTTCTACACCTGAGAAGCCAAAAAGCAGCAATTAAGCACAGCAAAATAAATAATTCAATAGCTAATTTGACCTGCCAGGTTGTAGAGTATTTTTTTATATCCTACCAGATTGTAATTTAGTTTAGAAGAAGTGTCCCTGGAGAGCAATGCTGTGAGAGCCCATAAAATGCTACAGTGAGGTATCAGGCAAAAAGCCACCTGTAAATGGGCCACTACTGTTTAAAGAAGATTTTTTGTTGTCAGTCCTGCATATTTCATGAGAAACTGATGAAGTCCTTCTTTGATTCTTTATGAATTAATCTGCCAACTGATTAGGCAGGTAAAACAGCCATAGATTGGGAAACGAAATTGCACTGCAGCCACTTGACTTTTAGATGGAACACAAACCAAACAGAAAGCTAATACTCTTTTCTGTGGTAAAGGAATTGGCTTCTTTTTAATTGCCTCACAAATAATCCATAGACAGCTTTTAGTGGGAGCAAACCGTGTGGCCTCTGAATACATAAATAAGCACTGAAAATGGGGGGAAACATTCATGCAAGGTGCAACTTAGTAGGAGAACAGAACAGCAGAGCTTTAACAAGAGACTCCCACTTGACTCCCGAGCTCATAGGGCTGTGGAGTGGGGGCAGTGCTAACCTGGTGGGAAAAAATAGAGCAGTCCAGATGGAAGGACTTTAGCTCCTCCCAGTCAAAGGAGATGAGATGAAAATGGAGACAACAGGCAACCACATGTGCACAGGTGGACAAAATTAAAACTAGGAGGAAGTGGGTGGAACAGGGTTTGAGATGGCTCTGAGCAGCCACACAGGTTGAGTGGAACAAGAGGAGAAACACCAGCAGGGAACGCTGCAAGCCCACAGGTGCAGCTCTGAAATGAAGGGATACAGGATGACCCTGGTGCATGTTTGCTGTCCCCATTTATCCACCGAGTGCCCCATAGCAGGAGCAGAGCCTGGCTCAGCAGAACAACTGAGACCTGAGTGCTCTGTTGGAAGGAGGGTGCACCAGACAGGAAACACAAACTCTTTATCTTGGATACACACACACTCTCACTGAGCAGTCCAGGTTCTTGCTATGCTGATTTCAACCCTTTCTGACATTAATGCAAAGCAGTACAGTAAAAAAAACCAAACCTTAACAAACCCCAAAGCAACCACAAAGCCCTTCCCTGCTTACTGACACCACTGCCAAGCTTCCCTGGGTACAGTACATCAGTCAGACCTCAATGTCTTTATAAAATGATAACAAAATTCTCCTCAAGCCTCAGAAAACTGCAGCTTGGGCAGGACAAGCACTGGGGACAGCACCCAGAGCATGCTCTCCCCTGTCCCTGATCCTGTCCCCTAGCTGGTATTACCCTAGATGAATGTTTGAAAAGATTTGAACAATCTACTTGCTTTAAAAGCAAATAAATAAATTAAAGCCGCTCTTAAGCTTCTAGAAAATTAACTACAGCTGCTATTATAGTCTAACATAGTCCTAAGGAAAAAAAATGGGATGAACATAAAGCAGGTGCACTACAAGACTTATTTTATTGTATCTTCCATTTTATAAAGATATTCATGGACATATAAAAATAAACACTCTACTCCTTTGCAATTAAGTTTCTCTCTAGTTGTAAGTACAGCTATTTTTAGTTTTAATTTGAGGATATCTCCCAGAATTGCAGAGTATAATCATTTCCACTGTAACTCTGCATCATCATTATCAAATACCAGCCTATCTTTGGAAAATGCACGTTTTACATGCTGAAGGTCCCAGCAGCCCTTTTGCAGCTGATGGTACAAATCAGCTCCGACAGTCCCGACTTCCAGTAATGCCAAATACTGGCCACCAAGTGGTGCTACAAAGGTTTATTTCAAATGCACTTGTGGCCCATTAAACCAAAAGGGGATGGGGAAAGGCATGCTAATTTCAAGCCCTATTAAAATATTCAGGCAATAATTTAATGTTTCCTTCAAATGTAAATGCAAGAAAATTTATGAGGAAATCAGATTGGTATTCAAGGTTTTAAGAAGAAATGCTAGAAAATGACAAGGAGGTAAAAAAAGCACTTGAAATCCTCCAGCCCAGAGCCTCCTTAATGGTGTCTCCCCATTTGACTGCTTTGGGATTTCACATCCATTGTGGTTTCAATTACTTCTCTCTCCACTGAGCTGTGCTAGACCAGGCACAACAGCTTTTTTATGGATCTTGCAGGAGCCTGTCAGCAATGTTGCAATAATCAGGAACACAAATCAGGAGTAATTGCTGATGTGGTAACAGCAGCCTGCAGCCGCCTCATCCCTGTAAGCTGAGCTGAGCAAAGCCCTCCCACAGCCTTGGAGCCCCAGTGCCGCTGTCCCAGTGCCACTGTCCCAGTGCCACAGTCCCTCTGAGAACAGCCAGCACTTACCAGCCAATGTTGAACTCCACGTGGGCATCGAAGAACCCGACCACAGGAGAGGTTGCTGCTTTCCAGCCCTGGATCCTGGCTCGGATCAGCCCCTCCCGTTTGTTGTTGCGCACTATTTTCACCAGGCCCGGGTATCTCTTATGGACGTACTGGTCCAGATTAAATTTTAGCTCAACTGCAGGACAGAAAAAACCAAGCCACACAAACATTTAGAATGAGAAAGGCCCTGCAATGCTGTGTTCTACTCTTATTCTGCAACAGAAAGGGAAAGGAATCCTTAAATGTTCCTAAACCCCTGGTCAGTCTGACAGATACAAAGCCAGTATCACAGCTGAGGCATGGACCAGTTCCAGGGGTTTCAGCTAAGAGAAATTCCCTACACACCAGAGACTTCCCAGGTTTAATGTGGCCTGATGGATTTGAGTATAGTGCTGAAGAAGTAGTTTGTCTAAATATTTTTAAATAATTACCGTTCTAATTCTCTGATGATTCGTGTTAGGTTACAACTGGCCTCTGGAAGAGCAATTCTGACCATAAGGAAGTGTAACATGTCAGTCTGGTGATTTTTTTTTCTGATTTATGCTGTTCAGTAAGAGTTTGAAAAATAACCGCAATGGATTTTGGGTCAAGACCTAATTCAGATCACAATTAATTTCCCTTTATTTTCAGGGTTTTCCCTTAAATATAATTAAGATTCCTCAGTACCAGGCTTCTTTCTTTTTTAACTAAATGGATATTGAAGATCTCAATTAGACTTCTCTTTTGTTCATTTTCAGGCATTCAATCACAGATGGAGCAGAACTCATTCACCCTTTCTCAGCTTCATTTCAAGAGGCTCATAAACAGGCAAATTACCAAAACGGTCTCTCTATTTTTTTTTAAATCAATGTAGTTTGGTAATTCCTTTACACTGAAAGGTATTCATAAAGTGGCTTTTGCCCTAATATATTTATCAGGAAAACTAGTAGAGGCTTCCAGGACATTAGGAGCCTCATTTTTCTGATCTATATTAGACAATAGAATCATTACCATTGGAATCAAAGACTTGATAAATCTCCAGTTATTTAGAAGAGTGGCAGAGAAAAGCCATCTAAGAGTTCACTGAGAAATGATGAGTTCAATTTTCCTCAGGATTGCCTTGCCTCAAACACTTTGCAATCTCACGTAATTACTCCACAGGTTACACTGCCATAACTAAAATCTGAATTGCACAAACATTTTCTTAAATCTACAGGTTTTGGAACTTATTTTTGTTTGAGTTATCTCTTCTCTCAGCTCTCCCGTCTCTTTGGGGATCCTGAAGAGTAACAGCAACTTAAAACTGAAAGAACTTAAAGCTGTTTATCTGAGGAGGAAGTGCTAAATTTTAGGCTTATTGGAAATAAATATGATTTTAGAGGATGCATGTATCAGTTCTAGAAGTCTAAGGTACAACAACTTTACACACAACAATACTGCTAGCCCCTTGTATCCTGAGAATTCTTCAAACATGACTGTATTGTGAAACATGCTGATCAACAGCACCCTGTATGCTCACCAGTATTTTGATTTTGGATTAAATCATGAAGAAACAATGTGCTGCCATGTAAAAGAGCAGGAACTTTCTTTAGGGAGAATCTGTAGCCTCACTTTTCCTTGGAAGCAGAATTTAAACTTTTAGTGTATTAATGATGATACTCCTCTGGGTCTGAAAATTTGGAGAAAAGTGTCATATTAAGACTGCCTACACAAATGCCTTCATTCCGTGAGGGTTTCAATGAAATCAACAGGGTTTATCCACATAATGTTTATTTGTTATACAAATAGTCAATATTTACTCACAGCTTTGTGCAAATGGCTCAATCAACCCTCTCATCAACAAACACATTTACACTGCACATCTAGAAATCCCACAGGGTACAGTACTCAGAGGCAAAGTGACAAAAGCTCACCATTGTCACTGTTGTCATCCACCAGGATGATTTCCTTGAGCAGGTGGGATGGGGTGTGGTTCACCACGCTGTGCACGGAGCGCAGGATGACAGAGAGAGCCTCGTTCACAAATATGAACACCACAGAGATCTGGGGCAGGTCATCAGGGTAGGTCATCTGCTTGCACCTGGAGAGAAGAAAGACACAATTAAAACCCAAGCAGCCACTGGGAGGCAAAACAGACTGAAGAGCATCCTCTTCTCCTTGCTCTCCATCTGGGTAGGGATTTGCAGACTTTGTCATTTCTAACCCCAAGGAAAGATGTGGTAAAGGCTTGAAAGAATCAACCTGGTCAGGAGCAGGAACCTCTTCATTGGCCCAGTATAAAACACAGGGTGTGTGCATGCACACAGATTTGTAGCAGCTTCATTCCCTGGAAGGTTAAAAGCATCTCTTGAAAACCAAAGGAACATCAATGACTCTGCTCAAAACCAGCCTGGAGAAGGCCTACAATGGCACACCCTGGCTGTGCTCCCAGGGGAACCATCAGCAGAACCGCATCTCATACTTTTCAAACCAACATTCACTCGAGCAAAGTTTGGATTTGCCCATCCAGAGAGCACTTGCCACCCTTTCTGAGTGTGCAGTTTGTGCAGCAATAACAAACACGTGATGGCTGTCGTACAGGCCTGCACTTGCTGAAATATCTGTAAACAGGTCTGCTCCCTCTGAGACGTCAACTTGCTAGGCTGCTACATCCTGATTCACAATTTGCTTTTGTGCTGCTCACCGACACGTATATTTTACCACAGACCATTTTGAGAAGAAAAATTGAGGCCTGGAGAAGTCACACAGCACAGAGCAGAGCTCCTGCTTCCCAAGTCCTCGGCCCATGCCCCTCTGTAACACCACACTGCCTTATTTCAGTGGAATTCTCTCCCATTAGCAAAGATCTAACTTTAAAAACTACCTCCGTGTTCTCACAGTCAAAAGCCATTCAGAATTACCATAGCAATTACTGAATCTGCTCTCTAAAATACTGCTAATGATATCACAGAAAATGACTTCTCCTGCTCTTATCAAACTTTCTGACCTCTATGCTCATTACTTTGGCATAACAATCACTTTTTTCCCCACTATTAGCAGTCATGGGGATAGGGCAGGTGACAAATGCTTGACTGCTGAGTAACCTCTGGAAGTCAGTTATGAATTCTGGTAAAGTGTAATTGTTCATAATTCCTGATCCCAGCACTATCTGCTCAGAGACCTGAGCACTTGTCATTGATTCCAGTGTTACCATAGCTACTTACTGGCAGCTTGCTGGTGGCCTGTGCCACACAGAGGACCACTGTGTAAAACTTCTGGCTAAGCAGCACTCTTACAAAGCCTAAAAATAAGCCTGGAACAAGTAGAGAGGTTTTCAGGAGAGTGTGAATGCTCTGACACAGTCCTCTTTTTTGCATTTCTTGTTTGAATGCAATTTTCCTCTTGAGCACACCAACATATCAAAGAAGTCCGTCAGGAATACTTCAGTAATGGGAAAGAGCCATCAGCTAAAAACATGGACTTTGCAAGATTTCCTGTGATGAGGGACATCTTTTACCTGACAGCAATTTTCTCTAGAGTCTCACTTGTATCAACACATCACAAACTGCACCTCAGGAATACAGACCAGTCCCCAGGTGGAGGTGAGGCAGAGGAGGAAGCCCACCCCAGGCCATCCATCCTCGTGGGGTCCTGCAGCAGCACTCAGAGCTGGCAGGAAAGGACGGTGGGAAAGTGTGTAAGAGGTTGTGACACAGGAGGAGGGATTACAGCAAGAATGAGAGGTCAGTCAAAGCAGCACTTACTACAGAAGGGACAAGCAATTACAGGAAAGGTGGGATGATCACAAATGTCCAAAACAAAGAGGCATGTGTGGAAGGACCAAGATTGCCTAGGAAAAGACAGGGAACCACTGGAATACTACAAGACCTCAGAGAATTAGGAATTTTGCTGAACTTCTCAGAGTAAAAAGTATTTGTTTTATTGGCAAGTGAACTGAAACACCTGGGCATCCAGCCACATGTTCCTGGTCAGACTGACAGGGTAAGCGTGAGCAGGACTAATTCCAGTGCTTTCCTGCCACCCTCCTGCTTTCATTCTGAGGAAAAAAAAAAATAAAAAAAATCTAATTCCAGCTTTAAAACCAGCACACCAAAACCATAACCTCCTAATTTTTTATTTATTTGTTCTTCATTACACTAAATCAATGCATTATTGTCCCAAGTGTCACTCCATGGCCTTGCTGGTTCACAAGACTTTTCATGCCTTAGTTCTCAGTGATTACTTACACTGTAGGGCATCAGGGACTGCTTTAGATAAAAAACTTGTTTGAATTTCTTATTCCACCTGGATGAAGTCATCCCTATCACTTCTCACTGCAACCTTCTGTCTGGCAGTTCTCCCCTTTTTTTTTCTATTAGCAGGACATAGTTGAAAAACTGCATTTTGGCTGCATTTGAAAAGAGCACTCCAAACAATATATATTGGAATATTTTTGGTAATGCCACTGCAACAGGGACACCTAGATGTGCAAAAGCAAAACCTCGGAATTTAGCAGCAGTTTAAAAGCTGTCATAAATTTATTTACTGCAGTGAGGATGAAGAACAACAAAAGCAGCTGTCCAGCTGAGCACTTTCCAAAGCACAGAAGTGATTTAAGGGTTTATTTGCTGCAGACTTCAAGTCAACCTTGAACTCCCAACTCCTTAGGTCACTTCAGAAAATGGGATCGATGTGCTGAGGTAGTCAGGAGAAATTACTGGTCTGCTAACAAACACTTCTGATGGTGTTTGAGAGCATGAGCAGTCCCAGTTGAGGTGTCTTTCCTTAAAAATCAGTGGGTGCTTAAGTGCTTTTCTGGATTGTCGCCCGAGTTTTTCCCAGTGTGTTCTCTAATTAGATACCAGCCACAGCAATTTACAGTTAATACTTCCTTCATTCCAAGAAACTCGAACCAGAGCTTGACACTCTGAGCCAAACAGTGACATTAGCAAGTCTCAAAGTGCCAAAGCAAACCCATGACTGTCACCTCTCACCACCTTTGCTCAGCCAGAGGCTGACAATGGACCAAGTGCACTGCAGTGGGTCAGCCAGTGGTGCCTGTATGCAAGGGACAGAAAATCAGAGTGTCAGAACACACAGAGTCCTCCTTGGAGCAGCCCTTGATGGCCCTGGAGCAAGGCAGCAGGGGACAGTTCATTACAGAGGAAAAAGGTAAGGCTGTAACAAACCTATTGACTTTCAATGAGCCAAAGGGCATCTTTGCAGAAAACGGTTGGAGCAGCAGCCTGGATGCAGAGGTTTCAACAAGAAATCTATGAGCTAATGATGAAGCAGCTTAGCACAAGACTAGTCACTTTTATTATTTCTTTTGAGAAGAAAATTACTGGAATGTGAAGAAATCAAACTGTGCAAAATGTACTAGCAAGGCACACCTTTACAATCCTTCAGCCTTACTGCCAACAGAACTCTAGTAAGAAATGTAGAAATCATGCCTTTTTCAGCCCTCATGCTGTGCAGTGAATTGCCTGAGAGTTTAAAGCACCCAATGCTCTGCCAGGGAAGAGAGCAGGGTGCCAGCACAGTCTCCACATCTGTGTACCAGGTCTGACCACACAGTGAACTGTGGCAACCAGGTGAGGGAGGACAATTACAGTAATCAATAGCTGAAACTTGGCCTCGTTAACATCCAGCACTCCTGAGTTCAGGAAGAATTCAGAGTGCACATTTGACCTCTGTGGTAGCTAACGATAGTCTGAGCTGGGCAGGCACAGCTTCCGTGGGATATTCCTGTGATTTCAAATCATTTCAAATTTTCAAAAAAATTTCAAATTCTGAACTGTCAGCAGGCCCCACAGCATACAACCAGCAGAGGAGCTCGGGTCTCCAGGGCACACAGGTACCCTGGACAGGGACACACCCTGGATGTGTGCAGGACTAGGGATTCCAGCAAAGGCTGGCAGTGCCATGGCTAATCACTTCCATGGGCCAGCTGAGGATGGATTAGACCGGATATGTGAAACAGCCCTTCAGGCAGCTTTCATTCAACACGCCAAGCATCAAACCTGGGGCATCCTGCTGTTGTCTTGGGAAAGGTCTTTTGAGTGTTCTCATTCTGTATTTGCTACTGCAGAGCTTGGCTAGCAACCCAGAGGTATTTCCTTTGTACATGATAGAGAGCTTGATGTCAGATCATTTTTCTCTATTCTGGAGATGATTTTCACTCATTCTTTCCTTTACATTGAACTGGTTCCTTAGATGAACATTTCCCAGCCAGCCTCCTGAGCCCAACTGCGAGCACTGTCTTGCAGGCATAAGAAAACAGGGAAAGCTCTTTGGTTGGCAGACCAGAACCTTGGAAAAAAACCCCATGTACTGACATAAAAAGGTCATAGAAACTGGGACATGAGAAAACAAAAGGTACTGAGCTGCACGTGAACCTGCTCATGGCAATAAAAGGAGGAAGGAAGTTTTCTTTTGTCTGAACATTCATTCCCTGATAGATGTATTTAGTTTATTGGTATCTGATCCAAGCGAAACACATGAAGTCCTCTGTTTATCAGGTTGCTCTTACAGTCCATTTGGGTTGCACTACTTTTTGTGAACGACTGACACTGCAGCCATGCTGGTAGTTCAGTGCATTACCAAAGAAAGAAAAATCTTTCCTGCTCTATTTCCCCTGCCCTTTTTTCCTGTCTGCAAACTTGCTAAACTCCAAAAATGAGTTTTGCTTGCAGACCTTAATATACTGAGTTTGGAAATGGATTAAGCAATGCATTTAGAGATTTCTGACAGCTTTACCCTTCAGGAAGAAATGCAAACAAAATTAAAGCTGCTTCATGAATCTTTAAAGTGTTTAATACAAGATATGTTTTTCCAATGAACTACTGGGATGGAGATGACTGAAGGTTTCTCTCCTTCACAAACTTGATGAAATTGCAGGGCATGAAGAAACATCTGCAGTTCTGGCACAAAAAACCCCTACCCCAACATGTTCTGCACCTTGAAAGCTTCAGAATGATCTGTGTTCATGTTTTATAGCCACAGCAGGAGAAAGACTTGGAACAGCTCCTTATTTGGTACATGATCAATGAAAGGACAAAGATAAATATTAAAAAAGATTATTGAACCCTTGCTCTTTAATACTAACAAATACTACTTTTAATCACCAGATCAATATGTATTTTGAGCCCTGTTAAACCAAAGGCTCAGACTAATCTTACCTACATGGTTACCTTTTAGCACCTAAATGCTGCTGTGGCTTCTATAGGCACAGACGATTTACCACAGCTAAATCACTTAATTTAGTGTCTAGCTCAATGCCCGATTTCTTTCTCCAGGAAGGCACTGAGGCTTTACAGCTAGTGCTGGATGTAATAGTAACTTTTGAGCTGCAAAAATAAACTAACATTACCTTCCTGTTCCCCATTGGCACAAAAGAGGAAATGTGACAAGCTGCAAACATCTCCTTCCCCAGCATGGGATCCAGCTGCTGACCAGTCAGCAGCAAAAGCAGTGACAGGCCACAAAACTGATTAGCTCCATGGATCATGAATCTGTCAGCCAGAGGCTCCAACTCCTTCCTAATTAATTCTTCCTCTCAACAGAAGATGTTAACTGTATTATGGCACAACATTCTCTTTCTATTGAGGGTGGATTTTCCTGCCCTATCCAAAAACCCAAATGGTAAATTTTTGAGTTCAGAATATGCTCTTACTTTCTGCTCCTGTTTTTCAGCCCAGGGACAGCATTCCCTAAGAACATATAAATACAACTGTGAACAAGAGAGCAGGGGTACAGAACACAGATGCTCTATGTACCTTGAGAAAAGCAGCACACTTACAACTAAGGTAAAACAAGAAGTGAATCATTTTCAGAAAAAGCCTAGGAATTATGTTGATAGCAAAAGATGCCTTCTTCTGTGTTCCTTATGGAACAGCCTCCATTTTCAAATATCCTCCAGCAGAAAAATCAATGCCTTCTCCTTCTTCCTGAATGTTTGGAGAAGTGCAGGTACAACACACGGTGCAATTCTTGTTGGTGCTGTAAGTCAGAGGAAATCCACTAAAATAACCTGTTCTCCATCTTTCCTCATACACAGTGATGTTGATGATCATTTTCTCATAAAGTGAGATCTTAAATCTACTCCATACTGTGGGAATTCCCAGCAGCTTTTTTCACATGCTTCTTGACATATTTTTTCTTATTTTGCATCCAAAAGGCTAAGAAAGAAATCCCCCACACTCATCAGAAAGAAACCAGACCAAGTCCTTGTACCTGAGCTAACCTCAAACACTTCCTGTATCAAGGAAAAATGTTCTTCCATGTCAGCCACAAGCAATTTATTGCAATGTGCAATGAGTTTTCCAGAACACACCTGGTCATGGGAATTTCCCACATTCCCAGGCTGAACATTTGGATTTGATGTCTGTAGGATTTGCAGACTGAAGAACAGCGGCAGCCTTCCTAAAATAACTGCCTTTTATACTTTAGGACTCTCTCTTCACTGTCCTATTTCCTACAGGAAAGACCAAATTTACAGGAATTTCAGTCCTCTAATATTTCTATGAAGGAGAGAGCCCTTTCAAGCTGGACACAGGTAGGTTAAAGCTCCCCATGAACTTCCAATAACACACATTGGACAAGTGTTTCCTGAGAATCACAGCTTTGTTTTTTGTTCTTCTTCCTTTCTTTTAAATTCCAGGCCAGTACAACTGTGACTAATTGCTCTGCACATAAAAACCCAACACATGTTCGTGCCTTTTGTTTTATAACACACTTGCTCGATTTGGTTTAATTCCTCCTTTCTCTATGACAAATTATTTTTATATTTATAGTAGAAAGCCCTGAGAACTGTCAATCAGTGACTGGTAGCGCAATATAAATGCAGAATTAACAAATGCAGCATAAAGACAACTCTACTTGTGAAGAATATTAACCCTTATATTTAAGATTATTAGACTCTTCAAAAGTAGCTGCTGCACACATAAAATAAGAGGCTTTGTATTTCAGTGAGCTATTTCTGGTTTTCCTCAGGCAAACAATACCAGAAACATACCATTATGTCTAATACCCTTATTGATTTATACATATAAAAATGCTAAAACTAGTTTCAATCACTTTAAAAACAAGCCTCTTTATTAACATGAAAAATGGCTAAAAGCTCGTGCTCACATCCTTCTGTAGTAAAAAGTCTTTGCCTTTTTTTTTTTTTTTGTAACTTACCTTGAGTCATTAATATGTTTTGAAATACCATCTGTAAAAAATTTCCACTCTATCCCCCAGTGTGCCAGTCCGGATCTGCCTCTGGCTGTATGCATGCTGCATCACAAAGCATTAGGCTCATTTGAAATTAATGGAGAGGCTGAAATCTGCTTTCAAATGCTTTCCAAAAATCCCCAAAGAAAACAGATCCCCTGTGCAACTTTATTTTTAATGGTGCTGCACTTAAATTTAAGGGGGAGCTCAGCTAAATTCCAAGTGACATGTATTCTGCCTCATTTTAGGTGATTAAAACAAATGGCTTGTTTAGTGATTCTCATGATTTTGCAAATATCCTCACTCCAATTCCAGCTGGATTCTTAGCTTGCATCCTTTTGAAGTAAAAACTAGTGAAGAATTTTATTTAAAAAAAGCCATAAAGGCAGTGTTAGAAAATTCTGCTTTGAGATTGAAGAGCTCTTTGAAGTTAAGTGAAATATAAAAATTGGTGAAGCTGATGAAGTGATTATTAAATAAAGGCCAAACTTTGTGTCAATTTGATTTGAAGTTCATAGCAGCAAAATACATTCAGGAAAACACTACCTTTTGTGCAACTTTTTAAAACTTAATTCTGGGAACCATGTTGTCCGTGGGGAACAGAGAATTTACACTCTCATTTCTGCTTTGCCAAAACTAAGACCTCCTATTTCAAATAGGGAAGGTTCACAAAGAGCTACCCAAAAAGCCAGAAGTTGTTTTCCAGGGTGCATTCACAAAATTGGCTGCTACTCAGTGGCACCACTTCTTGTTGCTGCCACCAAGGGTCCTTGCTCTCCAGCAAGCCACGTGAAGCCATTTAGCTGCACTTCCAGCAGCGACTGTCAGTACATTTCCCATTAAAGGAGTCCTTTTCCACTCAAGGTGATGCATCAAGATCCCAGAAAAGGTTCTTTATGGCAAAGGAATAATTAGTCCCAGCATGTCTGCAGGGAGTGAGATGGTAACAGCCCAGACACCCAACAGCAGGTTATGTATCTGAAGACACCACCCCTCCTCTGAAGCATCTCTCCTATTGCCTACTGAGCCCATGCCAGACACAAAGGAAAAGCAGTGGAGTTGATGAAATCAAAGGAATTATTTTCAATAAATAATGCATAAGAGTAAGCTCACCCTTTTCCATTTGCACAGAACAGTTTGCTGTACCCTTGAAGCTATTTGTTATTCAGATAATAATATGTAAATAGAGGAAGTTATCCTTGACTATTAAAAAATGTACTGCAAGTACTTAATATTAAAAATTCCAGGTACTTTTGTTTAATTTTGACTATCTCTCTGCCTCAGCTGGTGTTGCTGGTGCTGGACAGAGGCTGAGTGTCACAGTGTTACCTGGAAATGTAGGGCAATAAAAAAGTTTTCAAGGTAACTGCTGCAGAGCACTTCATGAATTTCATTACAGGTTTGCTGTCACGCTGCAGTGTAGTGGTAAGGAGGAGAATAGAGGAATGCAATAATTTTCCACTATCACTTCAGCTAACAATGTTTTTTATGGTCTTGGGAGGATATACAACAATGTTTGGCAAACAATCCCTTCTTTAATGGGCTCCAGTGTATTTCACAGGAGACCAGCTTTAATCTTTGGTCAAATTCAGTTATGCAGCAGAATGATTCTTTCTACCTATGTACAAATACAGGATGGTTGGAGGAGTAAACCACCAAATGGGAGGTCAGCTATAAACTGAATAAACCCACCCCACCACTGCCTGCCAAAACTGTAGTGAGAGCTCTTTAATCTTCACTTCTCCCAGCTGCTGCAAGGCTGGTTGTAGCCCAGAAAGGTAATGCTCCCCTAGTAATCACAACACTTGGCTGAGGTGGTGCACAAGCTCATTTGACTAACCAGCAATGGCCTTGAAATGTTTGAACAGTAGTCATGGGCTTCCTCTTACTTTTAATGATCAATTCCTATCAGAGTGAAAACAGAACCAAGTTTATGGTATGTGGGAAGAATTATGGTTCAAACAGAGCAGTGTTCCAAGAACAAATGCATAAAGAACATTGATTTAGCACTGAAAATGGGAGTATTAAATCCATGATGTTTAGATGCTTTATATGGGATTGAGGAGAGAGCCTGGTGGCAGCAGCAGAGTGTTTATAAAAAGTCTGAGTCAGGCAGAGAGGACAAAGGAAGGTGCATGTGCTGTATCTGGGTAGGAAGCTGCCTGACAATCAGATGATGGAGCACATCCAAAGCTCTCAATGAACTCTGGATCAGGATCCCATAGGATAAATCATCAGGCAACAGCAGTCAAATCCTAAAGTGCAGATGGGACCTTACTCCTCTCTCCATCTCCCCCAGTGATACTTGCAGGATTGTTCTCTATGCATTGTAACTACTCTGTGAAATGTCCTATTCAAGTAAAGCACCTAGGCATGTCTTAACTTCACTGGGGTTATTAATACACTTGAAACTAGGAACATATTTAAGTGCTTCATTGGACTGGAGCCTAATTGCACTTTTATAGCTTTTGTTTAAATTAAAGGCTAGTTAGAGGTGAACAGCACAGTATTTGATAATTTCATGAACTTAGAAGTTAAATGTTAACAACAGTTCCTTTCTAACTATTTATATAGCTTCAGTTTATATAAATAGAGAAAACTCTTGCGTTTTTATTTAGCTTTGGTTACATGTAGAAATGAAAACAGTTTTTAAAAATCCAGCCACAATTACTGTCTAGCACACAGCTAATACCTAGAGCACACGCTTGATAGCAGCAAAACAGTGCAATGTATGGGGATTTTTTATATTTATGGGCTCTTATCCTAATTCAAAAAAAGAACCAGGTCAACATGTGCTTGCTTTTCACTCAGGTTGACAGAAATTAGGCACATGTCCTAGACCAGGTAACGTACATAAGTAAGGCTGTGAATTTGAGCAGGCCAAGGACACTCAAAGCCTTCTCCTGGCTCTGAGAGGATTTGGCCATTGCAGCACATCAGTGTTCCTGCACTGCTCCTGCCCAAACCAGCCTGCTGAGAAACTACTTCCCTTTTCACTTTATGTTTTCTGGTATCTTTTCTATCTTGTCCACCGAACACAAGCATTTTAAATTCACATCCTCAGTGTTTGCAGACTTAAATTAATTTGCCACAACAGAGAAAGCCAGGAGTGAGTGCTCTGCACTGGGGGAACGGGGCATTGCCATTAACTGCGTGCCCAGCAGGCTGACGTTCTGTTCACAACCGTGCCCTTCCTCATCCCTCATCTGCAGACACACACATCCAACCAGGGCCTTCCACACTGTTTGCTCAGACCTGCGCTTAGAGAAACCTTCCCCCCAGTGCTTCCATAGATTCCCAGGTCTGTCAGGCAAAGGAGTGGAGTTTGCTCTCTGAGCAAACAGAACACAAATTCCCTGCCTCTTGGTACACGCGGGTTAATAACACCAAGGCAATAAGCCAGTGGAGTAGCTGGAGGTCAAACATTTGTTTTCAGGCAGTGCAGAAAATGTAGGAGCAAAGCTTCAATGTCATTTTTATCTTGAGTTTAATGTAAACTGCACCATGACCCTCTGGGAGAACTGTGTCCTAATGAAACATCCATGGCGGGGATGAAAGCTTACTCCAGTCACTGAATGAGACAACTGTTCACTTTGTGGATGGAAAGAACTAAAATTTATGCCTTTCCTCTGAAATTTTTGGGGTACAGACTAGCTTAGCAACAACACCCCAAGGTATTTTAGTGCACTGTTTTAATTATTACTGCTGCTGTTAATATTCCACCATTATTCAAGTCTGAAGTACCGTGTCTGCCTGAGAGGCATGTTTCATACCACCCCAGAGGCCAGCCCACTGCTGGGGCCTTCACAAGACAAAACACATAAATGCAGACTAACAAAAGTCTAGGAGTGTAGAATAAATAATATCCCCTGGAGCAAAGAAGAAAATAAACTAATTAAGAAACTATTTGACAACCTGAAGGCATCTCACACAGGTAAAAAGCAATTCCAGAGGGTTTCGTTTCCAGAAGCTGAGAAACAGGGAGCTTGTGCAGAAGTAATACACAGAGATGATATCTCCAGTAATTTAGATCTGCTAAGTGCCTCACTGATAAATTCTGACACACCAACACCACCTGAAATTGTGGGTGCACATCTTAGACCAAGCTCCTTTGGAGCTGCATTTGGCAAGGTGGCCTGGATTGACTGTGGTTTGTTTTTGAGACCACAGCAGAAGGTCTAGATGCAATGTAACAGAAGACAAAAACATTTCAGAAAGCTGGAGGAAAAGAAAACTGAGTCCCCACACTCCAATATCACAAAACTTTCAAACAGCTTAACTGGCAGATGCTGTTTCAGAGAAACCAAACCTTGGAAAGCATCTAGATCAAGCTAACCAAGACAGGGAGCTAACATTTGCCAGCCTGTATCTGTCAGGTACTTCTGGCTCTGGCTACTTTTAAGAGTCTCTCACTTTTATTAGCACTAAATTCACTCAAAACAGGAGACACAGGCAAAACAAGCACGAACTGACACTATTAAAATGAAACACTGCATCAACCTGGAGTTCACAATTCAGTTTTATTTCAGACAGAAGAGTAAATTGTCTGACATTTTGGCCTGTTCATGTTTTTATCACAAAGACACAAACAACAACAACTAAAAAACCCTGAGGTTATGTGACCTGAAACCTTGACTTTCCTATACTATGAAACCTATCCAAATAAAATAGGAATCAGAACTCGGTAATTTTTAAAGCTACATCAGGAAGACACCTGGAGATAACACATACCTCACACTGTCAGCAGAACTAAATTTGCATACACCTTTTAAGAAAGAAACGGGAAACATTATTTCAAAGCATTAGAACTCCTTCAAAGCCCTACAAAGAATCTCAGGTGTAGTGTAACAGAGAGACATGCAAGGAAACATAAAAGGAAAAGAAACACCACCCTGAATTCATTGCCTGTCTTGTTCTGCTACTTCTTTTTATCCTGTAATGTGATATCATGGAGTGTAACATAACATGACAGTTCAGAAATTTACAGGAATACCCTTTTCTCCCTGGAAGTGATAGCAGGCAACAACCAGCCATGGGCTCAGGGGAGGGAAATGAAAGAAATTCTAAAATGCCAGCACACAGCTGCATGTCCTGGCTGGATCTGCAGGTAGTGCTTCTGCACTACAGATATGCCTTTACCTATGAAAGAACAGCTCACACAATTTGTAGACAGCACCCCACCATTGCTCTTCTTTAGGAGGAAATACTCTTTCTGCCATGGAAATACTGTGGCTTTCTGTTTTTTAAGTTCAAGAAATTACTGCAGTCTCTAAAGCATACTTTAAAAGAGAAAAAACCACATGTTTAAGGTACCTGTGAATGTGCAGGTCACATGAGACACATTTAGTCTGAGGACTGATAAGAAAAATTGAGGGATGCAAAATAGAGCATCTTTTATTTTCCTCCCAGCTGACCAGGCTGCCCATGCTGGCAGGTCATTCTTCAATGAGTGTTGCTAGTACAGAAATCCCATCTTGTTTCAGCATGCCTTGGAGCATGTAACACTTTGGGCTGGATTCACCTGAAATCCTATTTAAGCTGGCTGCCCTAGGTTCCTGAGGGAGGGACTTCAGAGGACATTACACTCTGTACATGATAAGCAATGCTGCCATGGCATCTCCATCAACTACACAGGCAGCCAAGTCAATCACCCTAAATTAGATGTCTAATTTCTAGTGTTATGCAACCCACCTTAGGTAAACTATTCATGTATTCAAGAGTACATTCTGGTGCAGACAAATTGCAGGGAATGGCTTCCAGTCTCACTGCATTTAAACACAACATTGCAATCAGTTATTTTTCATACTCCCTAGTTAATCAAATTCAGCCTTCACTAAATCCACATTTATTAGTGCTGACAATCATGCAGAACTTGTCTTCAACAATTAGTATACACAAAGGCACTGCAAAAATGTAGAAGAGGAAAATGACTACATTTGAACATTAGGTGGCTTTTTGGAAAAGGTTGCTCATTTTTATGGTTATTTTTAATTTAGCCTTTCTGGTGCTCCTTTCATCCCACGGGTCAGTGTTAATAATCAAGACCTATGTTATACACTTTGCAGTATAATTAAAGTCACTACTTAATTGGAAAACCTAGCCCTAAACAAAAGGGAATCAATAATGAATCTAATGGGAAAAGCCAGAGAAAACAGCTATCGAATATCAGAAATAACTGTGAGATACTGCCACGTGTCCAGCACTGCTGCTATGGAGACAGCCTGGAGTCCGGTGATGGGGAGGCTCTGCTCATGAGCCATGTCCTGCAAAAAACTGTGGTACTGGCCTCAAAAAGGGGATGGAAGGTTTCTCAATATTTTTTTTTATTATTACAAGGAAACACAGCCACTGTGTTAACCTCTTTCTCAGTCAGTCTTCTCCCTGGAGTAATTTAACATTGCACAACTAAATATACAAAGACCCAAAAGTGACCTGGGACTTGGGAGACAAAGGTTTGAGCCCACATTCCAACTAATTCCAAACCATTATTTGTGCAAGGCTAGCAGAGCTCCAGCAGAGATTGGGAGAAGACCTGAAGTACCTTCATAAATAGGGTCAGGGCATGACTCCAGGACTCAGTGACAGCTACAGGCTGGGCTAATACAGAGCACTGGGGTGTAGGTGCTGGAAGTACCTATGACTCAGAGTTTTATTTCCCAGCCAAAGGAACAGGTGATTTTTTCCTCTCCTTTGAGGGCTTTGCACAGTTCCAATCTGAGCCCTTTACAGCCAAATAAGAAACATTTCCCAAAATGCAGTGATAAGCCTGTGGCGTACACAAATAAGCACAGATGGCCCAGAGGCAGCAGTGTGAGTGAATTTAGGCTGTCAGCTGATATCCCAAATGATCTGAGTCAGAACTACAACACCAAACGCTGAGGAAGAGCTGGTCAGAGGAAGCAGCACAGGGATTTACTCAGTCCACACCAGTTCCTTCTCCTCTTGGGCAAGGCAAAAGTCAGCTGAAACTCGGCTACATCTCTGTGGGGCTGTATCTCCAGCTGTTCACACAGATAATGTGTGTGCAAAGTGCTGTTTGTAGGGGGTTCACAGCCCAAAAATGCCCAGCCCATGTGACTTGGCAAAGCTGGTCAACAGCTACAGGAAGTCCCAGAGCACGTGTACACACCCCCCTCCTTCGCCCTGTTCAAAATCCACATCTGGACACTGATTGGGGATCTAATTAAAACACTCCAGTTAGTTTCATCTCTTACTGAATTTCCTTCCAATAAACAATCTTAATCTGTTGCCCAGAGGTAATTCTGTCTGCTTCATTTTCTGTCTATGTTTTTCCTTCTCTCTGCTTCAATTTACGTCATGTGTTCAGAGTACCCAAAAAAGGGATTTTTCAGAATTTCAGCATGGCTTTTTTCAATTAATTGAGAGTGGGTGCAAAAAAAAAAAGTCAAATGCTTTCCTATAAAAAATAAGCCTAATTGAAATCAAAATATCATGCCTGTACTTTGATTGTGAAACATCGTTCTGCCTAAAAAAAATGAAATGCTTAATTTCAGCTAATGTTTCACTTTACTGCGACCTGATATTTAATCTGAAAGTATTGGAACAAGCTAGTAATGGAAAATTCATCATTTCAAGACTGATTTTTAAAATGGGAAACTAAAGGTTTCATTGGTCTAAACTCTTTGTTTAAACAAACATTTTACAGAAGATCTTCAGCCTAACACAAAATATTTTTAGGCGATATTTTTTTTTCACTTGTCATTTTCTGCTAATCAGAAATTCTGATTCCTGGAAAGCTCTGGATCTGTTCCACTTCAAATATTCCTTGTGAAGAAGCCCATTACATTGCACTCTGGTTACCCTGGAAAGAATCCTACGGGTCTGTTTTAATTTGGACTTTCTTGTGTCATTTCTCTAAGTGGCTCAAAGAACACCCAGCACCCCCAGAGGATCTGAAAAACAGGTCATGAGGCAGAGCAAGCAGCAGAGGTGGAGAAGACCAAATAATCCCAGACCTAGCCTTCTCCAGTGCACTGATCCAAAAGCTGATGCTCTTTGAAAGCCATCTGCCTTCATGCCCTGCTCCTGCAGCGACATCCAGCACGGCCGGGCAGAGGAGCGGCCGCCGACAGCCTCGGGCAGGGACCATCCAACCACACCACCAGCCCTCCTCCCAGCACAGAGAAACTGCAAACACACAGATGATGTGGCTCGAGAGAGCTGCTGACTGATGGCTTAAGTATCACAGGGACTCCCCAGAGATCTACCACCAAAAGAAAGGGTCAGAATTCAAGGTGATCGTTCTGCCTTCACAGACGGCTGGAGCTCACGGGTCACTAAGGACCATCTCTGACAGCAGGGCTGCTCTCCAGCTGCTGGCTTCACTCAAGCTGCTGTTATTAAACCTTTGAATGAACAAATCAGAGGTCTATTTACCAAGCCTGCCCCCTTGATAACACTATTTGATCAACTCCAGAATTCTCTTTGATAGGTAATTAAAAGAGCTTTTCCTTAGGTATGGAGTGGATTGAACCATTAATTACACTTCACAGCCCCAGAGATGCAATTCTTTTGCTATTGTGAAATGTCTATAGCAAACCACAAAAATGCTTGCCTCCATAAAAGAACTGAATAAATGAAAGCAATTTCCTCGAGACCCAGATTTCTCTGCGTTTTATGGCTGAAGACTTGAGTTGCCACAGCATTAATAAGTTTGTTCTTTAGGGCTGGATTTTCTCAGTACAAACATCCCTGACCATAACACAAAGAAATATCTTCTTTGGCTGATAGAGCCAGCAGACTGAATTCATATATTAATAATATTGTTATCACTGAACTGCCACAATGCACTCGGCATCCAGTTGCACAAAAAAAGATCAGTTAAATTAAAGATCCTCACCAAGCAGTGACAATTTTGTGTAAAAGCCAATTTAGCCATTATGGAAGCTCCAGGATCATATTAACTTTTCTCAAAAGTATGCATAATGCACGACAGCAAGTGGTTTTGACAAGTGCCTGAGTGTGTGTGAGTCTGTGTGTGTGTGGATGTGTCCTGCATGTAAAGAAACCCCTGAAGTTATTTAAGTTGCAAAGTCAAGTGATAGAAAGATAGAAAATGCTGGATTTACAGGTGTTGCACCTGTTCAATTCAACCTCTTGCTATCCAGGCTGTGCATCAAAAAGAACAAGGGAATTAATGTTATCCTGAGAGACAATGCCTATGTTTGAAAGCATCTGGTGAGCTGACAGTTCCCAATTTTCCAGCACGCTACACTGTAAAACAAACAGCTTTTGTAAGTTTGGGGGCCTTTCCCCCATCTTTGAATGACATTCCCTAATATTTTGGACTTTTTCTACTTTCTTTATCTTTGATAAAGTCAAAATCTACTGTCACATGCTCTAGCACCTCTGCCTTCATGCATGGCTGGGAAGGACTGAGTCTGATCCTTTGTTACTGAAGCAGAAGCCAATATTTTGTGCTGGAGCTGGCAGCAGTGGCTGTTATACCCCCAAAAGGGCAGGAGGATGAATTCTGGCAGCCTGTTGTAGCCACACAGGGAAACCTGTTCTCCTCTGCTCAGTGCCTGCAGGGGTTTAGGTGGCTGACTCTGGGAAGTGCAGAAACTCCACCAAAATCTCAGCTCTGTTGCTCCAGGTCTGGTTTTGACTATTCAATCAAACATTGTCCCTTTGATATTATGGTAAGAAAGGCATGGAGAGGGTCCAGCAGATTTCACAGCATTCCCAGGGGCAGGATTCAGGACTATTCTACACCTACACATATTGGGAGGGATAACTGACATGAATACATGTTCTTATGCTTTCCCACACACAAGGTTCATTGGCATCAATGGATTATTTTCACTAAGTGCTCAGTTTTTTTCAATCATGATACTCATTTTATATATGGAAGAACATGTATGGAAATTAATCCAATAACACTTCACCATCAAATAACACTTTTCCTGGAGAACTACAGAGCAAGCTCTAGCTTAAGCCATGTGCTTCCAAAACAAAAATAACTTTTTCCTTACAAGAAGAGCTTCTCTTTCTTCTCTTGCACAGAGGATGTAAGATGTGTTAGTGAGGGCTTGAAGTCCTGCTAATATTTTACTGCTGGGAAGAGAAATCAGGACGTCAATCATTCTGAGCTCTCTGCAACATATTTCCTACAGTGGTACAGCCCTTAAAAAACTTGAAGTATTATATTATTTATACATCTCTGATAGATTTAAAAAAATCTCTGATATTGAGAAAAAAAAGCTGAGATGCATTTATTATACCACGCTAGAATCAAACTACAATTTTGTAATTATTGTGTGATTCGGAATCACAAGCAAGTTGTTTACTGTCATTGCCTCTATTTGGCACACAAACACAACATGCACAAAATTTGCTCTTGTCTCCTGTACCAACACAAATTTGTATCCTAAAGAAAAGGTGTCTGAGCTAAAAGGAATATCTGCAGTGGCAGCAGCAGGTAGGAAAGCAGAACCAAATGTGAGAAAAGCATCTCGAGGGCAGGAGTACCCACCCAGGCTTGAGACTTTGCTTCACTGGAACGACAGGGAGGTGACTCCAATTTAGGAGCCTTCATGGTCATGCTGGCTGACTGTGCACCTCTGTAGTGCAACATACTTTTTAATTTGCTGCATGGGGATGAAAGTATCTCCTGAAAAGCAATTAAACTGCCAAATGTTTATGAACCCATGCTTGCAGATGGAACAGAAGGCTTATTCTATCAGAATAAGATAGTGGACAGCAGTAAGAGGGGAGCTCAAATGAACTAAAATACAGTATTTCTCATCAAGCTTGGAATGTTACAAGTCCCAAGTTTGCATACTGAAATCATGTTTACTTTCATAAATTGTGCCTATGCAATGCAAACTTGAGTATGAATTCTCCCAGTTCATATCTTTAATACCTACTGGTGTGTGCAAATACATAGATTGAATATTTGAAATGGAAGCCAGAATGGAGAGAAAGTAGAGTTTAATACTGTGGGGATGTAAATTGAGGTAAGTGTTTTTGTTCACAGGCTGGCCATGGACTTTGTACACAGCCTTGGACATTAATTCTACCTTGCTTCTCAATTTAAAAATGAAAAGCCCTCTCTTTTTAAAAATGAACAGTTCTGGGAATTACATGAATATAAATCACAAGCAAACGGAGAAGTGCTCAGTGATGGAGAGGGGAGGGCAAGTCAGCACACAGAGAAGCTGGACAAGCAGGGTTTTTCAAAGCCTGTCTCAAGCTCCTGGAGGTTCAGTTCTCTCCAAAACATAATTAGAGCATAGTGTCTAAACCAAACAGTCAAGCTCAGCTTTGGTACATGTCCTTCTTATGCTCATGGCCCCAGAGCTGGATGCAGTTCCAGGTGGGTGTCACAACAGTGGAGCAGAGGGGCAGAATCCCCTCCCTTCCCTGCTGTCCATTGTGAGGGATGAGCCCAGGACACATTTGCTTTCTGGACTCTGAGTGTGCTGGGCCATGTTGAGCTCTGTGTCAACCAACACCGCCATGTCCTCCTCCTCAGGGCTGCTCTCAATCCATCTAAGTGGGCAAAAGTCTTCGTATACCAAGACCTTCTACCTTCTCCAAATTGTCACTCATTTTCCATAGCAAATTCAGTCTGAAGGGCTTTCCTGTGACTCATAAGCATCTAGAGACAAGTGCATCAATTGCAGCATCTAGATCTAAGTAGAACCACCTCAGAAGTGTCAAACCATGGCAAGGAAGGCAGTTCTCCCAGTAACTCAGACATTTAATCATGTGGAATGGCCTTCTGAGATACCCACAATGAGAGAAAAGCTCATCTGAATGACGCATCAAAGCTTCTAAGTAAAACTGTGGGAGAGCATAATCTGAAGTGAAACATCACTGCATTGCAAATGGTCTCATGCCTCTGACAGCTGCTGAGCTGGATTCGAGCTCTGCAGCCTTTGCTTTTGCATTTCCTAGCAGAACACATCTCATTTATCCTCATCCCCCACAGCAGCAAAAGCCAGCCAGGTCAAACCTCACCGACCTCCATTCGGGAAACTTCACTTTGACTTTAAGGGTCTCTAGGCCAGACCTGATGCACACCTCCAATATTTGCATAATTACAGACTCCTTTTCGCCCAGCATAATCCCACGGTGGATTTTTATGATACATCACAAGAGACAAGAGACGAGGAGAGACGAGACCATTGAACGAGTCCGTGTACTTGCATCAAATGTGGTATCAAGGTAAATTGTTTTCTCTTTGCCACTTCTATTACCTGGGTTTTCTTTTCTATAGCAAGGGTTTGAGAAACAAAACCTGAGTCAATACTTCTGAGATCAGATTAATATGTAACACAGCTAATGAAATTTCTAGTTAAGCTGAAGTTTTGGTTTTGGCAGCTTGAACTGCCTAAAATCCTAATTCAATTGCAATCTACTCACAGAGCACAGCTGTTTTGCTTGGCTAAACTTTTCTCACCACTTAATAAGATACTTTTTTATTTAACTTTCAGTTCTGCCTAGGAGCCCCAGTGGGTCTTTTAAAACAGAAGATTATTATTAGAAATTAATTAAGTATTCTTTTCAATTCTGTCTCCTGAGAGCAACTAGGCATTGTTGCTGATCTCCTCCGCATTAAGACATTACTGATTGTCATTCATGGGATGACAGTGCGGATGTCTCATCTGGAAAATATATAACTCCATAAATATGAAAGATCTGAAAGTTATTTAATACAAAATATAATAAATCAGTGCAAATAATAAACATGTAATTGCAATGTCAAGCATAGCACGGGCGTGTGAAGACTATAAACGCTGGAATAAAAATAGACACACATTCCAAAGACAAAAAAAATCTTACTGCAATTACAGGACGCTGATGGATTGCACTTAGTCTTTGTTTCAGCACACTGCAAACCCTGACTAAACAATTCTAAGAATATCAGATGCAATTAAAGACAGCTGATTTGATAAGTTGGGGTTATTTTTAAGGGACTGGCGACTATAAAGTGTTTGTTGCACTGCCCCACTCCCACTGCATGTGACTACGAGAAGCTCAGATTAAAGCTGCCACCTCTGAAGGCTTTCTCTAAATGAACCAAACCCAGTAAGCACTGATATCCTGATGTAGTTTTTGATCTGAGGCCTTGAACGTGCATATTAATGCACTACTGACAGAATTAGCTATGCATTTAATGTGGCACTTCCTGCTTGAGATGGCAGTGGTCTATTCAATTTTCACTCAGCTCAGGGCTATCTGTACAAGTAACTGCTGTCGTATTCCAACCAGGAGGGGATGTGAAGAGAAGAATGCCACCATGGGTCAACAGAACAACAACCAATCTCTTACTCCCAATAATAATGCAGAATTCAACTTACTTTTTTGGTCTGTAGTCAGGGATGGACCTGTCCAGTGATATCCTGTCACTGAGCTGGGCATTGTAACCATATTCTTCATACTTAGTCTCTGATTCATGGCTATCGTCTCTCAGGGTAGCAGCCATTCCCCCCTGGCCCAAGCCTCCTGGACCTTCAACTAATCCCATGGGCTTTGCCAGACCTAAATGAAATAGATTAAAAAAAAAAAAAATCGAATTATTAATATAAAGTATACGGACAGAACCTCTTCTGTGACCACAGAATATTTTCAGATGAATGAGATCTGAATTCCCAGGAATCTCAGCTCTGAAACCCTCATGGCTCTGTGGAAATTATCCTCAGCTTTCCAAACCAGAGTCCAAGTCAACACATCTTGTAGTATCTGTGCATAATGAGCAAACGATAAAGAATCAATTAGCAGCTTTCACAACTTCTTCTTTTTCCATAATGCCTGATTATTGTTAAGATAATTAAGAAAAAATTTTCCCCATAAGAACTGGAAGATTTCCCCATGTAGCCCTTTATAGCTTCCCTCATTTTAAGGGAGAGATGTCGAATTTCTACCACATGTGGGTGTGCCAGTTTAACTCCACATTAATGTCAGTTCTGGTATCTGCTCTGTGACTCCAAGACCACTGCAGCTTTGGTCAAGCTTTGGTTCCCATGTTGGGGACACAGCTATGGACTGGTCACCAGCTTCTGCTGGGTAGGAAATACAGGATAAAGCTGATTTCACTGCCTGAGTCAGATAGGTTGTTTGGACTCAGCTGCACACCCTGCCCAGCCCGTTCCCACAAAGATGTGCTAAAACTATTTTAATGGAGCTGACACTGTCTCTCACCTGGAAATCACTCCAGATTTCCTCTGTACTTCACATCTGACAAATGAAATATGTAAGATACTCAGCTCTGTACAGCTCACAGCAGCAGAAAGTTTGGACACTTGGTAAGTGCTGAGAAATTAGCCAGTCAACAATGCCTTTACAGGTTTCATTCACTGGTCAACTCAAAAATAAAAGTAAAACAAAACTAAACCAACATAAAAAATGTCCATATGATCACATCGCCAAGAACCTCTTCCATGGCAACAGGCATTTAATTTGGTGCTGAATTCCCATAAATAAGCTCCTCAAATATCCTGTGTTTAATGTCAAAGCTTTCCTTTCCAAAAGGCTCGCTATCAACAAGTCATTATAAGCGACAAAGCTATTTATAATAATCTCAGGAATACCATACAGCAATGTGTGACTCTCCCCCAAATCATTTACGACACCAAGTAAAGCAATTAGAGTTTGACCTGCTCAACATTTTTCAAATCAAGACTTTTTCAAGAGGAAAAGTCATTATTTCAACTAAATGATTAAAAAAGAAAGGGAGAAACTGTCAGCACTTGGTAGCAACAAACACATATGGCAGTACAAATGTGGGACTGGCTTCTCCAAGGCGCATTAAGGAGGGCAGTTCAGACCCTCATGAAGGAATTCTCTTGCATCTCACTGCTAACAATGTCCTTACCTGTTATAGCTCCATCAACATCTCTGTTTCATGACAGGACAGACCAGAGAGACAGTGGTTCATTACTGGTCTGAAAGACTAAAGTTGTGCATTTTTACTGCAGTGCTTATGACAAAATCCTGTGCTAATATAAAGTGCAACTATACAAACAAATTAACACAAAAGGGCTGAGTACCTGCAGTACTCAGGAATTCCGCTGCTGAATTTCAGACACTCCCTACAAAAATACATCAATACTGCAATCAGTGGTCCTGAGTCAGGACAGACCTTGCCAGTGTTTGTGCCTTTCACAGCTTCTTCATGCTCCTCATCACCATGCACTGAAACATGACTAAAACGCAACACTTCTCTTGATTTCAAACCACAGAAAATCTTCTAGCTTATTAAGTGAAGCACTTCGATCCATGTTCAGTATTTCTGAAAATATTTTAGGGAGCTTAATTCTGAAGAAAATTCTAACATTAGTCCTTTTGTTTTTCAGGATGAGAGGCTATTTGGCACTTTGATTTGCCTTTGGAAAAATTAGAACAGAGGGCCCTCCATGGCTGGCCTGACAATGACTCCTTGCTCAAGTAATTACAGAAATTATATGTCTGAGACTCTAAATCTCTCCTCATCCAAAAGGAAAAACACAGCAGCCTAATCTTCCTGCATGATACAGTCTTAGATTTAACAGACACCACCAGCAGTGATGCTGCAAGCTCTGCTTTACATGCCCAATATAGGGAATCTTAAAGGGGGCTCAGTTTCAGAGAAAAGTCAGCAGTTCCCTCCAAAAAAAAGGTCAAATTATGCACTTTAAAAGTCAAAACCCCAGAAAACTTGACAAAGCCTATATCCTTGCAAGACCATAATGTGGGAATTCATTTGATGTTCATTTGGAATCATCTGGGCTTGGTTCTGATATAACATCAAAACAAATTGAAGATGACTTCATTCAAATTAACTGACCTGCTTTAATGAAAGGGTTTCCAAGATGTGGTATGCTCATTTGACTTGAAGCAACAATTTAATTCCAGTAGTTGAAACCTTTATTCTTCATACTACATGTTCTTGCAGTTTATGGAACAAAACTCTTCGAGTCTTTATGGCCCAAGTAATGTGAGAATGAAACTGCCAACCCACAGGAAGCATCAAGCAATTGGCTATTTTACTTCTGTGAGAATCATTTAGACAGCCTGCCAAACCATGCATAATGACAATTATTTCACATACCTCTTTCTAAATCTGATATTCTAGCTCTTTGTGCTGCTAATCTGATCTAGTTCTGCAAAGGAGTGATCATATGTCTGACTTGCTCTCAGAGCACAGTGCTGTGAGGTTTTTTCTCTATTCCTTACCCAAATTGTAGCTTAGTCTGACTGACAGTTATTTCATCAATGCAGTAACACTGACCAGTATACAGCAGCAATTAAATAAATGATATCACATTGCTTCCTTCTTCAAGAAGAGCACTAAAGTGTCTCTAGAAGTTCTTAGGAACAATGAATATGCTAAATTTTATATATGTGCGTGAGTTAGTTGCAGCAACTACAGGCAATGTTCCTCTATGCATGGTTAGTTAGCCAGACCCAACATAACCATGTCTCACATATTTGCATTGCATTCTCCAACTGAAAGTTGATTTGCTGTTCCTTCAGCCAGTGTCTCCTCAACAGAAGGCTTTTTCCCATCACTCTCTAAGCCAAGATGATGACTTGCTAACCCCCAAATCCACAGTTCCTGCATTGGTTAGCCTTCTAACAAAACAGAAAAGGAGTGACAGTTCAGCAGCATCTTCCCAAAACCAGGTTGGTATTAAGAGATGGGATCAGGAGACAGGTGACGGGATGAGCATCCCCCAGTCGGGCTGAAGCAGACACTGCTGGTGAACACCTTCCAGCACATCCTCCAGGCCCTCATCTGAGAGCACTTCTCTGTTTTCTTCTTTTTTTGAAGCTTATTGCAGACTTCCAGATCCTCCTCTTATCTTTGGGTTACTCACCTACAGTCCTAACTCACACCCATTTTTCCATGGCACGTGAAGCCAAGGAGGGCAAGGCACAGCGGCTTTGCTGACAGCCAGAGCCAAGGATTGAGGTCATGGGGCCAGTTTTGGAATGGGGATGTGCAGAAAGGGGATGCCCAGTGAGCAGCTATTTTTAAAGCTGTCTTTTGTTTAAAATTTCTAGACTAAAAATATCTGCAGCTGATGCACTGGGAATGGTCATAGCCCATTCAACACTCCAGATGACAATGAGGTCACAAATAATTAGTGTCTGTCATTCATTTCAAATTTATTGCTCTCACTGCAGAGATTTCTGTGTAGGACAGAAATTGTTGAGAGAATGGAGAGCAGAACAAACCAGCCTTAGTTCCTTAACCAGATTAGTTACTCCACAGGATGCATAATTTTCTAGGAAGAAAAGAGATCTTCTATTTTTCATCATAAACCCTGTCACAATGGGAAAAGTACTAAGGAGATTTACACGAGAAACTATGGCAAAGGCTAGATCAGATTATGGCTGTGATTATTTTACTATCATTTTTTCTTATTTGCAACACAATTACAGGCAGCTGTAAATCAGGTTCAGCCAAGGTTCTCAGACAAAGTTACACTTTTGACAAATCAAAATAAAAATAAGTGATTGAAAATTATAACAGAATGTCAGAGCACAGACAGAACTGCTGCAAAGTCTCTGAAATGCCCTTGCTGGCCTGTCTCAGCCTTAGCTTGAGAGGGCTCCAAAGCCAGACTTCTGAGCTTTATCTACACTTACATCATCTGCACATTTGAATAATTACAGGAAAGTATTTCAGTTTATAGGACCTTAAAAGGAGGGGATAAAACATTTCCTTCTGAAAAACCTAGCATAGGTCAAAAAACCATAGTCACCTAGCAGTTCTGCCTGTGACTCCCGAAACAGTTCTCTCTTTTAAACAGGAAACATAAAACTCATCAGCAGAACAGTTGTTTCCTTCCTTTTCCAATTATTATTTCTCAGCTGAAAATATCACTGCATACCATGTAAGGCAACAAAAACCTTTGGCTCCTAGCTCAACCAAGAAAAAAGAATCAGGGACAATAGCAGTCCACATAGATTGACAAAGCTGACTTTTAGCATTTCCAGTTACAGCTTTGGAAGGAAAAGAAAAAAGTTCAGAGATTCTGGAATAGGTTCAGTAACAGCTTAAACAAGATTCAGTTTACAAAGTCTTTTAAAGCTATTTTTATATGAAACCACCTGTTTGGAGGCAGGAATTAGAGCAGTTGCAATTACTGAATCAGCCCTAATGCTTCCACCTTGAATTACTGTATTGTGCTAATTTTGTAATCTTGTTCTGTTGCAGCCTCAGTGAATGGCATAGCTGTAGGCATGGAGTGAAGCATTGGTCTTCCTCCTTCAGGAGCTACATGTTAGAGTGAAGCAGATGCACAAGAAAAGCAGCTGGTTGGAGGAGGAGGAAGAAAACTGCGCTACAAGTGAGCCATTCAACACTAAGCTAAAGGTCTCAGCTCACCAGATGTTTTATAATTTCATTTTAGTGATCCCTGAAAATAACTATTAGCTGACAGTTTCTAAAAGAACATGCTCACACCAGACAAAGGCTCGCTGGTGTAAACAGCCCCTTGCCTCTCACACAACCCCAGCACAGCCCCATAGGCATAAATTCAGTGAATCCATTGGCAGGTCAGTGCACCAATATTAAACCTGAGAAAGTAAAAGCATTTTGCAGTTTCTAGAATGAGGATCAACAATATGCAGAAAAAAATTCTTATTTGGAACTATTTCACTATTTGGCACTGTTTTAGCCAACTCTGTAAACAGCAGCATGCAGCAAAGGGACTTGGTAGTGTCTAGCTCATGATTCAATCTAAATGTTAAACAGATCCTGGCCCTTAATTTCTGCATATCCCAACTTTCCACATCCCAAATCAGCTTCTCCCACCATGACCCTGAAGCAAGCCTTCATAATATGTAAGATTTGCTGCCCAGAGAACTGACCTGAATTTTGCCCATATCTAAAGGTGCTCACCTTCTAAACTAGAAGGAATGCTGAATGTGGAGGAGATTTATTTTACATACAGAAACATTCAGCAAATCACATCCCACAGGGATACAAGCTCCAACTTCTGGAAACTGGAGAGAAACAAACAAAACCCCATCTAAGTAATTCCAGCATTTCCATTTATCTGAAACCCAAAACACAGTCTTATTTTTTTATAGTTGTAGTCAAGTTTGCTGCATCCTTGCTTGAAAAGTTTATGTCCCCTGCTGCCTGGTATCAGCCCCAAGTATCTCTGCAGATGTATCAGGGAGAAGACAAACAGCATCCTGCAGCTGATGGCTTGAAAAGGAAAACAGTACAGCAACTTGTAAACCTGAAGCAGTTAATATACAACTTTTTGGCTCTGAAAACAGGAGGTGCAGTGGTTTTGTAGCTTAACCTCATCTCAAGACCCCAATGGAAAGCCTGAGACCATATTTCTCAGTCCTGATGCCCAGATGAGAGGGAATCCTATAAGACATCCATCTGAGAAGACTGCTGAATGGTGGTGAGGGGATGAAGGGATTTGGCAGCTCTGCCTGTAAGGGGGCTGCTCCTTTCCCACCCACAGAAGCCACTCAGCAGAGAGTGCAGAACCAGGTGCCTTGGAAATTACATAGATTAGGACAAATTACCTGGAAAGAGGACCAATATCCAACCCCTCGTGTGCTTTGCCATATGTTTCTTCTTCAAAACAAGGACTTTTCCAGGTTGCAGAGAGCACTCTGAGACACAACATCTGTCAGGTGCTCAAAATACATTATATGGAAAATTCCATAAAGATGCCCAGGGCTGTTCTCAGCATCTGGGCTGGAAGCTGACCCTTATTCCATCCTACACACTCTGCTCCCACCATATTGATGCTTTAATCTTTAAATCCTACATGGTAAGTCCTACCAGGACAGGATTTGGCCAGAACAGATTTTTCCCTTAGTGTTTCCCTAGCATGTAGTCCAGAATCAGGATACCACTGCAGCAGATGCTACATGAGCCCAAAAAGACAGTTCCCACCCCAAAGAACTCGCTATCAATGGAGACAAGAACCAGATGCAAGAAAGATAATGAAGAAAGAAGACATGAAGACAATATAACGTGGTCAAGGTGTTTCTGAAATTATCCTTTTTGTAGAAAAGCTTGTGATAAAAGCTCCCTACTCAATCAGGTTATTTTGAGATGACGAAAGGTGGCAGTTCTGTGTCTGTAGAGGGAAGGAGTCCATGGAGACCTCTGGTAAAGCTGCCCCATGCCAAATGGAAGAGTCCTACCACATGACTTCACACTTTGAAGAAGAGGAGAGGAATAGCTGAGGAAATAAAAAGACTGAGGGCCAGGTGTAGGAGACAGGCATAGTAGGACAAACTGTGTTAGTCATCTTGGCACAATGTGGAGAGGGATCTAGTTCAGCAGTGTTGACAAAAGGCCTGCTGGGGACAGAAAGGAACACAATGTCCTTGCAGAGCCACGTTCTCTCTGGATCTGCTGTTCAGTGGTGCAGCACACACACCACTGCCCTCTTACAGGCCTAATCTTTTGTTCCTTGGCTTCACAGAAACTGCAGCATTGCGTAGGCTACTGCCTCTCTAGACACAAAATTCATTAGTGCTTTTTAATTGGAAGAAATACTGTGTTTTTATGTACAGATATCTAATATCAAAAGTAATTGCTTTTATAGAACACTCATTTGGAGCTGGTTTCCCCTTGAGATGAGAAAATGTATTCTAATTACAACAGATAATTCAGGAGGAGATAAACAGATTGACAATCGGAAGGACCAAGAAATAGCAGCTGTACAGTCCATTGGAGATGAAGATAAAAGCTCATCATTTGTGAGGTAGGACACTGACCCCAAATTTACAGAGAGGTGCCAGAGTTTTGCCAGAAGTTTGATATAAACAAAAATCGATTTCCTCCTCAAGCAAGGAAGAGCTATGTGATATATTTAGAGAGACAAAATAAAAAGCCCCTATCCCATGTGGATAATTTTAAATTATATGTGTAACTCAGATTTTAAAAAAAATTTCATTTCAGTGATCAAAAAGATCACTCACAGAGAAAGATCACTTTGTTATCTTTAAATAAATAACAGATGCCACGATTCTTCTGGAAGTTTTAAAATCTCAGATGACTCGTGGTTTGTGCTGGTGAAACATAAAATGGATTTTTCTCTTTAGGGCTTTGGAGGAAAGCCAGAAAACTCCTCTGGTGATGGCATAATCTGGAGTTGAGGGGGAGGAGCTGAAATGTTGGTGTATCTGCCTGGCAGCCCACTGATATTAAAAGGAGACAAAATCTGAGTGTCATCAGTTTGGCACCTGTCCTCTGGCAGTGGCCAGTACCTGAGGCTTCAGAGGAAATGAAACACAGATGATAAAGCACTTGGCCAATTAAACTCTGCACAGTCCCTGGAAGCAGAGTTCCTTTCTGAACCCCATGGGCAGGTAACTAAAGCCCTGAAGCATAATATTAGATTACCCTCATTATCTTAACTCAGACAGGTAGAAACAGGGCATAAAACTACGCAGTGTCCTTTAAAAGCCCGGCCACTAACATTAGATTCAATGGGCTCCTGCAGCAATGAATTCTCTGGTACTGTTACGGCCAGAGCGTCACCAACTCACATGAAATGGATCATCTGCATCAATATATTAGATTTTCTTTAGTTTTTCCAGGGAAACAGAGGTGAAAACTCTTGGGAAAGTGATGATTAAAACAATAACAGAGCCATTCTAGAGGAAGAGAAAGGGACTTCTCCTTGAAAAGCTCCACAGTGCAAGAGATAAAACTTTGCAGCTGTTTAATTAGATTCAGGAACAAGCTGGTCCAGCCAAGTTAAAGGGCTTTTGTTTCATAAATGAGGAAACTATCTTTTGTATCTTTTAAAAAGCAAGGAGTTTGCTTGTATTAATCAAAGGCAGGGAAGGAAAGCAGTGGAGCACTGCAGGAAGGGAATTGTGACCCAAGGTCTGGCAGGATGGATCCCACAGCTGGAAAGCTGCTGTTCGATGCAATGGCATTTCCTTGACCCTACAGAGCTGACTGCACACCTCTAACCATTAAAAATACCCCTTTGACTTCTGATGCAATTCAGGATGAGAAGTCCCTGACTGCTCTATTCTCAGACCGGCTCCACTCCAACAGTCAATCCCACAGGCCTAGGTTCCAAAAGGAAAAAAAAAATATCTTTAAACACAAGGAATAATAATAAAAAAAATCTATCTAATTTCAGGTCCTATGCAGGTTTGTACTATTCCAGACTCCATTGTGCTGATGTTAAAGTCCAAACTCATCAAAGGCTCTACCACATCTGACATTGCCCAACCTGCCAAATTACTGCCTTTCAGCCCAGGATTCACCCTTGGGTCTCTGTCTCAGAGGGGTTTTGTCCAAGGTTAAGGAAGACTCCTCTCCTGCTCAAGGGTGTTTGGAGAGCCCCGACAAGGGCCAGACAAGCCCATCTCCTGCAGCATCATTTTGCAGTCACGCTCCACATTATTAGCAGACGCTCATATGCCTCCCTGCTCATTTACCTAAACAGCCTGCTATTAAATTAAACTAACATAATCACACAGAAAGCTTTCCCAACAACAAAGTCATATAGAACACTTTGCCATTCGTACAGCTGAAAAGCTCCCGGTTGTTCAGCTCATTTTGCACAGCAGAGGATGGCAGCATTAAACCCAGACGTGGGAGCTGCTGGAGCTCAGAGTCACATCGTGCTTGAAAGCAGATCTCGATTTTCCACTGTTGTGAAATTAGTCACTGAGTTCACCCCTGGCAATGCAACCACAATAAAGAGCCAGTGTTAACCACTACAGACTTGCTGGCTACATCCACTGTTCTCCCTTCCGTGCTCCAAGAGTCACTGCCTGCTCCCCTACTGGCCATGAGAAAGTGAAATTATCTGAGAAAATCCCCGACTTTGTCAGAGCAGGGCTGGTTCTCCCTCTGCTGCCTCTCCACCTTATCATCGGACATTTCTCCTTGGGAATAGATGGGAGAAGAGATCAGCTGCTATTGAGGATGTGAGATTTCAAATATTTCCACCCAATCTCTTGAAAAACAGTTAATTTGGATATTGGTTTTCACAAGTGCCAGAGAGAGCCCCGAGTCCTCCCTTTTCCTTTCAGTGTGGGATTGCCTTAAAAACTCTGTAAAGGTGACATACATTTTCTTTTTTGCATCGTTGCACATCAATTTCAAAACACACTTACTTTCCTGACAGACTGTCTATTTTAGATCTGTAGATATGTGTATTTTTCTTGACCTGTCTTTGCATTCTTCCTTTTCAGGCGCATCTTTGACACCTCTCAGGGAGCTTAGCTTGGGAATTTGGTTGGGACAGAACTCTCATCTCTGCTTTTCCTCCCGTTTCCTCCCTTCACTTTATCTTCATATCTCATGTCAACATACACCACAGCTGTGTCTTGCTTGTCAGTGCCAGGCTGCAGTGCCTCCTTCCATCAACCTCTTAATGTGTGTATGATTTAATTTTCTGCCAGCAGGACAAGTCAGCTCAAAACCAAACAAAGGACACATTTTAAATGGCAAAAATACAGTCCTGAATCCAGCATCTAAACCAAAATGCTTAGAAATTAACAAATTATGGCAAGTTTGAAGCTAAAATGCATGAAGAAAGTTATTATGCAGAGTCCTCCTGATTGATGAGATGAAGTGACAGCCACATTTATAGCAGATCTATCTACTAGAGGATGTGTCCAAATAAAGGTCTGAGTCTCTCCTGCTCACAGAGGAGGAATAGAAGGAGTCTACAGTGCTGAGAATCTTACTTGGTTTTGAAGTGCCTTGCTATTGTTCAAGGAAATGTTGAGTCTGGATTTGGTTTTGGCAGTAGAAAGGAAAGCTTTAGCTCTTGATATTCATAAAAGAAAGCCTATTTAGAAATGAAAGACATGATGTTGCATGGATAGCTTATAACATACAATTAATCAGGGATTTATCAAGGACAAATAACAAGAATTAGGTACTGCATTCTCTGGGGGAAGCAAATCAAAGGATGAGATAGCTTTGCAAAAGAAAGGAGAAGTGAAGATAAATAGCAATTGCCGATAAATTTGAGAAAATAAAGATGTAATGTTAGGGAAAAAATATTGGCACAATGTTTTATTTAAAAGTGGTAATAAAAACATTGCTTACTTTGATTTCTGCCCTTTCTGGTTTATTGTTGATATAAAGATAAATTGACTCAGACTTCCCAGGAGCAGGAAAGCTACAATCCAGTACTACAGGCACTTTAAAAACCAGCCCTGCTATAATAACTGATTCATTATTAACAAGATTGGCTTCATTGCGTGTGGGTATTTGTACGAATTTACTGTGACCTAGGGCTGGTTTGGGCCCTGACATACCCACAGCAGGACCACTGGGCTTGTCTTGGAAAAGGATGCATTTGGTAACAATGTGCTGCTTTGATCCACCTACAGAGCATGTTTAAATTACCACACATACACAGAATTCAGATCATATGTAAAGACAATGGCCACGTTTTTGAAGTTGTGGATCTACCTTCTTCAATTTACCTTCCTAATGCCACTGACTGCAATAGTGCTTATCTGGTTTCCACCAAGGCAATGTAAAGAGAAACTCAAGTTTTCAGAGACTCAATTTTTCTTTGAGCTTTCCTTTCCCTTATGCCAAAATTCCATGAAAGAATGAATGTCCCTGTCCCCTGATGTGTCTCCGGCTTGTACTTACGACTACATTATGAGGTGTTCAATTACACAGTAAAGAGAGAAACGAGGACAGTGATAGAAGGTGCCTTTATACAGGAGAAGATCATCCTTCAGTGGAGAGACTGGAATGAATCAAAATTTGAATTTCAGAAACCCGAGTTCTGAGTTTACAGCTTGGGCTCATCCCTCCTCAAGGACACAAAGCAGACGCACTCGCTGGTCACGCTTAAACTTCAGGTCACACCCACATTTCTCCTTAGCAGAAAGAGCTCCCCAGCATCAAGTGGTGCCAGAGAAAGGCAGGGCTGAGCCCCCTGGGCCATGAGGGAGATGTGATGAGATGAGCAGCAGGACATGCGTCATGCTGCCGAGCACAGAGCGCGCGGCATCACTGCTCGGCTCCTAATTCAATTATTCACTCCCTGCTGAAAGGCACTGAGACAGGTTAGTGGGACCCGAGTCTGCCATTTCAGCAGGCTGAAAATAAAGCAGGCTCTCCTGCAGTACTGGTGTAGTGTCAGGGAAATGTCATGCTGCTGTAGTTATTAACTGAAATAAGCAGGAAAGTAGAGAAAAAAATGCTTGTGCTAACATATTGCAAATTAACAGAGCAAGCAAAGGAGTTCAAGGTGGATATCTGAGTCTGGTTCCTTTAAAAGCTCAAAATTTAGTTTTCCTGATTGTGTTTAAATAAGTAAAAACCCCATTTGTCACCAATATGATTTTTAGCCTGGTTTGCTAAGAAAAAACATTTTGTGGGATCATGCTGTCTCCATTTGTCTATCAGTCTGCTTCCCTCTCTATACTCTCCCCTCACTCTGATCGTTAGATTTCGAGGACTGCTTCTAACTTCAGCCAAAGCTTGGCAGACAGTCAGAGGTCTCCAAAAATTACATTTCCTTGAGTGCCACAGAAGCCAACACCTGGGAAGAAAGTGCCACTAAAATGCTCCTCCTGGGAGAAGAGGTTTGGTGAAAGATCAAACACAAGAGACCTCTTGGAGCTGTTAGAGACCACCCAAGAATTCACTTGTGGGATGCCAAGCCACAAGAAAGTCAATTTTCTTGGTTTAGCTGCTCAAGGAGCTAAACACATATTTTTAGGATTAAATGTGTTAATTACTAGGTGTCTAGGTCTGTTGGCAGTCTGGCAGTCATACAGACCATTGATTAACAAGATCACAAAGTTAACCTGAGGACACAGATAAGGGGAGGGGAGCAGGGGAGGAGAGATAGGCTGTCACCAAGGGTGAAGAGCACAGGATGGCCCCCCTGGAAATGAAGGCCAGGTCTCCTGAGTCTGGGACTTGTATTTCAGCAGCTTAAAATATTTTCTTGACCCCAGCACTGGAGGTGCTCGTTCTGCCCCCAGTTCCAGTTTCTGTGAGCTCACACACTCTGCTTCCAGTCAGGTGTTAGTGGCAGTGATGAGAACCAGGGTAAGTGATAAAAGAGTGTGTTTTTTGGTCACAGATTAGGGGATTCCTAATGAAATAATGAGGTATGTGTGGGATCCCATTTAAAACTACTTTCTCATGTTAAAGAAAATTTACATGGAAAGGCCTGACTTGCTAGATTAGCACTTCTACCCTTGGAAAGGGAGAACACAGAGGTGAGGACCATGACAGCAGGGCACCCCACTCCATGCAGCTCTGCCTGTTTCCCCTGGAATTTATTAAGAAATTAATCCTTCTGATTGCTTATAGTAGGAGTGCTTTTCCCTCCCTACCTTTGAAAGGAATATAAAGTAAGATATGATCTCAAACCCACAAAGCCTCATGAGCAGAGGAGCAAACAGAACCTCTCTTTCTCTTTTTAACAGGAAATTTTTCAGTTCAATATCTGTTTAAATACTTTTGAAAATAATCAACCTCTAGTTTCACAACCATATGCTGAGGCGCTGAGAGCCCACAGGCATGCAATATCACCCATCAAACAGATTAGAGGCATCTTCTTCCAGCTCAGGGACAAATCCAGAAGCCTATAGGCTGATTTCTGTTTCTACAATGAATTTCCATCCAGAAATATCATTTTGCTTTATGACAGTACAATGTGTCAGCCTGCCCTCACACAGAGCACTGCCTAGTCATGTCTAATTGGTGCTGATCCTGCATGAGCTGTCCTGTCCTTTGGGCCTGGTTCTGACTTTGCTGCTCAGTGCCATCAGGAAGCCATGCAAGAGCTTCTCTCCCTCAAAACTGGTCCACAATAGGTATCAACACTCCATGTTAAGATGCATTGTCAAACTCTGCTATGGGCTTTCCCAAAGTGACCTGTCCTGCATGGTGCTGCCAAGGGGAGCTCCACCTCTCCTTATTAAGGCTAGAGCAGTTCTGCCATGAGTTGGGCACAGACCCTGACCTCAGTTCACTCATCCCATGAGCACTTCCATCAACTATAAGCAACTGCAGTAAGAAAAATTTCACCCTGGCCTCATTCTTCCACAGGCTCCACTGTGTCTCCAAGACTCTGTTTGTGCTCCAGCTTCTTGTCAGCATGATTAAAGGCTGAGAGATGCCTAAACAAGTAGTCCTGTAACATATGCAAAAATCCTTCTGCAGTGATCAGCTCCTTCTGCGAGGGCTGCATCACTTAGCCCGTGTCCCTTGGCGTGCTGGGCTGCTCCATCCTGGCTTCAAAGTTGAGGCCATGTCTTTGTTCCCTCATAAATATTTCTCCTCCATTTGCGCACATCTTTTGTTCGCTCTTCCCATTGTGTAAAGAAGACTGAATATTCTCACTCTGTGAACTTTTTAATGTGTGACAGAAAGAGGGAGACAAAGAATCCAGTTATTAGGCAGATCAGGTTCAGAATGAATCACAGAAGAAATTCTTCCTTCCATGACCTCATCTGAGAGGGCTCTCTGCAGCCTGGCTTTGAGTGATGTGGGCCTGGAATGGGAACATAGCTGAGAATATGGGACCCATACCAAGCTGACTCTTTCAGGAAGCAGAAGGTTTTACATATAACCCCACTGGATACAAGCATTATAAAAGCCACTTCCCTTCCAGAATTAATTTTCTGTTGAATGGAAACACATTGAGCCAGATGGATCTATTTCAGGAGGAAGCTCAGGCTGGCACAGGTCTAAAATGAAAGATTATTGAGTTTGTGTGTTCAGAGCTGGAATAGCTGAGGGTGAAGTGTTCAGTGCAGGTGCTGACATGGCCATGTCCATGCCTAAAGGAGCACCCCAGGAAGGATGTGTTGAGTGAGTTTGCCAAATATTAAATTGAAGAAATATGTGACATTTATAATTAATACCTGCAAACATTTTCACTGCTCCTTACAATACTAGCAGTGAATAAGCAAAAGACATTTTTCAACTGCTGAGAAAGTTGCAACTTCTGGCAGATGCAAAAGTTCATTAAAGAGTGGTAGAAACAACTGGTCACCTGGAAGAAATACATAAAGCAGGCTCCAGTGGAGAATTTGGCTGCCCACATCCCTGTGATGGTTTTTGAGTCACCAGCCTAAATCCACAGACCTGGGTCCTGGGGATTCTCCATGTGACACAGAAATTATGTAACAGAACTCCCAAAAACAAAGTGGTTTCCAAACCCAAGGCCAGCACAGGCTCACACCTAAGCCACCCAACCACCCATTTTTCCAAGCCAAACCCACTGATTGCTTGTGGAAGTTGAAAGCATCAACTCTTTCAGCAGCTGGGCATTAGGCTGTTAAATAACTCCAACATGCTCTCCCCTCACACTCCACTCCCATCTGGTACATGGAGCCACCTGCAATCCATCAGCAGGTTTTAGGATTAACAGCTCTGTGCTGGAGAGCCTGTTTTTCCTATTAGAGGTGAGAACAGTGCCTGGTCCCTGCTCTGCACCTGCAGTGCAGTGCTGGTAACACACCCAGCACTCACCCTCAGCTCAGACCAGAGCAGTGGGTGTCAGCATTGGCCACCAGCTGAATTCTGCTCGTGGCAGACACCCGTGGGGCTGAGTTCTGCAGATACAGAACTTTGCAGCTATCAGTAGCCTCATTTTACACATGGCTGCATGACCAGAAATCTGTCTTACAAGGAATCTATAGAGAAACTGCAAATTTTCATCCTGAGGAAAACTAACCTATGGGTTATACAATGCTATTTCAATTGGGGATATTTTTAGTCTTATCACTGCCTTCAGTTCAGCATGCACAGGAAAGAATACCACCAATCTTTTCTACAACACAAGGCTTGCTTGAAAATGAGTTAATATAATAAAAAATACATTTTTATTTACAAAAGCTGCTCATCCTAGAGGCATGTGAAAGCTGTAGAAAAAATAAACTCAATTTCTAAAAGGGCAGTAAGGCCCCATTGCCAAATAAAATACAAAACCAGCATAAAAAATCCAAATGAAAAACAACCAATTAACCCCACCACCCTACCAAAAATGCTAGAGGAAAAAAAAATGAAGCAGCAAACTTTCCCAGTATTGCAGGAAAGGGCTTTCCAGCTGTCTTCATGGATATCTTCCAAGAAAAATGAGCTCCTATGCAACAAAACCCCTTTTTCTTTGCAAATGGTCCTGCAGTGCCTCTGGCAAGGGAGCCACGATGAAGTGCTAATCTGACCTGGTCTGAGAACTCCTTTCTGCAAAATGCCAACTGGAGCCAAACAGCACAAACACAGAAAAAACTGGAACCCCCAGGATTAGGAGTCAGAGGCAGGAACACAAAGTTCACCAAAGCTCTACTAGAAAGGGGAATCTGTCCAAAAGCTTCAAGGAGGAAGGACCCTGTTCTCAGCCATGCTGAAGTAGTACAGGGACACAGCAAGACTTCATCCTTTGTACGACATATACATCATCATGACTACCAAATCTCCTGCTCATCCTGTGGCAAAAATGCCTTCAGCTGGCCAAATTTACTACTGGAGTTACTGTACTGATAACTACTGACTGTGCTGATGCCTCTGGATCAATAGCAAAGATTAATTTAGACAACTGGTTTCAGCAGGACTAAGTGCACGGGTGAGCTGAGGAGAATTTGAATCATTGCTGCAGTCATAAAAACCTACTTGAGGCAGTCATCCCGTGCAGCCAGCAGTCTGTCACCCCACACACTGCTCCAGCACAGCAGGGCTGGCAGCACCTGCACTTTGCTTAGAAAGCAGTGTCACTTTTGTACCTGGCTTGCATTCCCAGCTCAACACAACTACTGACTCAATCACGGACATGAATTTCAACAGCTCCTCAGCAACAAAACCCAGTAACACACTGGGAATCCCAGAGAGACCAGCTCTGTGCTATGAATCCTATGGCAGCAGAGCCCAGTGGCACACAGGTAACACAGGCCTTTACACCAGCAGCTTCTTTCCACACACCTGTCTTGGCTTTGCACAGGGGAAGGAGTGTCAGGAATCTGTGGGGGGAGAGCAAGGCTTGTGCCAGTGCTGTGCCATTTTACAGGGGCTGTTCAGCCCAAGGGAGATCCTGGTGTTGCAGCAGCCTCTTGGGCTTGCTGTTCTAACATGCAGCCCAGGAGGTTGGGACTGAAGCAAATGCACACTAAAGAATCCCAGAGGCCAAGCATGTTCCTTTGTATCCTCATCCACCAAATCCTGGTTATTTAAATGTGATTCCCAACACTGGAATTCCAAGCATTATGCTGTGAAACAGATAATGCTCTCCTGTAGTGTTTTGGCATCAAATATCTCTGCCTGACAGAACTGCTTTAAAGTAGCAGAAAGCTACTTAAAGAGAAGGTCTTCTAAAAACCTCTTCCTTGGTTTAGTTTTCTTCAGCACTGCCCATTCTCCCGGGATGACATGCAAATTACAGCTCATGTATTAAAAGGATAAATCAGACTGGTGGCATGTGAAAGTGCTTCTATAGAATGGCTCCATAGGAGGTGGTGCAAGGCTTAAGATATTCAGAAATCTATATTCTCACCTTCTCTAAAAACGTTTTGCTCATTTACTTCAACAACTCTTCAGCCCCCAAGAGAACTCTGCGTCCACACTGCGCATGATGACAAAGCAGAATCACTCTATTGTCTCCTCAGCTCTCTACCCTGCTGCTGCCCTTGGACTCTCCTTCAAAGCCAGTAATCAAGGACATAACTTGAAGGAAAAAAAAAAACAAACCCCAACCAAAAAAATTAGGTCTTTTGCCATTTATCTGAGATTCTCAAAACCAGCCCTTTTCTACTGCACTGTTTCACTAAGGACTGCCTCAACAAGGATACAAACCAATTCATGGCCCCAGGCTCATCCTTGGTTTGAGAGAAGATGCCTCAGAACAAGTCATCCAAGTAAATTAAACACAAACACAGAATTGTTCAGAAATGAAATGACCTGACAAGTGCAGTAAGAGGGGTAGGAAACTGGTGTGAGAGCTCCCGTTCTGCTGGGTTTCCCACCAAAGGTGCTGCTGTATTGTCTTTCCATGCACAGCAATGAGTCCAACTTAGTTAAACCAGGTGAAATAAAAACTTAGTGCAAAGAACTGCAGAAGCACAAGCCCCCTTCCCTCACTGTGGGAGGAGAGCATCAAATCACAGGGATAAGACAGCAGAACTCAGCTCCTTCCTTGTCCCTTCCTTGGACATCTGCAGATGTGCACATACACACAGAGCTTACTTCACTTGGACCTACACCAGATCACGGGTGTGACATCACTTCAAGAAACAAGAATTTGAAAGCCCAACAGATCCAACTGAGAAATAACTGATGGAACCAGGGTTGTCACCTTCATCCCCAGCAGCACCACATGTGTTTAAACTCAGAGTAACCCCAGCTAAACAGAGGGCCCTAGACCAAGCTGCATCTTGCTGCTTCCTGATTGCTGCCATCTGTTGCGTAAGTCAAGAAATCTTGGCTCAGGAGATGGCCTTACACTCTTTTTATCTCCTACAGGACTTTCTGAGTAACCAGCAAGTGCCAGTTGTGGTGCATCTTGACTTCATAACTGTCTGGGGAACCTAGATATTCCAGAACACCTGAAAGGATAAAACTCTAGGGCAGACAGACAGTTTTTAATCTGTTTGCATCTGCCCTACTGTCCTAGAAACGGGTTTTGCCTCCACATATGAGGCTTTCAGATATTCACAGCCACTTCCATGGCACCACAGCTATGAGTTTTAGGAAAAGCAGACACATCCAATTAGTACTTGGCTGCTTTAGCTTTGTGCTCTCAGAAGAAGATGACTTTGGGTCACTGGCAGGATCTCTCTGGCTTTCACTCTCAGGAACTGGAGGTGTCTTATTTCAGAGGACAGTTTTGATCAATAGGACTACAACAAGGTTGGAAGCTGCTCTGCTGTTACTGGCTCTCTTCCTTCCTGTTATCCAGAACATCACAGGCTCTTTTTATTTTCTTCTTTTTTCTTTTTTTCTCTCCTTCAGTGTGTTGGTTTAAACTAAATGATGGTAATGACTACCAAGAGAAACCCCACAAACAACAACAACCATAATAAAAAAGTATGCCAAGTATACCCAGAGAAACTGAGTGCCCGTTAGTAAAGTTAGAGAAGGGCATTAAAAAAAAGCCAATTTATTAAACATGACTCATTTATTTTCCTTCCTTTCATAAATCTTAGTATTTCCTTGGAGAAGTGCCACACATTCAGTGTCTGGAACCTCATTCTTAAACGGTGCTCTTGGTTTAACTGCTACCTGCCTTTATTTACTAAAACATCAAACAAACAAACAAACAATAAAACCCCCTAAACTCAAAAAACCAACTCCACCTCTCTCTATCAAGGGTATTAAGTTAAAGCCAGGTTTTCTAATCCTCTAAACCTGTGCAGTGGCTGTAGGTGTGCAACCACCACACTGCAGCTCTTCTCTGGGAAGATGAGAGACCCGTATTTGCTTTTCCAATTCCAGCTACATGTACAAAGAAATGGAAAGATACTGAACTGGAATACAGCTGAAAAGGCAACAAAAACAACATCAGTCAAAGGTTTCCTTTCTGCCTCTGTAAACTTTGCTTTTAATCTCATATGGTACAAATGATTCAAGTTCCACACAAATGAGTCAATGATAAAATTACCACATGATTTTTTTTTTTCCTGTCAAAATAAGCTTTCTTCCCAGCTACAAAGGCAAAAAGCAGAAACATTACATAAAAAATAGTTACCACTATATGAAACACAGAGTACAGGGAAAGGCATTAAAATCACTGATGTCCTGCTAGAATTGAGACCTTTTTTTTGTATTTGTCAATATTTTTCAGAGCTGAGTGCAATTTTGCCTGTTTTACAAAAGGGAGCTGCACTCTTTTTAAACTAAACTTCTAGAACTTTTCTTCCTAAAGTGCCTAAATAGAGTAATATTATTTTGAATATTACCTTATATTTATATAGACACTATCTAAATATTGGCTCATTACATTTTCCTTCTGTTGTTTTAGGGAACGAAATCTTCACCTTCCTGAAAGCACTGACTGTGAATCCCCTCAGCTACATAAATCAAGACTAACACAACTAAAGCAGGTGTGATGGGGAAATCAGTCTTTTGGACTTGACCATCACTTTGCACTACAAAAGGTCAGGCCTGTAGCAAGGGTGACTTACCCAAAGTTGAGAAAGTGACCCAGCACAATAGAAAATACTGTGTGGTAAACCAAGAAATGGCAGCCTAACTTAAAAAAAGAAAAAAAAAAAGAAGTTAGTATTTTTTTCACTCCTGCCTTCATGAGGCCCAACCTTGCATTTCTTTAAAAATGTCCTGAAAATGAGACCATGTGAAGATAAGACCCTCACTGAGATAAGGAAAGCACAGGGCTAAGAGCAGAGCCCACAAGTGAGCAGATACTTCTGGAGTTATTTATGTTAGCAGCAGACCATAACCACCTAAAATAGAAATAGTTAGAAAATGTGTGGGTATGAGAAGGTGCAGTTTCATTGGTACAAAACTGCTGTCACACTAAATGTGACCCATGCATGTGTGGCTTTACCTCTCTCCTCTGCCAAGGAACTGCTCTTCAGCTGAGAGCAGCCAGCTGTAAAACTGCTTTTTGTCAAAGCTGATGTGGACATTCACATGACTCACTTGCAGCCTGTTCCCAACCCTTACTTTCAAATATGGAAATGTGGACCCATTTTCGACCAGTCCCAAGCTTACAAAGAATAAACTGTCCTTTAAAAAATACTACTGTAACTTTTACCTATGCAGATTGCCAGGAAGAATTCTAAATGCAATCACTTGGCTTCCAGTGCACTCTAAAAATCAGGAGTCCCAGTCAGCAGGAATCAGTACTCTGCATCCAGGACCAGCTATTTCCATCCTTTTAAGCCTCGGTGCTGCAATTATGTGAATTGTCCACTTTTTCCCCCAGCCTTCTCCATGAAATGCATATGTAATGTAAACCCCATTTATCACACTGGAAATTACTATTGCATTTAATCTTCCCAAAGAGAGCAAAATCAAATTATGATGTGTAACGAATGATAACCTGTCAAATTCAAGGGAATACTCCCAACTTATCCCTCCACATCTAAAACAGATCAGGTCAAAGGAGTCTAGTGTAGAAGACATGGGTAGGAAGACATGATGTGAGAATACATAATGAGAACATGAAAGCTCTCTTAATCTTTGCAGATTGAATGAAATCTAATTACATGCTGTATTGATTGTTGTGTATTACTGGAAAGAGACAGTGAAAAGGGAAAAAGGCAATTAGACTGAAATTGTAGTCTGACCTTCAACTGCTTTTGGCATGAAAGGTTATGCTCTACTTGGGGCATCAAAAATTCTTTATCCTCTATGGCAAATCATTAGCAACAGACTTAGATGCAAAACTGATTAGGGGGAAAAACTCAGTCAATTAAATCCTTTTTTTAATTTTTCCCCTTTACAAAAAAAGTAAAGGCAAAGGAAGAAAATACCAAGGTGTTATCATTATGCCATTTAATGAATTGCTACCAAGTCTAGCTGGCATTAGTTCTGTGTTGAATGACAATAAAATATACCCATCAATAGCAATACCACAGCAAAAAAAAAAAAAAAAAAAAGAAGATATATAGATTGCTCAACTACATCCATAATAACTCAATTTTTCAAAAGAAACATTGTACCCAAGGTCAAGCATCAGGAGGTAATACAAAGTCTGACCAAGAAAATTCCACAGACACGTTTCATTGCTTTCCTTTCCCTTTACATGCTCCGCTCATTTGCTTCCACCAAACCCAGCAGCAGCTGAGTGAAAAGAAAGCTTTCAGAAACACTATTTCTCCCAAGTTGATAAAAAACCAGAGCACGAGCCAAATGAAAACTATTGTTTGGGTGTATGTCTGCACGACTCTGCAGGGAATCATGGAAATTCTCATTCATCCCATTCTAAAAACTCTTGATCTGCCAAAGATAATCACAAGGAGCAGCTTTCTCCTGACTTTCATGCATGGTCCTCTGTGTCCTGCACTCACCTCCACAGGCACTGCACTCACAGATTTTATTCAGACTGAAAAGTTAACGAGTCTCAAGTGATCAGTTTTGGATTGCCTCTTTATACATTTGTAATGTTACTGCCTGTGTTTATTTTCCTTGCAGAAGGTACACACTTCTCAATAACATTTCCTTGATTGTATGTAAACAAATATGTGTGACAGAAACAAAATTCTGTGCAGCTGCAGGGCTGGTCTCTCACAGAGTAACTTTTTATTGCACTGGATCATAAACAGAGTCCCTAGAACATCCAAGTAAGTCTTAGGAGTTCAGGTCTCATCTGAACAGAAGAGAAAAATGAAATAAAAGAACACTGAGATGTTATTACCAGAAATATACTTAATAAGTAGCTCTAAATTTGCTGATCTCAAAGAGAAACAACCAAGAGCAGAAAACTGAAATACTGGGCTGGGTTGACCTGCTGCAATGATAACATTGAGCTGGACTCAGCCTCCTGGTGCTTTGAGGGGTTCTGGGTATGCAAGGAACTCGTATTCCTCCTGAATAAAATCTGTCTACCTGTGTCTGTCTCTCCATATAGAAGTGACTTTGACCCACCTTATGAGAAAGTAACATCTAAGACAGCCTCAGTCGGCTCTCTAACCTTGTGATCAGGCAGCATGTACAGGACAGGGTCTGAGAACCTTACTCAACATTCAGGTGACGCCGCAGAGCTCCAGAGCACATGGAGTGTTTGTGTAACACCAGCCTTGCTGTGTGACACAGCACAGCCCTGTCAGACAGGCTCCCCCAAATCCCAGCGCTGCCAGAGCAGCATTATGCTCATTAATGGCATAAATAATGAGTCATGGTATTAAAAACAGAATACCAGGGAGCTAAACCCAAACAGAGATGCTTGATACTGATTTACTTACAGCAATGCAACTCTGATCATTTCAGTGGAGCACCTCCTAATTTCTTAGGACTTTTTGCTTTTGTTGAAACAGGGTGGGAGGAAAAAAAAGGTTTTCTTCAGAATGATGATGAAATAATAAATTAATCTGTGATAATGTACCACTGTGTAATGAAAAAACCCCCACCAAACACATCAGAGAGAAATTAAAGGGAAATAAATAGGAAATTTGAACAGGTCTGCTTGAAAAACTTTCTGTATTTTCCTGTGCAAGAACTTTCAGGAAAAGAAAACTGCCTGCAGTGTTTGATAGGACCTGAAGAAACAACATAGCACTAATTTCAAGTAATTTCACTATGAAGTTCCATATCCAATAAATGAAATTAAAGAAGATGAAGAAAATAGTTCCCAAAGTAGAGGCATACTTTACAGAGAACTTCCAGTCATTGCGTGCAATGGTGCCTTCCTAGCACGTTAAGGACTCCTGCTGATTCTCCAGGGGGTGCTATGCTGAGATGAATACAGCACAGGAAAATCCTACCCAAAGTCCCCCCTATGAACAACATCAAGAACAAATCCATTTTGGGCCAAAAAACCCCCCCATTCACTGAGCTGCAATGGATGTATCTTGCAGAGCAATCTGATTTAGTTTGGGAACTTTGTGGCTTTGTGGAATTCACGAGAAGGTTTTTCCTCTTAAATCCTACATTCTTCAAAACTGTTCCAAAATATGGCTAGAAAGCACAGCTGTTGACACTTTCTCTCTCATTCCTGAATGTGTGGCTTTGGGACACACTCCACACTCCACGTTCCCCCTCTGTCTGTCCTGTTTATCCAGAGGAGAACGTAAGGGGATGCCTGTTCTCTAACACTTGCTGGCACAAGCTGTGTATTACCATAACAGCCCAACTTACTTAGATTTATACATTCATTCACAAAGTAGTAATAGGAAACATACTTTATGCTAACCCTCCTATTCGTCTGCATTTTGAGACTACAGTAGCCTTTCTTAAATCAATATTATGAGTTAGGATTTCCACAAGCAGCCCAGAAGCACATTTGCTCTACTTAAACATATTTACACTGGAAATTTTATTTGGTGAGAAACACTAAATGTTACATTTATATTCTAATTTCATGCAGAAGTTCACTCCTTCAGCCTCTTATTGTCCAAAACACTGCTGTATTTAACCACATACTTATTTCTTTGATGTCTCACACTTAGAACTTCAAAAATCTATGCAAATACAAATGCACTTGTTTTGAAGAATTAGTTTCTATATGAAATGTTATCTGTCCTATAACAACTTTGATGGCTTAGCCTGTTTTAGCTACCATGGAAAGGTTCTTTGCTTACCTAGCAATATTTTTCAAGGCTGGTGAATGAGAATGGTAAGTCATAAAACGAATTAGTGGATGCTTCCCCTCCTCATCAATGACAATAACAAATTTAAGTGGCAAAATCATTAAGGAAGCATATGGGTGCTCTGTTTGAACAGACCATTAATAGTGCACAATGTAAGAACTCAGCAGAATGTTTTTAAAGGAGTTCTGAAACCAAGTATATGACTTCCAGCTATAACCTAACAGTGTATTTGCTATACAAACAACTTCCTATGCAGAGTTAATACATCCAGACAAACTGTAAAACCTAGTAACAGTTCGTAGGGACTTCCTCTGATCCTGAAACCCCTAAACGTCAGCCTCCTTAACTTTGTATCTATTGAGGAAGTCCTGACTTCGGACCAAGAGTTGGCAGAGAGGCAGGGTGCTGGTGATGGGAGGTTCAACGAACCCCTCCAGCAAAACCCTGCACCCTCTCTTCCCCTGGGTTTTCAGCACTTCAGCGCTGGGGTCAGTGAGAGCGGTGCCCGGGCTCCCCTCCCCAGCGGGGGAACACTTTGGGGGCTCTTGTCCACCCTGCAGCACCCTTCCGGGGGCACAGGACGTCCCCTCCCCGCCCCTCGTACCATTGAGCTGGTTGTAGACCACTTCCTCCAGGTGGTCCAGGCGCTGCAGGATGGACTCCCTGTCGGCCAGGCTGCCCACCTTGGCGCCGCGGCTCCTGGCCCGGCGGTCCGCGCTCCGGACGATCTGCACCAGCTCCTGGGAGCGGTCCTGGATCCTGCAGTAGACGGAGAAGAGGATGATGCCCACGAAGACCAAGATGTTCACCGTCAACAAAGTTTTGATTTTCCGTGCCACCGCCATGGGAGCCGCGGGCGCGGTGGCGGGGGGCGCATCCAGGCGCGGCGAGCGGCGGCCCCGCGGCCACCCGGCGAGGGGCGCGCCCGGAGCGCGGAGCGGGGCCGGGGCAGCGGAGCCGGGGCAGCGGAGCCAAAGGCAGCGGAGCCAAAGGCAGCGGAGCCAGGGGGAGCAGAGCTGACGGGAGAGGAGCCGAGGGGAGCGGAGCCCAGGGGAGCGGAGCCCAGGGGAGCGGAGCCCAGGGGAGCGGAGCTGTCCTTCAGCACCGCCGCGCCGCTCCCCGCCCCGCGCCCGCCGTCGCCCCGCGGGGCCCGCGCCGTGGCGGGCAGGGCGGCATGGAGCGGGGCCGAGCGCTGCTGCTCCGCCGAGCCTCCGCCGAGCCTCCGCCGAGCCTCCTCCTCCTCCTCCTCCTGCTCCTCCTGCTCCTCCGGCGGCTCCCGCTCGCCCGCCCTCGCTCGCTGTCCGCCGCCCCAAACGCAGAGCGCCGGTGCGGAGTGACGTGCTCCGGGGGATCTCATCTACATGCACACGGCGGAGCCGCGCCGCCCCCCCCGCCTCGCCCGCCCCGCGTCCGCGCCCTGCGGAGCGGCCCCGCCACCGCCGCGGGCTCAGCGCCGCGGGAGCTGCGCGCTGCTCGCCCGCGGAACGCGCCAGGGGCCATTTTGTCGCCGCTGCCCACCTGGAGAGCACTTGTCCTGCCCGAGCATCGCTACGGGCAGCTCCTGAGGGCGGCAGGACGAAGGTGTCCTTGGCTGTGGTGCAGCCCTGGAGGGGAGGTGATGCCCCACCCGTCTCACCGGTGGAAAAGAGCTGAAACAAGTTCAGACGCTCCCAGCAAGAGGGAGAGCTGGTAACGCACTCAGCTCCGTGGGTTTCCCAGCAGCCCGAGTACAACACTGGCTTGGGATCCTACATGGAAATGACATGGTTGGGACCACATGCACAGGCAAGAGAAGTTCTTGCCGAGCATCCATAGAAATACAGACACACAGAATAGTTTAGGTTGGCAGAAACGTTTAAAAGCCCATCTGCTCCAAGCCCTCTGCAGTGAGCAGGGACATCTTCAACTAGATCAGGTTGCTCAGAGCTCTGTCTGAGCTGACCTCAAATGTGTCCGGGGATGGGGCATCCACCAGCCCTCTGGGCAACTTTTGCCAGCATTTTACCACCCTTATCATAAAACATTTATTCTTTATATCTAGTCTAAACTGATAATCTCTCGGGTCAAAACCATTAACTCTTTAATCTCAACACCTACAGGCATTAAATATGCCCTTTCAACACCTTCTCCATTCATGTTCACAGTGATCCTTCTTTTATACAAAAAGATATACCCATCTCACTTAGAGGGTCACATACCATAGGATATATCCTGGTTCTGGGATTTTTTTTTTCCTTTCATCCTTCCTTCTTGGTTTCAGGAGCTGCCAACTCAAAGTCCAGCAAAAGTTACAACCTCCCTGAATTCATTGAAACTTAGTAAGTCCTGCTCAGGTTTTCCTGAGATATAAATTCTCCACGGCTGGTCCTACTTCTGGCACTCCTGCTGCTCACCTTCTGCAAGGCCCCTGAGGGTACAGTTTCTTTGAGAAGATGTGTTTCTGTCCTAGAGGAATTCTTCCCTTGTCTTTTCAGGATCACCAGTTGGACCTGCATTGAGAAGATCAGCAAAGCAGAAAAAACCTAGACTGGAGTTTCACCCATCTAATCTTTTCCCTGGAAGCAGATGCCACAAGTTTCTGCAGTGTCATCTCTTCCAAACAGGTGTGTCTCTATGGAAATATGTCCAGGATTTAGTTATTTCCTACATTACTGGATTCTTAAACACAAATAATGCCTTAGGTGCAGGATCAGATCTTCCACTCAAGGTATAGCAAAACTCTCTTAGTCCCTGAGCAGAAGCAGCTCAGAATTGGAAATTTTCCAGTGCTTTGATTATTTCAGTAGTATTTTTATTGTAAATCTCTCACAGCATTACATTTTCCTAGCAAATAACCATTTGGTATAAGAAAATATTCAACTAATGCTCCAGTGCAGCTTATTTGATGGCTCCACAGCATTTAATATATTATAGCAACACCTGCTGGTCTTGATATGGTTAAGAATCTGTTACATCCGTATTTCCATTATCAACCCCAAGTTCACAAGCTGGCCACAAGAATTCAGTTTGGATTCTGACACGGGTTTATAGTTTGTCCCAAGGCTTGTAAAACACCTTCAAATTTCTCAGAGAACTTCCCAAGTTTTGATGAGGATTTTTTGCACCACTGCAGTTTTAAACTGGCTTTCACAGACATGATTTCACCCATGACTGGCTTAGCTAAAGGAAACCACTTTTTGACCTAAGTAAATGTTCTTAAATGGTCAGCTTAAAATATTCTCATATTCTTCTGTGCACACCACAGACTATGTTCACATGGCTGAAACCTTACCCAGTATCACTCAAATAGTAGCTAGTTTGTATAGCTCACTTTTCCTTCAGACATCTCAAAGCAAGTTGCAAAAGACATACTAGAGCTGACTGAAGGACAGCAGAAGTGTTTCTGGAAAAATTTCATGATCAAATTTCATGATATTTTATTTTTTCCTTGGAACCAAACAAAAAAGGCACTGAAATATTTTCACACAAACAGCACTGAGCTGAAGCCACTGTTTCCTGCCCAAAAGGGTCAAGCTCCAATTTTTCTTCCCATCCTACAAATGGAGATCATGGGAAGGCATTGCTAGCGTGTTCCCAATCAATGGAACAAGCCAGAGGCAATGCTGGGATCCCATTCCAAACCACAAATCCAGTTTCTCTCTCTCTCTCTCTCGCATTCAAATGTCAGCCCACAGGTGACCACACTCTACATTGCTGTGCTCCCACTGTGCTCAGCCAAAGGGAACACCTGGACAAAGGACAGCTGGCTGCAGATGAAGGGGAGGTCAAACAGCCAGAGGTAAGGGCTCTGGAAAGCCAGTCAGCACTCTGAAATATCCACCTGCCACAGGCATCTCCCCAAACGCAGCAAAGATGATTTATTGCCTTGGGGCACTTCTGAGCTGCTACTGGGCTGTCAGATAGCTGAGGCTGTAATGGTAGCAGCAGCATGTGAAACCAAACCTTGCTGTTGTCTGGGGCTCTCCTTGAAGCTGTGCTTGGTCTTGTGCAACGTTCATCTTGCAACAGTTATATTTGCTTCTTTTGACTCCTGGTTACTGCAGAATGCTCCATCTTGGCACGAAGATGTTGATACAGAGGAAAACTTCAGCTGCTTCTGCATTTAAAATCCTGTTCTACTTAGCTACTGAGGTATGAGACAGAAAGTTTCATTGAAAGCAACATGGAACTAAAATATTTTGAAAAGAAAATTAGTAAAGCATCCGTCTTACAGCCATTATCTGCAGAGTCCATCATGCAGCTCCTCAAGGCAGCAGACTCCAAGTCAATCTGACCTCAGTTTATTTGGAGCTACTAACCTCAACCAATACACATTGTTTTAGCCAGCTGCTGGAATCTGTAGATTGTGCAGCAACTGAGTATGACCAAGATACCCACCATCATCTGGACATTCTCAAGTTCCAGTTTTCCCAAAAAGTCCTCAGAAAAATGTATTAAAAGGGACCATGTCGAAGTGCCATCCCTATGGTAGAACCCTTGGAGGCACCATGCCTTCAGTCCCAGGTATGGTGGGTGCCTACTCAGATAACCAGTGAGTTTCAATTTTCTTTGAGGTGTTTTGTGTTGAGTTTCATTTTAAATGAGATGAAGGAATTGGCTGATGAAACAAAAAAGTAAGATTTTACTTTTGAGAAAAGGCAAGAAGAGGATGATTGAAAAGTTGCTTGAAAGTTTTTTGAATTTTAAAAAGTCTAGGTTGAAAAAAAATATTGAATTCAAGTTAATAACCGTAAAATCATTCCCAACCACTTTTCCAAAAGGACAAGATTGATTTACCATATCTAAAGAGACATACCTTTCTGATCATCCTACTGCATGATATGAGACATTTGCAAGAATGAATAATGTGCAGAAGGGAAGACTTTGATGTTTAAAATATTTGAACACCAGCTTTAAAGAAAGAAAAAGACACCACAGACAAAATATTATGCCAGTGTAGATTCCAGCTGTATTTTTTCACACACAGACATCACCTGCCATTTTCCTAGTGAAACCCCAACTGCATTTGCCAGCACTTTGCTTAGAGTTTTAATATAGCCTAACATTTTTCTACTTCATTTTCTACTTTTCTACTTACTTAGAAGAAAACAGCAAGAAAACCAGCCAGCAGAGTCTCAGATCTGTTGAATACCCAGACACACAGAGCTGAGGCCCTCGCCCTGTTGCAAAGGGGCACTGCAGCCCCTCGGGTTCAGTTCAGAGTTTGCGCAGCCCCTGCTCACCAAGCGCCAGCAGGCTCTGTAAGATGAGATCTGCACAAACACGACGTTTGCATGAAGCTTTTTGCACAAGTTAGGAGAGAAATAAATGAGGAAGCCTCAGCTGTCTCACGCTGGAGATGTTTCCAACCAGCCTGTCACCTTTGCTGCTGCAGCCTGGGAGGTGATGTCAAGCTGGAATTAAGTGCACGAGAAGGCCCACAGTAAATAATTCCTCTTGCAACAAGGTGCTTCCAGGTTCCCAGGGCTTCGACTGTGCTCCTGTGGATGCTGAGGCTTTGGGGCACATTCACAGCTGACCCAGTGCCCGTCACTGGAAGCAGAGAAGTGAGAGAGGAATCTGCTATCCACCTCACTGCATTAACAAGGCTGGAAGCCCAAAAGCCATGAGCGATGTCTGTGCAGTGATCCTGCACTGGGAGCATTTAGTGCTGGCTCAGAAAGTGAAGGTGTGTGGAGACTGGACAGCCCTGACCCTGATCAGCTCTGCTTTCCGTGGGGCAGAATGACAACATGCTGTGCTGTGGCTGAGCCAGGCTGAATGTGTTTGCTTTAGTAAAATGACCTCTGTGCGACACTTATTACACACACCATGCCAGCAGCGTTTGTTAGTGGGGCCACAATTACAGTGTGCAAAGACTCACTCATAATGAGCAGACCTGCTCAAAGCAGTGGGCATGACACAGGGATTAAGTATGCACAAGATCAGCCTGGAGGTGCTGAATTTTAAATGCATCTTGAGGATGGTTCTAAATGAAATGAGATGCCTTAAAATCTGAACACACATTTCAGAAATTATATATATATATGTAATATATTTATATATATCCTTTTAATTTTGGCTGTATTAGTCACTTAATAGGATTACACAGAAGTTTCATAAATGGAATTTGGGATGCTTCCTTCTAAAACTGCAGCAATGCCCACTTGCACATGGGACAGTTCTTCAAATATACAGATCACATTGTGTTCTAACACCTGTGGCTGTGACACAAATATGCACTGCTTTTATCTTCTTCCTGTTGCATTAAAGCTACAGGTTGACCCTGCAGAGAGAATTTATAATAGAAAACACAATTGCCAGCAGATCTGCTCCTTTCATGCCTGTGAGATTGTGCTGATGACCACCCTGCAGTAAAAGCATACAGATAAAACTCAACAATTATCCAAACGCACATTAAAACCCCCAATAAACCTGTCATTGTAAAAACAGAATATAAATAACACCAAGACTAAAATATTCAACCCACATACTTACATTTTTCAAAGCTCTAATTTATAAACATTACAGCTCTCACCAATTTTAATAAGAATTGAGTTGAGCTACCTTTTTAAAATCCAACTGCATAGTCCTCCATCCATTTCCTATTATTATCTCCTACTGTAATTCCTGAATAGGTGCTTGTTTGCTAAGAGAGGATTATCACCATTCACCCTGATCAAAAAAATTACTTGCAGGGACTCAGATTTACCCATGCAACAAGAGAAAAAGAACCTTGAGGACCTCGTCTCCCCCAAATGACAGAGAGGCTCAGCCCACCTGCACCTCAGAAAAGGGAAGGTGGCTGGGACCTGCCTGGCAGCTGCTGCACGGGGATCCCAAGCTGCAGAGTGATGGTTTTGATCTTCACCATAACTTACTGCAAGGAATTTCAGAGTTGCTGTGATAAGACAGAGACTCACAGTGGAAATAAATCAGGGAAGCTTTCAAGGACAGCTTCTATGTTTATGAGAGTTGCAATAAAGAAAATAAATGTGCAAGAGATATATAAATGTAACTTAATATCCAGCTATTACAGATATAGAAATTACCTCATTATACTCCTTGAAATCCATCTTTACTTATTCCTGATGCCAGAAAACTTACAAAATCCTAAACAATGGCTAGGCTGTTTGCTTGCTGAGACTTCTACTTTTCACACGGACCAGCACTGTCTTCTGGTTCTGCATGTTCCTTCTGCTGCTCTCATGCACTGCACAGCCTTTAAAACATAGACTGCTTTTTGATAGGGCTGTTTTAAAAAAAGGATTCATGAATGATGCTCCTAATTCCAGGAGCAAATCAATTTTCGGCTCTGTCAGTGACATCTGTGGATTATGATCCTCAGTTCCTCCTTGGAATCCATTTGTCTCATTTCCACTTTTACTCTTAAACAGCCAACCTTATGGTGGCACAATTTCCTGTCAGGTCTTTTATTAGTATTTGATCAGATATTATTTTAGGAAACTGTCCAGATCAAGTTTTCTATGACAGCATTTTAAAACAGCAGGGCTGGCTTTGGGGAGAAGCCCCTTGGATACATGTGGAATATAAGAGTTCTTCACTGGCACCAAAAAGCTGGAAGGATGTTGCTCCCGGTCCAATCCAGCTGAAAGCCTATGAAAAAGCTGAACATTATCCCTGGCTTAGAATAGCTAAAAATATTTTGCTACTGGAATTGCACTGAATCCAGTAGGGCACATTAATCTTTGGCCATCATTGTAGCAGTCCCAATTCTGCCAGGAGGAGCAGGCTTGTGGACTTGTGCAGGTATTTGTCCAGGCTGATCCTCTGGTAGGAAAAGAACCTCATACAATATTCATTACTTACTCGTCTCTGTCTTGATGCACATTATTAAGAGCTGCCTGGCCCTCCAGCAAAATCTTCACAACAAACTTAAGAAACACAGCCAGCCATCATGTCAAAGTCCTAAGAGATTAAATATTCTAAGTGCAGCAGCACCAGGGTAAATTAGTATTGTTACCTTCTGACCCCCGGAGCTGCACCCAATGCTGGCTTTAAACAATAAAAATAATGAGATTTTTAGATTCCATTTATTTTGAAACAACAACTGGCAGCTTGAAAGAAGAAAACATGTTTTGGCAAATAAAGTTGACATTGACATTTTTAGCAAAGAATAGCTATATGGTGCCTTGTCACTGGGCAAATCTGAAGAATCCCTGCTGCCTCTGATGTATGATGTTTTTCACAGGGACAGAGTATGTATGAGTAATAAAGAACATTTAGTACAGTTTGTATCTGCCTTTAACAGAGATGTTCAGAATCTTTAAATAGAAACCAAAACATTTCTAGCATTAAAGTCTTCAATGTATTTTAAAAATATTTCATCTTAAAAAAAGAAAAAGTGAAAGGCTGATGCATGATGAAATTCCATCCTAAAACTAAGTCAGTGAGAATCTTTGACAGATGGAAATAGGATGACAAAACCATATTCACTTAGTCTGGTTGGATTCCCTAATATTCCCAGTAAAGGGCAAAGTCCAATTTAACAGTTTTGGAGAGAGTTTTTTGAGGGTTTTGTTTTTTGGGGATTTTTAAAACACACTTGAAAATTAGCCAGTCAGTAGGAAAAGAACATTTAAGACAGTAAATACTCTCAGAGCAGTTCTGTCTTTTCCTGTTCCAGACCACACAACTTCTCTAGCTTTCAATTTCTCCATCTGAAAACTGGGGACAGCTTGCCATAAGGGAAGTGACAGAATTTGCTGTTATTAATCTCCCTCTCAATTGATTTAGAGACCATATGGAGTTTAAAACAAAAAGAAGTCCAAACCAAGGAAAACAAGGAAAACCAACGGACCTGTTAGGAGGCACCAAAAGTGCAACAAAAAGTGCAATGGTGAGGGGAGCTGCAGGTAGGCAGAGACATGGAGGTATGACAGGCACACATATTCATCACCCTTTTAGCTCTAGATGCTGGGAAGACATTCTCTATTATTCATTAATTCTGTGGTGAGCACATAGATTAAGCATTTTCCCCTATTAATTAATCTTGCTCTGGGCTATGAATTTGAAAAGCTTCATTTATTTATATATTTACTTATTTTGAGGGAAAACGATTTTTCAGCAAAGCACTCCCTGGTGAAACTGCAGCATCAAAGCCTCTGGCCAAGCTCCCAAGCATTCCATACTGTGCCTGCCATCAGCCACTACATCATGATATATAATTACAGACACAGATCACTTGCTGCTTTTGATACTAAATACAGGGAGATATTTTACATTGGTGGCTTGATTGTGGTACAGACATTAATACCAGCCATAAAGGACAGATCACGTTCCACTGATCTGTAGGAAATGTGAAATGGATCAGTCTGTAGTTTTCTTTATGTTGTTTATTATTATATATTATATCCAACACACATCCAGCGGTATCAGCTCACAAAAGAAATCCTGACATTAAATCCTTTAATGTCCATTGAGCTGCTTTTGATTGACATAAACCAAAGATGAGCAGCAGGCGGTGTCTGGGCTGTCCAGCCCTGAGCAAGGGTTTTGTTGGTGCTGGGTATTGCCCTCCACCCCTCAGGCACATAGATCCCAGGAGGACATGGCTGGACTGAGCTTAGCAGGGCCCTGCTTTGGCCTGAAATCCTGGGGTTTCAGTTGCTATTTAACAGAGAGCGTTGCAGGGAGCTGCACTGCTGCCTGTTAGCACACTTCGTTCAACACAATTAGTACAATTCCCCACCAGAGAAAACGCTAAGGGATAGCTCAGTGATAGACTGGGGTTATTCAACTTCTGACAAAAGGTTAGGGGAATTCTCTTGGAACAGTAATTGTCTGTCACATGAAATACTGCAACTTCCTGAGCACAGGAAGGAGGACACCATGACATGAAGTGGATTAGAGCAGGAGGAAACTAGAGGCAGGCAGGTGAATACAGAGGAATCCAAACAGACTTGCCAAAATAGTCTAGGGTAGAATGGGCAAAAAATAAAGAATAAAAGTTAATGAAGATCTCAATTTTATCTGATGTGTTTGTAGCTAAAATAACTGAAGCTGGTTTCCTTCCAAGTCTTGAAGATTTTTGAGGTCAGTATGTGCACAGGGAACTGCTGTGGTATTGCACAGAGGGGCCTCAGAGGAATTGGCACCTGAGCCAAAAAAAGACAGAATGGCATAGGAAGAATAATGTATTTCTTGTGGTGACAACATTCAGTGCACTATGAAAAGACACTCACATAATAAACAGATCATCCCAAAGCTCCAGAGCCCAATCCAGACTAGGTGCCACTGTTACCTGGCTAACTGGAGGCAAGTGAAGTGGATTACCTGCCCAGGCAAGTGTTCTGCAGGTTTGCTTTGAGGAAATAACATGTAGGAAGCCTTCAGAAGGGGCACACCTGTTTCAAGCACGAGTGCACAAGTCAGGTTTGGAACAGAGGGTAAGAAAGGCTTAAAGTGAAAACTTATAATTTAATCTTGTAATGGAGCCAGAAGTGACATTCACAGAACACATTTTACTCCTAGCTTTAACTGGTCACAGGTGCAACTACTGATTACAATTAAATGAATTCTGTTGATGAATCCTTCAGTATCTATCTTACAGTCCTCTTTTCTCCCCTATGGCACTTTGCTAAATTTTTTGTTCTCAGTGCCTGAATGGAGCATTTATCTACAACAGGACCCTTGTCTTGACTGGGACAGGGAGCTGCTTCCACCTGACACGTAATACACAGGCAGGACAAGTGATAGGCAGCAGCGATAAGAACAGTGCATCTTCATAACATCCACTCTATGTATGACATAAATGAATACATCAGATTATTCTTTAAATAGCCTACTCTAAAATTAGATAAGTGAAGGCTGCCACATAACACTCATACTAATGGAATTGGAAGAGCTGGATATCAAGAGCAGACGGTGTTGAGAAAATTCTCTGCCTTGAAAATGTTAATTCATTTAATTGCCACTAATTGTACATAGCGTCAGTGCAAATTCAAACACGAGAACTGAACAAGCAGTTCTAAGCCTGACCTTTGCCAGGTAAAACCTTCAGTTTAAGAAAAATCTATTTCAGAATCAGTGAATGTATTCTCTTTCATGCTCACCCAGCTTTCCAAAGCATGCTGCAGATGTGCAGACAAGCCCAATACCAAGACAAACATACCCCAAATTCACCTCAAATTTTTGTGGCACACACAACAGTTCTAAGCCAAATCTTCCATCGCCTTGTTCCTCAACTGCACGATGTGAACTTGCAGCAAACCTGATGGTGTCTTAAAATGGTCAGAAAAGTACCTGAACACCTTTCTGTGCACTCCTCTAAAGCACAGTAAATCCTGTAATAGATACTTCAGTTTTATGGTTGGACTTTTCCAACCTAAACGATTCTATAAAAAATTCTTACCCCAATGAGATTCTGGGGTGCAGAGAAGAGGGAAGACAAGACCCCTTTGTTTTATGGAATGAAAAATCTAGATGTAATAGCCAAGAAGACACTAAGCAGTGCCATGATGGACGCAATTTGGTATGCTAGGGGAAAATTGCTTAGTCTTTGGGGAATTCATTGTCACAAGCCAGCTGCTTATACTGGATTAGAAAGGGAATTAGAAAATACACAACCCAATTAAAAAGTAATGTTTGTTTGTTTGCTTCTTGCAGTTCTTTTGCTCTTTCATGCTAATTCCTTCTCTTTTTCATTTTTACTTAATTCAATATTAATATTGATATTCACAAATAAATCCCAAGATTCATGGCTTTTTAAAATGCCTCTAGCATTTTCCACACCATGGCCTGATCCTGCAGCAGTAAATAGAGCTGCTCCAGTTTCCATCAGCTCAGGATACAGCCCCAGGCACTCCCCCAGCATGACTTCAGTGGGAGATGACCTTGGAACACAGTAACCTTTCCATAACATCGAACCAAAATGAAAAGGTGCCCCAGCCTTTCAAGCAAGGACACTGAAACCAATCAATATCACTTTACACAGATTTATAGCAAACTTGAAAGAAGGATCATGCTGAAGGCAAAACAGAAGAGGAATTTTTCTCTATGTGTTTTTCTGTTGGCAAACGTTGGAAATGGAGCTGGCACTAACAAATGCTGGTAGTTAACTCTACTACCCACTAGAATGGTCCATTAAAACAACAAGGACAATAACAGGTGATATTTTAAAGTAGCACTGAAATTCCAGCAAACAAACTGTAGAACTGACTGTAAATACCTGCACAGACTTTAAACAATACCCCTCTCAGATTTACCAGATTTGAGGGTAAATTCGCATTTTCCATCAAAGTAGAGCAAAATCAAAGTACTCAGCTCCTCAGACCTATGAATTCTGTTGCTTTTAGAAGGAAAAAAGGTTTTTAAAGACACAAAGTTCTTCCTTGTTGAAAAGAAGAAAGAAATCCAGTAATTTATTAGGTTCTTTAAAAACTTTGAAAAAATTTCAGATAGAAAGCTTGTGGCACTCTATTTATTTCTACTTTCGTGAGGCAACTCACATGATTAGAAAAGAAACCCAAACATTCTGTACTGAGCTGAAACAAAGACTTAAAATAAGAGAAGAAGAAATGGGAGAAAGAAAACCCTCCAAAATGATGGTGTAGAAAATTCTTTTAGTCTTCAGATGAATAAATGCGCCCCATTGTCACATCTGAATGGTTTCACTCCTGATAACTTCTCATTTGGGGAAGCAAGGCTTGTGCAGAACAAGGAATTGTTCAACATTTATGTATTTGCAAGTCCTACTTTTTGTGCCCTTTCTGCTGTCATCCCCCAGCTGAGCCACCTGGCTGCAGAGGGGATCTCCTGGAGCCCCACAGCACCCTCAGCTGCACTCTGGTGAGCTTACCAGGGCAAGGCATTTGAATTTTAAATTGCAGAGTTCCCTCCATCTTTCAAGCTATTCTCGTTTGATGCTCAAAGCCAGGAAAGTCAATTGAAACTTAATTCTCGTCTTCTTTGATTTATAGCAGCTGTGGATTAAGAAGCTGATTTGGGACAGATTCAATTGTTTCCTCACTGGAAAAAAAAAAACAAAACCAAACCATAAGAGCTTTTCTAAAGGTTTGCACCTTGAATAATGGTTGTGTGTGTTTTATTGTATTACACACCACTATATTTTATTAGAAAGCATTAGTCAACCCTTATTTCCTGGAATTTCACCATGGCCCATTCCTGTGCTGTCAGAACATGGGAGTGACTGAACAGCACTCTGTGCTCAAGACACGTGGGGACGAGGGGCTTGGCTAACCTGGGATTTCATCCATTGAAAAACAGACTTCAGGCACCCCAAAATGGGCCATGAATATGAAAAAATATGAATTTACTGCAACTGTTAGTAGGATTTTTTTTTTCAAATAAACTTTATAAGGGTAGCTTTGTTTCAAATTTTTCACATTTTTCCACACTTTCAAGTTCTACATTTATAAATGATGCCCTGACATGAAGTGGGCCAATTCTGACCCTGAAGAACTTTCAGTTTTATATACATATGTATATATATATATATGTATATATATTAGTGAAAAAGCTTAAATAATTCATTTTGGCCTGGATATTTCTCTTTACCAATGCTTTGATTTCATCAACAAAGGAATAAACAAGCCAATTATTTGTATATCTCCATTCTCCTTAGTGAAGCCTTCCCTTTTCAAGTTTATAGGAGACAGCATGCTTCAAAACAACCCACTCTGATCTGGGACTTAGAGAAAAAGATGTTTAGTTCATATAAATCAATATACCCTCGGTGAGGAACATGAAACTGTGCTTTCATGCCAGGCCAGCAACCTACCTGGTTTTACTATCTCAATTCGGAGTAACTTTTTTGTTTGAAAATATATGTGTTTCATCACTCAAAAATATTCAGTTTAAAAAAGATTTTGATTACAGAAAACATTAATGATGTATTTCCCTAAAATATGTGCATTGAAATGCACAAAGTATTGGAAGATGGGGACATGCTGTACAAAAAATAGGACCCCTAGACAAAAGAGGAATGCTTTGAAAAGATAAAGGGAAGATCAATATGTTCCATCTTTACAGGCTCTCATCTTGTATTCTCCTGCAGTCTCAAGTCAAAGCCTACTTTTGTCTGTAGTCTAACAAAGAGTATCGGTGTTATGAAAGGTACAGTGGTTCCTTCTTTATGCTCCCTGATAACTCATCATTTACAATCAGTCTGAGATTCAAAACAGCTTTTTCTTTACCTGCCTGGCTCCCTTTGTGGAGCAGCTCAGGCCCAGCTGCAGTGTGGAGCCGTGGTTCCCTGCAAGGCTGTTCCCTTTGTCTGGTCCCTCCCTACAGAAGCTGTCTCAGTACCCGGCTAACAGTGGCCAGAGCAGAAAGCTGGGGGAAATATAAATCTGTTTATGTCATGTACCAGGGACTGCCATAGCTCACTGCACAGGAAACTCCCAGCTGTGTTACACACTGAATGAAAAACACACCTCAAAACCACCTTAACCACAGGTGAGGATGTGGCAATCCGTCCCCATTGACCAAAGCTACAAACACAAGGTGCCACATCTGCCTCAAGGATGTACTGCCTTGCCATAAGCAGCTGGAAACTGAGGCATCCACAGAGACCAAGCCCAGAGATTCACCCAAGCAGCCCACTCTGCATTGCTGCTGAAAGTCCTGCAAGGTAAATATAAAACACCCCTCTCTGGGCAAGTGCAACAGCTGCACAGCAATTATAGAACAAAGCTTGTTCCCTGTCTCAGCAGTACCTAGATGTGACAGCAATTACTTGTACATAAAGAGACACCACTTTCTTCCCTTTTCACCCAATTATCTGTGTTTAAGCTGTGCCTGTTTACAAGAAGTCATGCAGGATGGAAATGGAAGTACAAAATCACACTCGCCTCTTCCACAATAACTTAAAATAGCTTCCCTGCAAATGCAGAGTCCCTGTGATATTCCTTGGTGTCTCAGCCAAGAAAACTCTACAAAGTCCTTCTGTGAGGTACACTGTGCCTCTGTTATTTTTGCTTGTATTTGTAGCAAGGCTTTCCTCTCCAGTTAAACAGCATTGGTATTCAGTACTATTTTGAGAAGTTCTCAATTCTCAAAATTGGAGTTGGGGGGAGGATGGTGGTGGTGGGTGGTCTGTCTGGGAAGCAACAGCCCTTCATAAACTCATGGCAAGGCAACTTGCTGGACCACCTACATGGGTTGTCACTTTCTGGCTCCACAGATAATTCACTCAAGAAAAAGGAATTCTCTTCAAAATCAGATTGATTGATTTCTTTCTTTTTCATGCGTCACCATTCTGTCACCATTCATTACAATTACATCAGGAGCAGACTGGTTAGCCCAGAACATTCTACAGCTACTGCACAAAATGAGAAGTGGGGTATTAGAGGGTGCAAAGGAACTCACGCAAACTCAATCTTTGTCCACCAAAGCAGCTACACTTACAGGTGCCCAGAGCTGGTGGCAGTGGAATGTAGTTGTTTTATTTCTAGAATCCATCATTGCAACGTCAGGAATTGTGGGGAATCAGAAAACCCTTTTCCATATTGGCTCTGATCACAAAACCCCAGCACTACACACTCATGCAGAAGCCCAGGAAAGTGTAAGATGGGCTTTTGTAATCTGAAAAATCAGTCAGGACCTTCACTTACTTGCTGCCCACCTGTCCCACCTAAGGAATGCAGGGTGCCCACCTCATCCAGAGGGCAGCCCTTGAGCCTGAGGCAGCACGATGGGACTTGTGCTGCTTCCTTAGCAGAGGCTGTAAATCAGATACTTGCTTTATCCAGACATAATGGCATTTGTTATTTGTGTTACAGCAGATCAGGAAGTAGCCAGCAGGACAACAGAGTAAATGATGCCCACAACCAGCCTTCAACTTGCAAACACAAAAAAAGCACCTTCTTTAGAAACTCAGAACTCTGCTAGTTGAAAGCCTGAATTCTTGATAAAGAGGCAGATGTATACATGGAAGAAATGCTATTAAAAAGACAAAATCCTTTTGCTGCAGACCAAGAATGGCTCTGAGGACTGAAACCCATTCCTTATCTTCCAGAGAATTGTTTTGTCTGGATGCTATTAGCACAGCATTCCTCTAATCATTTGTAAATGTCATTTACAAACCCTGACACGATTGTTCTCTGCAGAATAGATTACAGGGCCCAGCCTTCCTCCTTTCGGGCTGTGTTTAATAAGGATGTTGCATATTGTGTTTTTCAGTTCATGCTCCAGTGCCCACGACCCAGGTGCTGCACCGTAACAAACCAGCTCCGGCACACTGCTGAACGTGTGATGGGTGACATACAGAGGATCCCACTCCCAGTTTGAAAACTTGCACTCCTCTTCTCAGAGAGCTTTCCTTGAAGTCACCACTTGTCCTGGCTGGATCAGAGAAGTTGGCTGAGCCACAGAGAACCAGCTGCATGAATTCCCTGTGCTCACAACAGTCTCATGCATACAGGGATCTCTGGTCCTTTTCAGGGCTGTCTTCACAGCTGCACTAGTGGGTTAATCCCTGGCCTCACACCTCGTAGTGTAACATCAATTTGCAATGGTTTTGATCCATTATTTTGCTTTTTGCCAGGAGTATAACAAATAACAACTGCTGTTTACACAGACCAGATTGTCATTTATGTTGTCTCTTCAGAGGTACTGAGGCAGACAGAAAGGGAAGTTTGAATTTGATGCTCTGCTAAGAATTGCCTATTTCTTGACCTAAACCTACCTGCACAAAGATCTGAAATTCATGCCAGTAGTGTCCATTAAAGAGGTATTTGACATGCCTCATCTCCATTCCCACTTAAACAAAATGGGGCACAGCTACCCCACCATAGCATCTGATCAGGAAAAGAATGGGTTAAAGACAAGAGCAGACATGGCAAATAAAGCTCTTAGGACGGCACACCACAGACAGAATTCTTTTCTGGATTTAATTGCTGCATGCAGGCAATCTAGGAATATAGAATTCAAGTAAGGAATGTTTCAGCAGCCATTTATATGGGGGCCACATATGCTTGCTTAATTTTAAAACTCCAGTTATCAAATAAACACGCTGAACTCTGGGCCACAACAAGCAGATGCTGTATGTTTACTTCTACTTTGAGCTGGAAGATGCACTTTTTTCTTGGTATTTTAGTGACAATGTCCAATTCTGAAAGGCACTGGCTGTTTATTAATTTCAAAGGAAGAAAGGGAACTCTCTGTTGAATTAATTAATTTCCTTCAATTCATGCAAGACTTCAACTTCACAGTTTGTGATCAAAGAAAGGACGCCTTAAATAATGTTAAATATGGTTTAGGTTTTACAGTGTGCTATCTGCTAGTTTGGTTTCCACTTCTCTAACAAATCTTTTGCAAACACATCATGCAAGGACTCTGCTAAACACCACACAGGAATAACAGAGCGAGGGCACCAGAACCAATGTTGAAACCAAACAAAAGCCAGTTACTGCCTTGTTATTGCCAGTCTTGAGCTGAAACAACACAACATCTCCTAAAAACTACCCCTTACATTCTCCTCAAAACCATCAATGAACAAACACCTTCAGTAAGGGGACTGGTACCATTTTTTCTAGAGGAATCCAAAGTCAGGTGATTCTCAAATGCTGCCACGTACCAGATCCCATGTTGGTGACATCTGGATTTCTCTTGGTGCTGCAGTGAGCGGGTCCCAGCCAGAGGGGTGTTTGCTCCCTCAGCACACTCCAAAGGCATGGAACTGGTGAAACCCCAGCATCACAGAGACTACACTGATTCCAGCCCAACACAGAGAATTATGTCATGTTTGCCAAAATATTAATGTGTGTTATGCGCAAGTGTTAACTAAAAACATTTCTTAATCCATCAGCTAAGCCAAACAAACAAATTAGTATAATTGGAGAGTTGTGCTTGTGAATACAAAGCATAAAGAGAGGGAACACGAATTGTCTTGTTGTCATTCCTCTCAGGCAGCATGTGCAGCTAGTTCTGCTCCTTGCAGTCTGAGCATACTGGTATAATTGATGGCAACATTTATCATAACAGCAGCGCAAAAGCATCAACTGCTTGATGAATTTATTTACTCCTGCCCAGAAGTGAAGCTATGATTGGACCACTTTATAAACATCAAACTGCTGTAGACCTGGTCTGTTGTTGTTGATTGCACAAGGGGAAAAGAAGGGGAAGAAAAAAAAATTATAAACAGGGCAAAAAAACCTTGATTGGGAGGCTGGAGGTTCAGTGAAAAGACAAATCTCTTTCATTAGAGGAAAACAACCATTACTTTATCTAATTTTAAAAAAATATAAAATAATCACTCTGGCATCCATGATCAACAGCTGCAGCATTATCTGCTGCAGAGTTTAGTCCTGTCTCTGGCAGGTTTTTTCTTCCCAGCCCACAGGATTCCTGGAGGTAGAGTTGTAAAGTAAGTACCAACCTTCCAAACTAACATGACAAGGACACTGGGTTTAGCAAGGCAAAACCAGGAACCACACCACATTCCTATTTTGTGATCTCTTGTCTTCCACAGGGAAATATGGGGTCGTGTTCTCTTTGCCCTGACACTACACAGTCATCTGAACATATGCAAAACTCTGCTACTTCTGGGTGGATTCTGCACTTTTTGTGCAGAGGTGGAAGTAAATCCAGTGGGAAATAGGTCCAATGGCTTTACATTTGGTAGGTTTCCAGACCCTGTCTCTAAAGGGGTCTGAAAACCATTGCTTGAGATGGAATGGTCTGTGACCCTCAATCTGCATGCTATTTAAGTGTTGTTGTTCTTCAAATAATAGTTCCAAAAAATTTCTTTTTTTCCTGGTTGGTTCCTTTGACTCCCCTCTGAGAAGAACAGAGGGCAGCAGTATCTGGAGAAGAGTTTCAAACATGCAGTTGCGGTTTGGAGCAGTGTCTATCCAGTCTACAGCAGAGCCAGCAGTATCATCCCAGGATGATTCACAGATGGGAAACAACATGAGTGCCATTGCAGGCTTCTGTGGGGTAAAGAGTTCATCCTTAATGAGATGTTAATGTCTTATAACTCACTAGACAAAATTTAGTTTATGATATTATGCTAAGACACCAAAATGTAGTCAGCCCTGATACGGTCAGGCTCTTAATTCCATAATTAAGCCTCAATTTAGTGCTTCAAACTGCTGAGAAACTTGTATCTGCTACTGAGCTGTTTCCCCAGTCAGGGATTTTAGGAAGAGGTAAAAGAAAACCCAAAAGGGGAAAAAATATTCCATGGTAGGGTATATATTGACAAAAAAAAAAAAACCAACACAAAAAAAACCAAAAAACAAACAAAAAACCAAACCAAAACAACAACAACAAAAAAAAACCCCAGCTTTAGGTAATCTTAAAAAAACAAACATAATTTTGTACTCGAGGCTGGAAGAGCTGCATCTTTGGGCTCCCAACTGGCCCAGGAGCTGTGAGTGATGACAGCTCTTCCCCACAATGTCTGGTGTGTGACCAGAGGCTCACAGACACTGCCTGAGGGTGGAGATGGAGGAGCCTGCAGTGCCCCCCACCCCTGCCCATCAGAACACCAAACCCTGCTGCATCCAGCTGCGAATGGCACGCCCCACATGGAAAATGGGATGGCAGCAGCAAGAGCTGCTCGTGGCTGTTTCCCTCCCCCGCCAAGGGATGAGTGGGGAAATGGAGAGCTCTGGTGCATGAGGCATCTGTCTTCAGGGCAGATGATGGAATACACTGACACTGCCTTTGGATGGTAAAAATTATTAAAATACGGACTTTTCAGTAGAAGTAGGCAATTAGTATTTTCTACTACCTTGACAACAATGTTATAGACATTTTAATGGGCTTAGCAGCTGAACTGACACCTTTGATTGGGCTTTCATTCAGAGGCTTCGGTGGTGCCACTTGATGAAGGTCTCAACCCTGAGCTCCTTGAACACACCAAGGGCACTTGCTTTCCTGGACAGTGGCTAGGTAAATGACTGAGGGCAGATTTTTTGTTGTTCTTTGAAATAAGAGCTTTTGTGCTCAAAGGTGTCACCTTTCACAGCACTGGGACCAGGAATTCCAATGCCTTGCAACAAATGAGACTTAAAAGCACACAAGGGTGCATCCCAAGGGAAAGAGTGGTGAACTGTCCTCCAGAGCCTGTGCAAGCTAGCAAGGGTAAACACTGAGTAGGGCAGAGACCAATGCTCTCCACAGGCAGTGGAGCAACTGACAGTGGCTGTGTCAGGCCCCAAGCAGAAATAAGGGGATTTCAGAAGCATCTCAGCCCTCAAGAGCACAAAGGTCACTCCATTACTTTGTTACTTGCATTCCTTAATGACTTGGGAGCTTTAAAAAATTCCTGCTGAAACCTTTTTAATTCCCTTCCTAATTATGCTGCATCTACCTCTGAGGAGCCACATAGAAGGCACTTTGTTGGAGAAAGCTGGTACAAGCACCATGCTCCCAGTAACAGCCTGGGAAAGAGAATGGGAACAAGCACACTGCCTCCCGAGTGCCTGCAGGACCAGGCTTGCATTAATCTAAAGATTATTTTTATGAGTGGGACTCATGTCTCCTTTATGTTTTATGCAGCATTGCAAACTTTAGGTCAGTGTCACGCAAAGAACAATAAGATAATCATAGTAATAAAATGCTAATCTATCCCATTAACCTCTGCCTGGAAAATTGCAGCAGACCTGGCTCCCAATAACAATGCAGAGAGGCCTGAGGAGAGGGCAGATTAGACAGATTCCAGCACAGGGAAATAACCCACCAAATCCTGCTGCATCCAGCTGCTAATGTTATACACCCCATGGAAAATTGGATGACAGCAGCAAGAACTGCTGGTGGCACAGTTTCCATCCTGGCTGCTGAGCACAGGAATTGAGTGAACCCCGGGCAGCCCAGCCAGGGAGAGAGATGGCTATTAATGTAAAAGAAAAGCCTGCATAAGTAGGGGTAAGCAGTTTCTACCATACTCATCACTGCTCAATGAAAGGCACAGCTGCACCTTTCTCTGAGTTATCAAAGATTATTTCAAAAGAGTACAGAATGGCATTTACAGCAAGATACATCCCTCCCTCTCTTCTGTTACTCTGTTCTACAAAGCACTGGGACGTGGTCCCCCCCTTTAGCAAAAGCCTCTGGGCCAAAATATTGCTTCTTGCACGAGGTGGCTGCTCACAGGTAGCCTGTCCTTACTGAAATCCTTCAGAGGCTGTGCTCCTTTTGCCAGAGAGGCAGAGGGGAGACAGATTTCCAACAGCTGCAGTTGGGACTTAGAGGAGAATTTAAAGGTCTCAGACAAATGCCCTGGTAGATGAACCAAAGCTGGCTCTGCTTGCCCATGCTAATGGGAGTCAGCCCAGGCCTGGCTCTGCTGGGAGCTGCCAGAGCAAAAAATGCTGCGGATGGAGGAACTGAGCACAGCATGAGAAAACCACAGAACAGGTCCTGGGTTCCCTTTTCAACATGAATCTCACTGGTTACTTCAAAAACTCTGTGAAGGAAGGCAAAGGAACTCTCTGCTGGCTTTCAAAATTCAAGAAGCTTTCAACTGCAAGGAACAAATATCTATCAAAGACAATTACTTTTGCTTTTAGTATAAGTAGCTCCTTAAAAAAAAAAAAAACCACGGCAGCGTGTAGCAGCTGAGGACTTTGCTTCCCCCATACTAACAGCAACTCTGCTGTAATCTTTGCTTTTCTTCCCTTTTGCATGACACTTCAATGACAGGACAAAAAGGCAATGGCATTTCCATGTGGCTACTGCTCTTTTCACTGAATATGAAGGAAGGAGTTTCTCTGGACTTGCACCTTCGTGGAAGTCTGAACTGCTCTTCAAGCCCCAAAGGCAGCAGTGGTCCAAGGGAGCTGAGGGGTCTGGAGGCTGGGACGTGCAGATGGCCAGCTGGCTGGTCAGGCACAGCACAGAGGCTCTGCAGCCAGATGGCTGATGTGAGGAGAAACAGGACAGAGCAGCTTGACTGAACTTGCTGGCACCGTTCACGGTCATTTCAGGACAGGCACGAGGGCCCATCATGAGTGTTGCTCTGAGCTGTTCTATCCCACATGCACACACCCTCTCACAGAAGAGAAAATCACAACCACCATGGTTTGGAAAGTCCTCAATACCATCAGAGTAAATCCTTCCTTGCTATCCAAATATACTTTTGGGGGACACTTTATTGTAGCTTTATTTGGGGGCTTTAATTATCAATATTATTTATAACTGTTAATACTCTTTCTACATTATTTAACTATTTCACAAGCATGCAAAAGCCCAGCCAATTAACAGGCATTCCTCTGCAAACTAATAATTGCAGAAATACCTCTCAGGTATGCCCTGGTCCCCAGCAAGATTATATGCAAGCAACAGTGAGATGTACAGCTCAGGGCAAATCAGGAGCACACAGTCAGAGGCAGGAACAAGCCACAGAGCTGCCAGTCACACTTCCTTAGCCTGGGTCTGCTGAGGAACACCTTCCCCTCTGCAGAAGATGGAGCTTTCCTGGAAAAGCACAACACTATCGACCACATTAGACGGGCATGACCAGTTTCCTGTTTATTTTCCATTGTCTTTCTCCTCGTTTCTTCTCTCTGCCATCTTTCTGAACGATCTCATTCACTTTCTTCTTCTTCACACACCAGAAGGGTCACTAAGAATCACCCTACAGCCTGAAGAGAAAGGGCAGCACTGCTGTGAGGAACTCGGCGGGGCAGAGCTGCTGCAGTCAGAGAGGAGCCCCAGCTCAGGTCCAGGATCCCTTGTGGCCATGGCAGCACTAATCCCGGGGGACATGAGCTCTCCCAGGCTCCTCTTGCCTTTCTGGGGAGCTCTGCATCCTACCCTGAACTCCAGGCTGATGGAGCTGCACCACAATCAGGAATGACTTTAGACCCAGCTGAGGATGCTGTGCACCACAGCTGCAGGTAATGTGAGCAAGCACCAACGTCAAGGCAAATTTATACCAGCTGAGAAATCTGTTTTCTCCCCAGCCCACCTTGCAAGAATAAAGCATTTCCTTTCCTCAGTCACGAGACAGTAGCAGGGTTTGCAGGGCTCTGTTTCCAACTCCCTCCAGAGCCAGGCTTGTCTCCTGAGGCTGCAGCAGTCTTACCCAGGATGTTTGGTCTTTTAATTCAATTCCCTTAAACCAACAGCACTGCCTAGGCTTTTCCCTTCCATTCTGATTAGCAGACCAAATATGTTCTAGATGAATTGCATAATTATATCAGCAAATCCATTTTCTTCTGCGATTTTTTTTCCAGTTTCCCAAACTGCAGGGCTTTTTTTTCCCTGCAGAACTCCCCAAAGAGATGCCACAAAGCAAAGCAATCATGCAAAAAGATTTATGACAGTCATTTGTATACATGAGTATGCTCACAGACATTCAAGTTCCCTCTTCTGTCTTCTCCTTTTATTTAGTGTGAAAGCACAAGCTGTTCCCAAGTCACATTTATACATTTTTCATAAATCAGATACACTACTCACATCATTTTAAAGATGGACATGAGGGGGGTGTGTGTGTTTTCTTTTTTCCAGGGTCCCAGCATATCTCATGCTTTGCCTGAAGTCTTTAAAAAGCATCAAATTTAATCAAAAGGGACACTTACCTCATAATTAACCATGACCTGGACTGAGCCTTTGCTCAGTGTAGGACTGGCACAAACCAAGGGGCCTGGGAAGGAATGGTGCTGCAGACACAGCTCCCGCCTCCCCATCCCCTGTCTGATCCTGCAGCTCTCAGCAGGTACAGGCTGCTCTCGTGGAGTCACCCTCTGGGTTATATTTGTGCTCAGGAAAAGCCTGAGACACAGCTGAGCAGTCACACCCCAAAAAAAGGGTGTGACAGGAGTTCCTGCAGAATTCTGTAGGGTCCCAACACAGCCTGGCTCTTCTCTAGCATTAAACCAGCAATCTGGTTAAAGCATGTGATTCATGAAAACTAACACACATTCCTGTCTCTGCTGTGGACTTGCAGAACCAACACAGACATCTCCTCTAGGTTTTTCCCCCTCCTCAGTTTCCTACTTGCAAATGCCTGCCCTATTTTACAACACCACACAGCAAATGTAGAACCTACCTTCGTTAGAAACGACTTCATCCTCAGGTTTTTCTCCTCAACCCATCCTGTTCTCCCTGAAAAACTAATGAAAACTGTACAGACTGGGAAGAAATGTATATTTTTGCCCTAAAACCCCCAGCAGAATGCACACATCTCAAAATCTGCTGAAAGAACAAGACAGGTCACAGCTTGATTAGCCCATGTCTGTCATGCAGTCCTTTGCTTTACTCTGTGCAAGGTAAATGAAAAAAATGCTTGAAATCAGAAAAGACAGGCTCAGTAATTTGGATTGCTGATATCCTAGGATGAGGTTTGGGCTGGCCTGTGATGCAGGGAGAGTCCCAGCATTTGCACAGGTTCCCTGAGTGTCACAAACCCAGCGGAGGTCCATGGTTGCATGTTACAGATCACATGCACACAACACACAGAGGACTGGAAGCAGCAGGCGCTTGCCTTGCTCTGCTTTGGCAACTCTCCCTTCACTCTGATCACATCAGCATCTAAAAACCAGGCAAATGGCAGAATCCAGGGCAGAATCCTCCCCTGCTTTGCATCCTGTCTACACAGGCACACAACCACCTGAAGGGCTTGGCAGGGGGCAATCAAACCGCAGCACATCGTTGGTCCTGTGTGTCTGTCGAGTAACTCATCTCATCATGGCATAAACTGGAAACACAGAAGCAGACTAAATGAGTTCCTGAGCAGAATGCCTACCCTATTACCCAGCTGAATCCTTCCAAAGAGTTACCAGGAAATATCAATCTTCTGTGTTCCTCGGAACGTGCCGATGCAGCGCAGAGAGGTGAAGGCAAGGGAAGACTTCAGCCCCCCAGAAGTATTTCAGTGCTCAGCACAGAACCTCCTCTTCCAACCTCTCTCTCAGGAAGCAAAGCCTGGCCAGGATTTGACTGACATCAGTCACCCAGAGCACAGAGATCCATCTTTATCTGTGTTTATCACGCATTTTGTGCCACTTAAGGAAGTGTCTTCTCTGCTTCAGCAGAACTGTCAGGATTGGGATTATTTAGACAATCTTTTTTTTCCCTTTCTTGGGGAGAAGTTGAACAAAGCCTTTTTTGTGCTTGTGAAATGTTCATTTGCAAAACACTGGCATTTATTAGACACAAAATCTAAAGAAGGTGACATTAAAAGCTGGATTAAAAGAGAGTTTGGGCTGTTTCCTGTGAATAAAAGACAAAGCATTGCTAGACAAAATCAGATACTTTCTGAAAACATTTAATTTAATTGGATATAAGCAGTTTGCCTGGTGATGATGTTTGCCTGATGATGATGTTTTCCTAATATACAGGACAGCTGAAGCTCTATTCAGAAAGGCTTTGAAATCACACTGAAAGATGCCATTTCTGTACAAGAGCAGTATCAGAAAATGTTCCATATTTCAGTAGTCCAGAGTATCAAGATCACTCAGTAATGGAAGGTGGTGAAATGAAGAGGCTGTAAAGTTATCAAAACAAGAGAAGAATCTGTTCAGATTAGAGAAAACTGTGAACAGGAAGCCTCTTTATTTTTAAATACTATGTATTAAAAGCCTAGCATGAGCTAAGGATGCTGAAATTGTTGCTATGTGTTGAAAGAATAAAGATGAATATGACAAGAGGAAGGGGAAAACAACAAACACGTTGAGAAAGAAACAGTTTCTAACTGATAGCAATTAAACCTGGGCATGAAGGTTAATCTCCTGATGTGATTTTATTTCTAATCACTGCAAAAGTGGATATGTGAAGCTGTAAAGCCAGTCAAAATGTGTCTATCTCAAGATCTATGGGCTGTACATTTGGCAGATTATTTCTTACAGGAACATTATCAAGCCGCCGTTCCCAGTGCTCGTTTAAATAATCCTGTAAAGATAACAAGTAATGCTCTAATTAAAAACATTCTTTTCCATCATGTAAATCACTTTAAAGATACCTGTGACTGATATGGTGGACATTAAAAATTCTGGTAGCACCCACCCAAGCCTGTGCCAGCAGCACGCTGGTATATAATTTTATCTAATTGATCAATTAAATTAAAATAATCTTTGAAACAAGCTATAATAAGAGTTGTATAATTCCAGTGCTACCCATTATATTCCTTGCTTCTTTATCTACTCTGTCTCACTAAAATATTCGTCCAGGTCCTGGATGAGTAATAAAATGGCAGCTCTGATGGTTTCATGACAGAGCAGTGGATGAGCTATGGCTGAACAGTTCAATTAATTCCAGGCTCTCCCCGTGTTAACTGTTTCGTACTGTTATGAAAAGTATTGAACCAGATCCTTTTCTACATCCCAGTCACTTCACAGCTTGCAGCAATTCTCAGCCTTTATTAGACAACCAAAACTGACACAACCCCCCCCAGCGAGACAGCAGTTTCAGACAGCAGGTTCTTCATGGAGATGCTCTATTTCTGCTGGGTGTAGACAGGACCTTCTACAGAAAAACTCCCAGTGTATTTTTTTCATCTCATCATTCTATGAACAGTGTCAAAATGTGATTATCTCGGCCTCTCTGTCTTTTGTAAAAAACAGCACATGTAATACTTTTTTCCAGGTGGAATTCATAGGTAGTTAAAAGTGAGTTCTGATTACTTTGCATTATTTGGGGACAAAAAAATCCCACACAGGGGAAAGCGGAGAGACAACTGGTCTAGGGGGTTAGCAAAAAAAACAAAAACAAAAAAACAAAACGAAAACCCAGAAAATTAAAAGAAGGGGAACAAAAAAACTGGAAGAGAAAAACTGCAAAAAACCCAATCTGATGTCTTTCACAGAGAAAATTTTGTCTTTCATATTCATTTACTAACATTTTGTAAACCTTGAAGAAAGAAATCTAAAAATCTCAGTCTTACTTGGGAAAGAAGGAAGGTAAAAGAGATGTTGCCCTGCCCAGATGACCACAGCCTTCTTTGGGATGCTGATCTCAGGAGGGTGAAGTTTCCCACTTTTTCACAACTCAGTATATTGCAAATGAAATGTGTTGGCTCAGGCAGACAGAATGGGGAAATTCTATTTCAGTCAGCCAAGATCGATGAGCAGACTACTGACCAGTAAAAGAGTCAAGAATTTGCAAAGCAAAGGACTTTTTAGTGGAACTTTATATTGTCAATCTCCATCTGCCATCCAGAGTCTTCAGTCAAAGCATGAAATTTATTCAGACATTATAACCACCTAGCCTTACTCTGACATTGGGACTTAACATGTCTTCTCTCGTTAATATCATTCAGCAAGAGCTGCATTATATTACCTGTCAAAAATTATTAATCCAATTCTGTTTTCATGTATATTTATCATTTCCCTGCCAACCACAGTCAAATGATTCTGTAAGACACATCGATTTCCTGAATGAATTAAATGAAAAGTATCTGTCATAAGTTTTACAGACAGTGGAGTGATTTTCAGGTACTCTCAGTTTTTTGCTCTATTTTATCCCCAGTAACCTGCAGAAAATAATCAGGGAACAGGGGTGTAGTCATTATGAGACCTTTTTTGCTTCCTTTAATTTTACTTGCTTAGAAGAACAGTGGTATAGACCTAAATATTCTTATCTTATTCTTATCTTCCTCATATTCTTGCTCCATTTCAGGCAAGCTCCTTGTGCAAAATCCTATTTCCCCTCAACTGCTCACCCAAGTAGTTCCCAGAATCAGAGATAACCAAGTTACAGAATCACAAAAGGGTTTGGGGTGGAAGAGACCTTAAAGACTGTCTCATTCCAAACCCCTGCCATGGGCAGGAACACCTTCCACTATCCCACGTTGCTCAAAACCTTGTTCAGTTTGGCCTTGGACACTTCCAGGGATGGGGCACCCCCAGCTTCTCTGGGCATCCCGTGCCAGGGCCTCACCATGCTCACAGGGAGGAATTCCTTCCTTCCATCTAATCTAAACCTAGCCTGTTTCAGTCTGAAGCCATCCCCCCTCGTCCTGTCACTGCAATTCCTGATGAAACCCATTTTAACAAAACCATTCTATGCTCCTGCCCTTGCATTCAAATCATGAGACCCAACACATGGGAAGTCACTGGCCATCTCCCACCACATGCAGTGACAGCTCTCAAAACCCGTTTAAACAATTCCCCATTTGCAAAACACCACTCAGGTGGTGCAGTGGACCACAGGCTGCACTCTGCCTTCCCCAGCTGGGCAGCTACATGGCAAGAAGTGCAACCCAGCTCCTGCAGTTGATGAATATTTACCATTTACATCTAGTATCCATAAAGAGAATTTAATGCATAGCAACAACCAAGTGTGAATTGTTGAAAGACAACTGGAGGTCTTGGTCATTGAACCCAGGAGTCCTGAGGAAACAAGACACTTCTCAAGCAAGTCCCTTTCATTATTTTCTTCAAATAAAATTATAATAAAGTTCACCATGCCTAAAGCAAAAATTAAAGTCCACAGGGACTTCAAAAGTGACAAAAGGATAAAAGTTATGTTAATACGAACAGAGTTTCCTTCAATCTGGAGCAGGAGGTGCCAATCACCTGGAGATAACAGACAGAACCTCTCAATGGCATTCAACTGACTGGATAGGAAAAGTAATTTTTCTGGAAATGTCTTTTCCTTTCAACTCCCTTCAAGTATTGATGAACTGAATAAAAACCTTTAAAAGTTTCTTTGTCTCCCCTTCAGCCCACCTCTGAGGGCATCCTGTAGATGGCCCAGTGCCTGGAAGATGCTGCATCAAGGAGAGGTTCAGCTCTTGCACAGGAACACAACGGAGTGGGGAGGCAGAGTGAATCTGATTCATCTCCATTTGATAATGCCAGTGGGAACATGCAGGTGACCCCAGAGCTGTTCATCTCTCAAGCTCATTGCCTCCATCCCATTCCCTGGGATACAAGTTCACCTATCCTCATTATTTGTAGGCAGTAAATCTTCCCCGTCTCCCAAAGGACCGAGATGCAGAATGAAGCATTGTTTTCAGGGATCACACTGCCATCAGCTGAGTGATGCTTCTCAGAACGACACCAAATGAGCTGTGGAACGCAGCCCGTTATGGGTTGGACCTTGTGTGAAATACATCAAGCTTTTAAGGGCTGAGACACTGTGCAGGTGAGGTTTGCTGCACGGTTTGCAGAACAGGCATGGGATGGTGCTGAACTGGGGAAAACAAAGCATTTGCTGCCTGTACTCTGGGCTCTGGACTTGCAAAAAGCACAGCAGCTCTGCCCAGGACCCTCTTTGACAAACAACACATTCCCCAAACAAGTGTTTCACATCAGTAGACCAGACAAAGAGGCATGCACAATACTGAGTTTTCCCACGTTTTCCACATCAATATCTAGGGAGAGTTTGTCCCCTGCTATTTATTCAGATGTAAGTACATTTGGGAGATGACAAAGGGGGACAAAAAAGGGGACAATCTCCTCCCCTCCCCATCTACCTCTTTCGGTCAGCCTAATCTTACCCAAATAATCTCTTAGCAGGAGACTGTGAAAGGAGGGCCCCGACTTGAAGGAGCTCCCAGGAAAACAGGCAAAGTGGGAATCAGAAAGACGATTTCAGCATTTGTAATTGTGTCTGGGTCAGGGAGAATTATGCCAATTTTAAGGACGCTGAGAGAAGGCTACAATATTTTTGACTTGAAGGCATGACAGTCTAGATAGGAAATCTGACTGAACACAGAAAGAAAAAAAAAAAGCATTTCTTAGAAGTGATAAAGAAAATACAGTCTGTCCACTGCCTGAAGGAAGGAAGGGAATTTGGGGTGAGACAGTGAAGAGCTGGTATCTAGGTAATAGGTCTAGGTCAAACGGAGCATATTTCCTATGTTCCCCCTGATGCTTTATTGCTGACGTAAGAGGCAATGATTTCACATCCCTTTCAGGCAAAGCAGATCAGTAATTTCTCCAGGATCAGCTTGATTTCATTCTCCTCTTTGAATTCCAGCTTTCTGCATTTGATATTTCCTCAGCAATTTTTTTTGTAGCCACCATGAATAACAAAACAATGCTACTTCTACTCTCAGTATTCCCAATTCTGCTGCTGCTATTTGCTCTGGAACTGGAGCTCTTTGCTTTGGCCATATTGACTCAGGTATCCCACAGCCCAAAACTGCTTTAGTGCTGTTTGCAAAATTGAACAGTTACTTACTGAAATCCTTCATTTCTCACATTCCCCCCTGCACTTAGAGTCATCTCTCTATGAAACAGCTAGAAAATATCCCTGAGTAAAGAAGCAATGCTGGCTTTCCTCCCCTTGTCTGACAAAATGGGAAATGGGAAATCAGAGCACAGTGACAGCAGTGCCTTAGCTCAGACTTCACTCAGGCCTTGGAAAGGTTTCCTCCCTTCACCAACCTGCAGGGAAAGTAATGTCTCTACAGGAATGTAAGAAGTGGTACTGACATCCCATCACACTCCTGCTGCACGCTGAGTATATCACAGCATGTACAGGTGTGCAGTAACCCCTTTATTTCCCTTCCACTTTCTCCTCAATATTACAAAAAGGGCTTATGCAGCTACTTGAGGAAGCTGAAAAACTACAGTTGTTTCAATCGAGATTCAGACTCAGACCATTTGTTTCCTGAGAAAAGTCTGTGTCCCCTCCCTGAAGCAGCTCCCCAGAGCTGGGGCAGGAGGAAGCACTGGATCTGAACATTCGGGTGTGGATTTGCGCTGTGCTCCAGAGGGCACAGCCTGACAGCTTGGCTGGACAAACCCCCAGCTCAGCTCAGCTGCCACTGGGAAGTCTCATAAGTTGTTATAAATAAAAGTTATGAATTGGTAGCAAACTAGCCCTGGGAACAGGAAGAGTTTGGAGTTCAGAGCGTGCTGAGTCGCTGCTCCGCGGGGCTCTCGTGCAACCTCTGCGTCGCCAAAACCACCCACAACCCCAAGGGGCTCTCTGGGGAGCACGTTGGTTTGTCTGAGCTTTTGTCCCCAAATAACCATCTGAAGCTTCAGCTGGAAGAGGAAACGACATAGTGTACATATTAAAACAGCTACAACGGAGGAGGAAATTGCCTTTCATTAATTTTCCATAAGTGGATTACACCAAGCGGAGTGTAAACAGTCCCACGGGCACCAATTACCAGGCTTATTCTATAACTGAATTGTCCTAAACAAGCACCATTTTAATTTGAATATCAAATACTTTACACAGCAGGAAAGAGAAGGAATAAACCAACCTAACAATGCATTTGTTATGGATTTCTACAAAATTGCTGTGGAAACCTCTGTGTCCCCAGTGGATTGTGCATGGTCTCTTCACACATGCTCATGCTGCACATCTTCCTCCATCATAGGAGAGGCAGCATGGGCACGTGCTAGCCATTGTGCCATTAACAAAATGGCCAGAGAATCTAAGGAGAGGCCAAATAAAGCAAGCAAACCAACCAAACAAAAAACCCCACAGCAAAGTCCTCCCACATTTAATTAGATTTGGCATGATTACCTTTCTTCTTTTTTTTTTTCCTTTTAAGAGACTAACTTACTAGGGCTATTTTCTGCTTCTAAAGGTCTTAATGAAATTAGCCTTCAGGTACAATTTTTCTCTAATAAACTGGAATGAATAAATACCTCATATGTCCAAGAATGAGTGAAGCCAGGGGCATTAAAGAAACAGAACCCAGCATTATCCAGGTCAGTTCTTCAGCATAAAAGCAGCAGCACACATTCCCATGAAGATATGGAAAATCCTTCTAATTTCCCAAACTCTAGCTTGTTCATGAACTATGAACATTAGCAATATCAGCAAAAGGCCAAAGATTCAATAGATGAAATTAGAAATGAGATAATAAAATGTTCTACTCTGTCCAAAGGAAGGCAGGGAACTTCAGAGGACTTTCCACAACTTTTTCAATCCTGGTGAAACACAAAGTTTTGTCCTCATATTTGTATATAGTGCAGTTATGGCTATTACAGATCAGCCCTTTTAAGTCTTAGCTTCACTCAAATACATTAAAGCCCTGTAATCCCTATTTGGGTAACTAAAAATGTGCAACCTATTTGGGCTGGAGAAAAGGTCTAAGAGAGGGGTTATCCCAGTTTAAAAAGCAGAAACCAAGGCATGCATTAACTAGTTTAGCCAATGAAGCTCAGGTACAAAGCCTAAAGAACATCTACTGCTTAAACCACAAGGCTCTGAGCTCTTCATCTTCTCTCTTGTAGAACATTCATCCTCCAGAAACAGCAAAAATTCTGGAAAAAGCATCAGAAAATCCATCTCCTGATCTGAGTCTCCAACCCACTCTCTGATATGGCAGATTTGCAAGATGCTGTTCAGAACCTTCACTGGTACAAGTTCAGCAATCCTGCCACAGCACACTTGACACTGCAGTGTGTTCCAACAGATCATGCTGTAAGTTGAAAGCCAAGTGTTCTCTGTACAGTTCTTGAAGAAATAATTTGGTTCCTAGGTGAGGGCAATGTTGTTAAATGTATTTGGAGCTCTGAATACTAAACAGTCCTTTTTTCCTGCTGTATATTTTGGGTTCGTTTTATATCATATAGATGAACGGGCAGGGAAGAGCAGCCTTCTGGAAACTGAGGTTGGTCTTTGCCCAAAAACCATTATTCATTTCCACATAACAACAGCAAGAACTGCTTGTCCTCCACTTGTACTTACACCATTGAAAGGAAAGGCCCTGAAGAGAAATGTGGATAGAAATTTTTACATGTAAAGCAGAAGTTGTTAAGTTTCCTCTTCTTCAATTTCATTAAAGAGAAGAAGAAAACACAGCAATTATTGACGGAATCTAACCATCCTATTTTACAACCAGTGGCCAAAAAGGCCAATCCACAGCATCTTTCCATTCACGTCTACCTATGTGAAGGCAGGACTGAGCAAATGCATCCACAAGGCCCTGCAGGAAAGAGTTTGCTGTCTGCTAAATCTGTCTGGCTGCTCCTACACAGCAGCAGAAGTTGGGTCCCTTTCCCCTCACAGTGGCAGATTAAAGGTGATCAGCCAGAGGGCTTTGTGCCCAGACGTGAAGCACTCAGGAATCCTGTCTCCATCTGTGCCAACCTGTCTCCTCCTGTGCCAACCCATGTCCTGCTGAAGCTCCTCGGTTCCCTCATGAGGGACTTTAGCCAGCCCTGCCTGGCCATGGCCTCCAGGCACAGACACTGGTGTGGAGCACTTCTGGAACTGGCATTTCCTCTTTTCCACTGATAATTAGGCTGATACATCATTGACAGAAGAGGTGAAGACTGCAAATACCACTGTCAGCTTCAGGCACCAGTCATTCCCAGATTTTGCCACCATTGAAGAAGCACAAAGGGCAGGCACAGGATATAATTTTTAGTCTTTCCTGTGGCTGCCAGGATCCCAAGCCATTCTCTTGCTCATTGCACATAACACTGTTCCTGTATTCTGCTTTCTGCCTGGATCTGACAGGGGCACATACTTCTCTTTCAGCCCCATCCATTATTACCAATCCAGTCAAAAAAGCATTCCAGATCCCTGCTCCAACACAGATTTCCATGGGACCTTGACCGTGTCACTGTACCTCAGTTGTTCACCCAGGATCTTACTTCAATAGATCACTGAAAATATAAACCACAATTCCCTGGAACAGATAAGTTACCAAACATGGGGATAAAGATTAAGGATGGTTAATGGGCTGTGCATGCTAAGCTTTACTACAGAGGTCACTGGATTCTGTCCCCCACCATAGCCACTGTGTCCCAGTGTCACATAAAGTCATGCTGGCATTCCAGACTACATCCACAAGTCTCCAGTTCAGCCCGTGAGACGAGATCTGTTGGATGAAAAATAGCAGCAACAAATTTCAGGCTCAGCAGAGAAGTTCCCTGTATATTTATGAGCCTAAGTCCAACCTTTAAAAACTCTTTTTTCCCCAGTGCAGTTTTCTTCAACAGGAAGTCATGGATAAAACAAAAAGAAGCTGCTAATGATAAAATAGTCAGGCAGAAAGAATAGGTTTTTACTTTTTTTCACATCCCTAGCAGCACAGTGAAATAGCAAGGAACATCAACAATTTATTTACTGGTCTTCAGTACCACATCCTGCTGCTTTTCTATCCCCAAACAAGACCCTGTGGGTTTAATTAAGTTTTCAGAGGAGGCTTGGGAGACACGATTTCAGTCAGTCTATGTCATTTATTCCATGTTTTCTATGGATGCACGGGGAGAAAATCTACACAGCAAAATAAATCAACCATGGTCCTGGTGAGCAATATACCAGACAGACATGGCAACCCTCCCTTGTCCTAATGCTCTCACACTGCAAGAACACAGTGGAGGGAAGTCCAGAAAATCTCTGCCTGTGCAGGATGAGGAAGCCCTCAAAACTTAGCTTCTCATGGACATCATTCTTCACCAAGAAATTGGAGGGAGATGTAAACAAGTCACCTGATTCATCTTTCAGCCCTCCCTTGCCACATCCACATGCTATTACCTCATCCCTCGACATCTCTAACGAGGCTGGCGTTTCCAGTCTCATGTCTGACACTCCCACAGCAATGAACTAATGCTGTGGTCTGGGCAGATCACCCAGGAATAGGTCCAAAGCAGTTTCAGACTTCTGAAGATGCGCATGTCCTCCTGCAACTGGGAGTTCAGCACTTACAAAATCCACCAGCAAACGGACTCAGATCTCAGGACAAGTCAACGATTTTATAAATTTGGCCCTTGGACTTCCTGCCTCTGTACATCATCTGCACTGGAGGAAAACAAGAGGATCTGACCTCTGTGGGACTGTGTGGGAGAGAAGGAGAACACTCAGCTGCTATAGGGAAATGTGTTTGTGCAGCAGGATTTGCAGAGAGATGCATGTATGAAGATCCACGTCCTCGTGGGCCCACCCAGCGGGCCCTCTCTTACAGCACATTCAGACTTACAGAACTGATGCTACCAAAGGTATCAGGATTTTTTTTTACACCTTTCTGATGAAAGCCTGGACTTGTTCACAACCACCTTTCAGGTCAAGCAGCCAGCCAGTGCTCCTGTTTCATGAAATACTGTGTTCACATTGAATGCAACATACTCTGCAGAAAGACCGAGCCATCTTTCTTAAGGTTGTTTCTGGCAGAACTGGCATTAACAATCTAAGCCCTTTTACCTCCACTTTTTTTCTGACACACTGAATGTGTTCTGCCCCCACAAAGCACATGCTAAAATACGTCTTTTGCCCCTGCGTTTTGAGTTAATCGCCCACCTGAGTCATCTCTGTCTTAAGGCCCTGCTTCATTTTTGGGAGGCTCTAGGTGAGTATCAAAACTCTCTTGGCTATGTTCACTTGTGAGCACATTGACTTTGCTGTCTCTCCAGAGCAAGATCCTCTGCCCTGACTCATAATTACCAGCAGACCATTTGAATTTGAAGGGAGTTTTGCTTTGGCATTTGAGATAACCACACAAAAGAGACCATTTCCTGTAGCTATCTTAAAAACAAGGGAGTCTAACACACCTATCCAAAACTTTAGCTGAACATTACAAGAAGTCAGAGGTTCAAGAATCGTGCTTTTAGAGAGATTGAGGTCAATCCATATTTGAGGAACCTGACTAGAGCCCCAGAAGAATAACTGAAAATAATTCCCAGGCCTACCTCTGCAGGCAACCCCCCCACCCTTAAACTACTTAATCTCTCAGTGAATTTTTCATGCTTTTAAAAAATGACTGGGTTTATTTGCTCTCTCTGTTGTTTTTAAGCCAATGTCTTAGAAGCCTGAAAGTGAAATATATTTCTTTATCAATTCCTTGTTTTTCTCCTCCTCTGCCACCCATGCACAGTGGTTTGCTTATCGAGGCGCATTCACGTATAGGAGCTGCTGGCATTGATGTATTTTCTTAGCAGGGTGGAGGGTTTTGTTTTTTATATTTTTAGAGCTGGCTGGCACATTGATTTAGGCTGGCAGAACGAGCAGATGAAGATGATGTTAATTTTACAAGCAGAAACAAGCAGGGATAGAATGCTGGGCTTCTGTACCAGAGATATCTCACTGGGTTACCACACAGACAAGCTCAGGACTTCCAGACTGTAATTCCTTGCCAGTTTTACTGTGACTGATGACCCACAGGTAAAGGAGTTCACTTCCTTTTGAAAGAATATTTCATGGAGATTTTGTAATTGTTTTTTCTCTGGCTCATGGAATGATGCTGGTCACTTGGTCACTTGTAGGTAAAATATGGATGCCCACAGTGGTAGTGGGAGCTCTCTGTTACTCCTGGAAGCTGGGTGCACACCAATTTATCCCTTCCAGCCGTTTATCGGTTCATTAGCACTACTCAGTGCCTCATTCGAAACTCTCTTTGCATATGCAACACACAAAAACCCAAACACAAACAAACAAAAGCAGTGATTTGTTTATAAGTGTTCTTTTCACAGGAACCAACCTGGCAGTGAACACTGCCTTCCTCAGCCATAGTACACACACTCCAAGCACTGTCTACAAGCTCCTGTACCTCACTAAATGATCTCTTGCATAGAACCAGCTCTGGAGGCCCCTCAGCAGGCAGCAGCACATTCCAAGCCTTGTGGCAAGGACGGTTCACAGCAGCACTAACAAAAAATACATCATCTCCCATCAGGTCACATCCTGCTTTCTACAGAGAAGAAATGTAAAGATCCACTGGTCCTCTTCCATCCTTAGCATTACTGAGCAGCATTTGAATAACTCAGAGAGAAGTTAATTGTGGTCAGGATGAATCTGATTACTTTAATTAGATGCAAGCTTTCTGGAGTGAGGAGGGAGGCTTTGCATTCTCTTTTGAAAAGAGCAGCAGCAATACTTATCTGGAGGAGCTAAGACATACCAGGGATCCTGCAGAGAGGCTCATGGTGCTCCACTGTGAGACAGAGTCACCAGTGAAAACACAAGAAAACAGCTCCAGAGTTGATCTTGGCCACTTTAGATCCTCACTGAGCATCTCCTTAAATTTTACAGAGGGGTCTTTCCCCTTGCAAACACCCCAATGCACTACAGAAACCAAGGACTCGCTCTTCTTTCACTCTGCTTCAGATGCAGGGCTGCCACCCATCTCCAGCCATGGGAAAACCATGCAATATCAGTAACTTCGAGTTAAAATCCATCTTTTAGCTTCAGTATCTCTCATGGCTGCTCATTCACATCTTTGCAAGAGCTTTGGTTGGTGCATGAAGGCATTTTGCAGCAGTGCTTTGCACACAAATGCGAGGCACACATTTCAGACCTCCCCTGAAAACATGCCTGTGCTCCATCTGGACATGTTTGCATATGTAAAATTTGTCATCTGCCTGGGAAAGGGCGAGTGTGTGAGATCCTGCACTCCAGTGGAGGCTGCCTTGGAACAAGAGCTGGCTCAGCCTTACACCAGTATTTCCACTTCCACAACAATAAGCACAACTCAGAAGGAATCTGAGAACACAGCAAGTTTCATGCATTGCTTAGGGTCTCTTGTAATATCTCAGATTATTATCCCTCCATATTGGTTGGAGGAGCTTGGAAGAAAGAGGACGGATTGCTGGAAATTGGCTTTTAAATCTGGCTTCCCCTGAGAAAGATGGTCATGCTCTGAGGTTTGTGGTATTACTTGATAAGCAGTGATTAAAACAGTAATCCCGAATTGTAATCAAAAAGCAGTCAAGGCTCTGAAATTACTTTCTACTAAGCTTTTTTCCTCTTTCAAAGCCAGCCCTGTATGGCAAAAGATAATAAAACACCACAGACACTGTTCCAATTTCATTTAGAAATATTTGAGCCATTAATTTATAGTTTGGAAAGGTTTTTCCTCTTGTCTTTAAATCCACCTCAAAAATGGTCTATAGTCTAGGAGAAAGGAGGAATTATTTTTCCTGTGGCTGTTGTGCTCTTGAATACCTGATATATTTATACGTCATCACAGTGTGAAGCAGAGGAAAGGTTTCCCCCTACCCAGTGAAATGCTAAAATCAGCCTTCCCCATGCTTTCCCAGGCAACTCCTGCTCCATGTGACTGTTAGCACGAGCCTCTCCTCATTGATATGGTTTTGAGATTTCTGAGAAACAAAGCTCCTGCTGACTTGATTTCATGAGCAGAATTCAGTGCTCTGACTTCAGGGTTGATGTCTGCAGGTTCCCTGGACAAAGACACACAGAGTGGTTGTGTTCAATAACTTCTCCTTCAGCCCACTCAGCCAGAGCTGTGTGTTCATGTTTCCCTCATCAGATGAAAAGCAATAGCTCATGGCAGTTTGATTTTCCACATAGCAAATGGTCAAACCAGCAATCAGTTTGTTTTCAACAATGCTGCTGCCAGAGAAAAAATAGTAGCAATAGGATGGTCCAACACACGTGCTTTTTAAAATTTCAGATGTAAGTACAAAGCTCTCATTAGGCTGGAAAATTTTCTGTAGTTATGTATAATGATTTGTGATTTTTCCCCTTTGTGCTGATTTTGCAAGAGAACAGAAATAAAATTCATCAGGCTGTAAAAATCAATAGTGATGCTTTGTCCTGTATAATAGAAAAACTGCAGAAGTTTATCAAGCTGAACAGCAAAATTCACAAAGGAGAGCAGGCCATATCTGGCCATGGGAGGAGCTCAACCTGCTGCCTGCATGTCCCAGTCTAACCCCACACTCAAGTCTTAGTCTTTATTAGGGGCACAATAAAGTCAGTACAAGATATTGCCTTTTCCCAAACATGCTCTTATAGCTCTGGAAGCCACACTTATTTATTTTAGAGACAACTTAGAGATTTCTGCTTTGTAAATGCTGCTCGTGGGCTACCCTGAAACACAACTTGCATCATTCCAGGTCTCACACTTCCCCCAAAGATCATTTAAGTGTTTTTCTAACCCTATCTCTTCCACATTGTAGTTTTTAGCCTGACATTTACCCACTGCATGTTTCCTAAAGCCAACTGCCTCAGGAAACAGGATCAGCTGCTCCAGCTGCCATGTGGACACAGATCAGCCTGAGCCTGAGGATGAAGTGGGAAACCTCCACAAGGCACCTTCCCATCCTGAGTACCTTTGGAAAAATGTGGAAAGAAAAGCTGTAGACTTCTGTGTGTGTTGATTATCCAGTCCCACCCCTGACAAGGCCCACTAATGAATGCCTTTGATTTACAGAACTTGATGGAAGCAAAGCTATAACACGAACTTTTAAAAAACAAATTTTCCCAGTGATAAATGCTTCCCTTCTGTTCCATTTAACAGCTGGATAGTGAAGATGAAGACAAAGCACACGTTTTATCCTTGGATTAAATTAAACCCTGGATTACAAATTGTAATTGAACATAATTATTTCAGTAGTAGAAAAATTTAAGGTTGCCCTCATGAGGCACAATTTGCCCCACAGAGCAGCATTAACATGATCAAAATGGTCATTTTCTACTAATGCACATTCTGGTATTCCATTTTCAAGCAGCTAGCAAAACATCCTCAATTTCTTGTGGAGGAACAAAAAAATCCCAAGGTACCTTTATGTTTTATGCTAGTCTGTAAAACCAGCAAAGTGTAAACTCCATAAAATGGCTTTTAATCTAGCCCAAGTTTACTTTATACTGTGTGATACAATCATCTAAAATAAATGTTGTGGGTTAAATTTGGAAAACAGAAGATGAAACCTAAAAACCTCTCCCTTTTAATGTCTGAAGAACAAACCCCAGCTGCCTTTCATAACCAGAAGACCTCAAATCAACAGAATATTCTATCAGCAGTGCTGCTCAGGTTAGATTTTCTCCCCATAGAAGGAAAATCCCTACAATTCTTTGGTCTCAAGAGTGCTATTACGCATGTCAGTGGGGCAGACAAGATCTGACTGACAGAAGAATAATTCTGTGGAGGATACAGAATCTGTGATAAGTGCAAATGCCTGTTTATTACTTTATCATTCAATCTCATGATCTTACAGTTGTGTAATAGAAGTAAACATAATATAAAAATGAAATTAAAAATATATGAATAGGACTCCGCCCGAAATCACAAAAGTCAGGGCTACATTAAGGAGGAGATTTCTTTTTGAGCACTGAGTTCATGTCCTTTAGAGACAAAAATAGGTACTCTGGACAACAGGCAGAAGTTGCTAAGCAGGCACCAGGTTAGCTATAAGGACATGCAGCTCCCTGATCATCTCTGAAGTTGTCAGCTCCCAGAATATGGAAAATCACCATCGAGCAGTATCCCCAAAAACCCTAAAAACCCACATAAAATCACGAGGTTGTTTGGTTTTTTTTAGATAAGAAGTATGGCATGGGTGAAAATGTCAGCATATCAGGTGGGATATAATAAAAGTGAAACTACTCAAAGGCAAAATTGACTCAGTTACATTTGTTTTACCAATAGCAAGAAGCATCTGACTCATCAGAAGATGATTTCATCCAGCCTTTGCAGAAAGACAGGCATGAATGTGTTCAGTATCCCTCAGGATGATTTGGGATGCTATGGGAACACTCAGAGCCCCGAAGATTAAGGGGACCCCATTTTTTCTGGGCAGCAAGGGACACCAGACTTCCTTTGGAAGCAGGTGATTGGTTACAGATACAGGAGAGAGTGGAAAGCTGGTTCAGCATTAAGGGGAATGCAGTGCTTTTAGTAACAGTGGCTGCAGTACATCCTGCTGGAGTGGAAGGGAGCAGTGATTCAGGAACAGGAGAGATGACAGCAGCAGCGGATGTGATTACCACCGTGGAGGGGCCTCGTTTGATGGGCTGCGGGAGAGGAAGCTCTCCTTAAGGTGTAAAGGAGGCAAAGTAACAAAAGAAGAAGGTGACTGCATTCAAGACCTAAACATGAGTAAGACTGCCTCCAGGACAAAAAACAGGATCACAGAAGGCAGAATGAAACCTGAGAATACGGAATGGCTAGAAGAGAATCTTGGTTGTGCAGAGAATGAAACTAAACCTGAGACATAGTGGGTAAGAAAACAAACCAAGTGGGAGGCTGAAAAACACAGCAAGGAATGCTGTGAAACCTTCAGCTCTCTTGACCCACAGGGCACTGACAGAGCATTCTTGGGCTAACCTTTCTGTTTCTGGGATTTTTTGGGTTATTGCTTACATAACTTTGTTTCCATTGCAATAAATATTACAATATACCAACAATTTCAATGCAGGATGAGCATTCCTGTCTGATGTCTGTAAGACAGAAGCATCTCCAGATGTGAATAGAAACCATATGTACCCACACACCACCCTGACACACACATACACACACCATACAAAAACCTGGATAAAGGTCAGATTGTGTCATTAGAGTGCATTTAGAATCCTTCACCACACATCAGGATCTTACTGCACTAAAGACTTACAAACACAGACCAAAGCAAGAGCTCCAGCTGTAACATCAGACTAACAAGTGGTGGATCACAAGGAAGAAAGCAAGGTGTTACTGGCTGACATAAAAAGTAAGCAAATATGAACTCTGTCTATGATCATTTTTTTCTTGGCATCACAGAGGAAGACAGTTTGAAAAGTAGGATTTGAAAGAAATGAACAGTAAAGCTCTATGGACTTTTAACAGAAAGCTTTTCTAATTCATCTCAGAAATCCCAGGTTGTACTTCCCTCCACATCTCCTTCAGGCCTGCTGGAAATGCAGCTCTATATATACACAAATATATGCAGAACACAGGTGTGTGTCACAGTTCTGCCTCTCCCTGTACACAAGTGAATTGGGATCATGATTTGCAAAAAGAGGAAATTCTCACTCTATATTCAAAAGGTAAATAATGACTCTGACCTCCTGTTCTGACCCAAGACAGCGCAGGCTGTCCTTTATCCATCACTTACTCTCACAGCATACAGAGCAGTACAATCCAGGGAGTAAATTAATCATTTTCTCTTTCTGCAGTGTACAGGATATGGACTGCTCTACTGAGTGACTACTTCTTTATAAGATAAGGTTAATCAATAAAGATAATTAGACACTTCTGGTTAATACATCCACATCACTGAAAAACCCCACATTAAGTCCTGCTGTTCCCTACTGAAATACAAACAAACACTAGAATGAATCTAACTGGTATAAAAATGACCTGACTATATGGCACTGAAAAACTCAGATTAAAAACACTGTGTGGTTCACTCCAACCTGAACATTTCTGAATCTCAGAGAAAATCACATCCTGCCTTATCTCCCACAGTCTGAGCCACAAGGTTAAA